>NC_139235.1:5533802-5900643 GCF_977018435.1 Lepisma saccharinum
TCAAAGAGGAGTCACAGGTTCGATTCAATCAAAGGAGGCAAGATTCTATGTTTCAATTCCATGTAAAAGTCTAAAGTTATGTTTCGATTAACCTCAATGCATAAAGAGGAATTAAACAAAATCAAGCAAAATGGCGACAGATGTGATAAAAGAAAAATTGAATTAGTTTTTTATAGTGACAAGAAAAAATAGCGAATCATTGTTAGAAATAGAATGAAAATAAAGATACTTGCCTTTGCGTGTCCAGCGCTGTGCAGAAAAGCTCTCATGCTTTATCTCCGACAAGTCCACAATACACATTTTTTTATTGTATAGTTAATTATTAATGTTGTTATTAACACCGAGTTTTACCAGTGTGAAGAAAAGCTCTCATGCTTTATCTTCGACAAGTCCACAATACACACTTTTTCATTATATAGTTAATTATTAATGTTGTTATTAACGATTGTTACCAGTAAAAATATAAACCATGAGGATTTTTAAAAGGGTGATAAGTGAAAAAAGCCAAGACATATATTTTATCCCTGTTTATTACCAATATTTACAAAATTCAAAAGAGCCGCACACACACACACACACACACACACACATACATATGTAAAATGTTTATATTGTGTCACCAGTTTATCAGCATGTTATTTAACAAGTTTTTATTCTTCAAGTTTGTTCACTCACCCACATAAGGAATTGTGTCACTATCATATCCATTTTCTGCTTCAACCACTGAATTAAAATGTTTCACTATTTTTTCCACAAGCATGTTCTCGCAAAAAACAAACACTTCTTTGGAAAGTCTTTTTCCGTCGATGTTTTGTATAGACAAAGGCTCAGGTTTTGTACATCCATGTAGATGGGAAAGCACAAACTTCTCCTTATTACATGCATGGACAGGGGAAATATCTGTGCAACCGAAACATTGTTCGCGAAGGTCGAGAATGCAAGATTCCACACAGTTTCCAAAATATGATTTCAGATACGGCGACACTGTTTCACACATAACTTTCGCATGCTCGATGCATACAAATATCTTCATAAAGTTCCGCCACGAACTTTCTGCGATGAACACTATCTCCAGGGAACCGTAAGCTGGTTTCTTCCTTATAATGATCTGACGGCGATTGTACAGTGTGGTTATCAGCAATTCATGTTGCTCACTTAGTGGGTAGGAAACACGAGGCTGCTCACCTGGAATAGCGATGTAATTGTCGATTACTGGAAACAATTCCTGAAGAGCGTGCCACTCCTGCAACTGTAGTTCAACACCGGCCGCCCCGCTTCTGTGTAGCCTGACCACAGGTTGGAAATCCAGATGAGAGGAAAGTCCGATTGAGATAACTTTTGTTTTCGAAGCATTCAAATAGTAGACGTGATCAAATAATATCGACTGGCGTATAAGACTAGTTACTTGTTTTTGTTCTTCATGTAAATGCTGATCGCTCTCTTTCTGAAGAACCCCTTTGAAATTAGTGTACGGTTGAAATCTTTTTTTCAGCGGCATCGAAATAGAGGATTCCATGACTAACAACTGCGAGATACTGCATGTCGCAGCGTGCAGGTATACATTTGAAGAAATGCGTGGGTGTGTTTTTGAGACGCATGCGCGCGTAGCAAACCAAGCATGTGCTGGACAAAAAAGGTGGAGGGGGCGGGGCATTACAAAGATCAATGGTGAGAGAAAAATCAGCAGAATATCATAAACGTCATATTGAGGAAATATTGGATAGCAAATATTAATTAATTTAATTAAAGTATCAACCGCATTGTCGATCTGAAATTAGGTTTATAGACAGAGGGCAAAATGGAAAATATCGACGATGTTCTAGTATTGGATTGTTTCTGTATTTCCATCGGTATAATCCTCCACCACATTTGAAGCATACTGTTTTATCCTCTTTTTGAATGTAAAATAATCCTGCTTCGGACAGAGCTTCTACAAACGGGAATTCTTTTGATTGCCAGTTTCTGAAAGAGGACAATCTAGCATTGAAAGATCCCATCTCTGGATATTGCGTCATTGTTCTGTAAAGACACAAAACAAGATAAATATTATAAGTAAGCTGTTGTAAACTGTAACGCTACAAAATTATTAATATACTATTAGGACTATATGTAACTTGTATAAAATTTCAAACAGTATTTACTGTCAATATTTTCTAGTATACGTACCGAGTATTATAAATTTAATTTACGAGTCAGCAAATAAGTTGTTATAATATTGTCGTTTTTTATCGGTACTGGGAATAAAATTTGAAATTTATGCATGGGTTTACCAGAGGCTCTATGGAATAAATACAGAAAACAGTAATGCCCACAGTACACAGACCCGTAACTTTGTATCTGATGAGTGTTGTACGTATAGAATTTAGAGTTACTTTCCAAAAATCGCAAATGGTTATGCACATGTGGAGGTTTTCCGTAACTATCAAAAAATTCCCCCCGGGAGTTACTGTCTATGTAAATTGCTACCCAGTGCTTCCCGGGGCTATCTTTGGGATCTGTATTTACAATCAACGCTGCTGGTAGTTCCACATGTACAGGTAATTCATTAGCTGCGAAAACCCCAACATGATGATTGTCAAAGGCTCTATTTGATATTAACCCGTGAAGCAAATTTAAAGTCGACAGCATTGCTGGACACTAAATAGTAATATTGTGCAACTCACCTTGTTATACAATTAATCCAGATGAATATCTCTTTGATTATTAATTTCCATGAGAGCGTCAAATTCAGAGTAGATAACACAAGTCACAGTAGATTCCAAAGCCGATTTGAAGTGGACTTCCAAGCTAACAGCCCCTTGCCGTTGAAGACTGCAGTGGGATATGGCACTTGCAGCTGCGTCTGGTGTTATATCGAAAACAAGTAATGCGTATCCCTGGGGGTATTCCTCACGCGATATATTGTTTCCTTCATCCATATAGTGTATCCCTGTTCCAGAGAATAATGTGTGATATGCTGTTATGTACTTGTTGTTTTCAAAGTCTGGTTGAAGTGGTTTGCCGGGAATTTGGACTCCATCAACATATAAAGTAAAGAAGTTGTAATTGAAATGTTGAAAATTGAATGGGTTTGTAGACAGTGTGCCGTTGAATGCATCGTTGGTAACAAACCCCACAACTAATCGTTTCGGAAGACGTCCAAGTATCACATTGTCAATTGTTTTTGAAACAATATCTTTTGGAATAGTTACAGCTTTAAGTTGTACTCTTGTTAGAGGGTATTTTGCTGTATGTTTTTGCAATATGCGATTGTGACTAAGTTTTATGGATGAACTGACCGATACTTTTCTCACATATAGTGTAGCATCCAGAATTTCCACTTTGCCTTCACTGTCATCTAATCCCATCAAGCAGAAAGTGTTTTTCGAAGGAATCAGTTTTATTCGCATTTCCACTCCATTGATCAAAAATTTCTCTTGATTGAAAATATCAGAATGCAAGTAACCAAACATATCAAATGTTTTACTCTGTTTTGTTAGTTGGTTACGTTTTGTAAAGCCTTTGTTGTCTTCCGAAACGTTATCAAAAGCGCCTGCTGTATCCTTGTACCACAATGCACTTTGGAGATGAGATGATTTTGCAGATATGTCATAGTTCAGTGCTTTTTCAAAATAAGACCTGTATGGGTGCATGTGAGATGGAAACGAGATGAGTTTGTTATTTAAGTAGATTTGTACTTCGCTGAACATTGCATTGAGAAAATCATTGACAGGTCCAATTGTTTTATCTGTGGGTAGCAATAACTGACCATTCGCTTTTACAATTCTGGCATCTATATTCAACATTGTGTGTGCTAAATCCATATAATCATCACCATGTCCAGGTATTACAAACTCGGTGGGGGCATTATCTGCCAGAGAACTAACAGGTTTGTATCCGATGGTGTGGTGTTCTAAGATGCTTGTCTGAGTAGGTTTTACCGAGAAAATATCCAATTCACTTTTAAAACACTCACATGATTTCTCCCTAATTAGCGCCATATCTAATCAAAAATATCTGATGTTATTTGAATTTTCTTA
The DNA here is from genome assembly GCF_977018435.1 of Lepisma saccharinum. Classification (NCBI taxonomy): domain Eukaryota; kingdom Metazoa; phylum Arthropoda; class Insecta; order Zygentoma; family Lepismatidae; genus Lepisma; species Lepisma saccharinum. The sequence continues at coordinate 5,537,822 of NC_139235.1, forward strand.
CGGTTGCGTTTGGTTGTTTTCTTGGTGTTTGTATTGGCACTGGATCTCTTCTTTCTCTGAGCGATCCTTCCAGTTCGCTGTCCCGAAGCAGAGTGATTCCTTTTGAAATGTTTATGCCCCTGATAACCTGAACCAATCATTTCCTTGAGCTTTGTTTCAGCTTTTCTTTTAAGATTTGATCTGGCATCCGAAATTCTGGATTGTAGTGACTGTTTTAGGGGTGTTTTGTCTACAACATCACCTAACACATTTACCCCTGTTTTTAACATTTCTTTCCCTACAGCTTTCGCTCCTTTTTTGATAAGAGGCAAAGCTGACCGAAAAAGTCCTCCAAGAAAACTTCCAATGCCATGTCCTTTTTGATAGGCAGCACCGTAATATATGTTACCTACACCAGATCCAGCTTGTTGATGGTAGTATTGAAAATATGGGTCATTCATAATCAGAGCTTTTCACCACAACGTCTAAAATGAAGTTTCAAACACACTAGTCCGAAGGAGAATGGGATGTGTGCACCAGTGCTATCCCTTAAGTCAATTTCTATTTGTTCGAAATTATGTTTTTGCACTGGGATGTAATGTGGTGAATCGAAAATTTGCACACCATCACTTCCAAAAGTATGTTCCATAGGATTAATGTTTATAATACGTAATAGAGGGGCGACAGCATCTCCCACCATATGTGATTCCGCAATATCTGTGTAAATATACATCTGGGAAGGAATTTCTCTCACAACATTTGGAGGCGAGCGTCCAATTTTTACTTCTGATAGATCATCGGTCGGTTTAAAACCTAATATCCGTGCCAGTTGAGGTGACAATCGTACATTTATGTTTCTCTGCTTGGTAGATATATCAACAGTCACATGTTTGTACGCAGGATGATTTCGGAGACTAAAATTTAATGTTTCAGAATATTTATTGATTTCTGCAACAATGCTGTTTATAGATGCGTAATAGCCTTCGGATATTCGAAGTTCGTTCCATTTGACATCATCCATAGATTTATATTGAATATAGTTGTTAAATCTTGTAATGTTTAGTATTGAATAAGGATAATGCACTTCTACCAATGCCATCTCCCATTTGTTGGTGTCCAACTCCACACGGTTCTGAAGCTTTGTGGTGTAATTAGTTAGAGTATTACTTGGGAAATATTTCATGGAACTGTTACTAGGCAAAGTAAGGTAGAAAGCGTTTGCTTTTCTCATGATGTGTTATGAAGGTTATTTGTACCACTGATGAGAATACCTACAAAAATGTATGCCTCTCTCTCTCTTTTTTTGACTCCAAAAACGATGCGCTAATCCAACTGTCAAATAATCTGGAGTAACCTTTCCAATGAACTAACAACTTTTTACTGGCTCCTTTACTTTTGGTCCCAAGGATTTTATCAATTTCATGCATATCCGGTAAGCGGACCAATTGCAACTCTTCCGTATAAAATGTTCCATCGATTTTATGTCCTTGTAGATCTTTTAATTCATACACTTGAGGATTTCTTTTCAAAATACGTTCCACCACAAATATTTCTCTTGTCCAATTTTCCATGTAACCTTTGTCAAAGCGTTTTTTGGTTTTTGTTATTCTCACTGTATCTCCTATTTTGAAAGGCATCTTCAATGACAATAGTGGAGATGAATCAGATTTGAGTTTTTTGTCATACATATTGTGCCATACTTTCAAAACCTTCTCAGGAGTAACATCTGCTGGTGCCATTTTAATACTCGAGTGAATTTTATGATTATAAGCTTTCAAAAGCTTTGGGAGTACATTAACATAACAGCTGGTTCTTTGCTTAGTAAAATACTTCCACATGCGTTCCTTTAAAGTTCTGTTGAATCTTTCAACAATACTAGCTTTAATATCAGGATTCTTTGTTGTAAAATAAATTACATTTTGTTTTTTGAGATATTCCTGCACAATACTGTTGGTAAACTCACGGCCTTTGTCAGTTTGTAATTTCAAAGGTTTTCTTTTGCTTTGTTTGAAAATTTGCTGGAAAGCCTTTTTTATACATACACCAGTTTTATTTTTTACAGGGACAGCCCAAGCATGCCTGCTAAAAATATCGATAACTGTGAGTATATATCTGTACCCTTTGTTGTGATTCCGCAAACTCTGCATGTCATTCAAGTCAGCCTGCCATTGGTCATCGATATTATGCACAAAATAAAAGTTTCTCGGAAATCGACGCTTTACAGGTCTATGCAAAGTGTATGCAGTTTGCTTTGTCAACCAATGTTTGATTGTTGACAATGGTATGGATTTTTTTACAGCTTTCCATAGTGTTGAAGCTGTAGAATAGGATGCTGGATGAGATGGATTGTACCAGATATTCTCCAATATTTTTTCGCTCATGGTTTGTATCTTGACCAAACTGGAACAGTACGTTTACGTTTGTGCCCTGGAAATGATGATACAAAAGAAATTGGTTCCTTTTCTTCTTCTTCTTCTTCTGCTTCTGTTAATTCTTGTGCCTCTTCTTGGTTAGCTCCGGACAGCGGAACATGGCGTCCGGGGTTGCCAAAAACAATCTGTTGAATAAACTCCTGTCTCCGGGGGTTACCTATATATTCTTGAGGAATATTAGATAACGCCAGAGCTCTATTGAATAGTTGCCACCCAACAGGATTGCTTGTTTTTCGTGGTCGAATTATATCCGATACTAGATCGACAATATTTGAGCCTTCAATTTTATTATTGTTAATAAAAACTGCCCCATATTTATCCCAATCAATATTACTATTATGTAAAAGACGTTCATACAACAGTTCGGCTTTTCTACGATACATGCTAGGTGTAGCAGCTAGAATTTCTTCTTTCATATCAGTCAACTTCTCAGTAGATTCTGTAATCGGTAGCGACACAGGTTCTCTTTGTTTTCGAGTAATAGACAGAAATTTTTGGAGCACAATACTGTAACGATTCCATTTTTCATCATCCGAAAGACCTTTGAGATTCAAAATTACTTGCATATCCTGATCCAATTGCGATAAGGATGTAGACGGTGCAGACATAACAGGATGTCTCATGTTATCCATAAATTCTTGAGGTATTATAACCATTTTTTTGGCATGCTCCATGTTCAGATTTTTTTTCACTTAAATAAACTTGATAACACACCTCCTATTAAAGGGGCTAATAACGCAGGTAAAAATCCTCCGTGTTGCACTAGTATCTGTTTCTTCTGCTTTGTAGAGTGTCCTTTGGCAGAGAGATTACGTATCACCTTCTTGTACCGGCTCAATCTTGTTTTCTGAGGTGTTGAAAGAGGAACATTCCCTTTTAGAACATTGTAACAACACTCACAGATTGAATTAACTAAGGAAGAATCAGCAGCTTGTAATATCGCTGTGCGAAGAGCTGGTTTAGCATCCGACAAAACTTGGAGCACTTTAGCGTGTTTCACTCTTGGAGCCATGATGACAGAATAAACGACTAGTGATTATGCTTGCTTTTTTTGTAGGAATATATACATAATTGATATCATCGTCGGGAAATATCCGCGACCGAAAACGTACTTCTTCCGGAGTGTTCTGCTTCAGATCAAACAGCAAATACCCATGGGGTTCAGCGGTGGCATTGTAATATGCATCTTTTATAAAATTTGGATTCTCCGGGTATACTTGTCTAGATAAATAATTAATTTGGGCTCTGTCTCTTGGATTTTTGAAGCATACAATATAATGACTATTTAAAGATATATCCCTATTCCCTTTTCCCTGATGGAATAGATTTTGAGTGATAAAGAAAAGACTAATATCACGATGATGACACCCTTTTGTAAATAAATCTGTGACTCTTTGATCGCATTCCCTCATCTGATCATCGATAATAATAAGATGAGGTCCAGAATTTGGCACAAATTGGTCAATATTAGGCATTCCTTCCAGAAATTGTACAAAACCAGGGAAATCATTGTATGCAGATTGCCATTCCCCGTAGCACACCAAAATATTGTTGAATTTTACATTTACCATTTGGGGTAAACACTGGAGAAAATGCTTCACAAAATATGTCTTTCCACATCCTGATGGACCAGCCAATATTGCAGAGAACGGGTGTTTCCACAAGCACTCCATTTCTCAAACTGTGAAGAATGTTTTAAATTACATATAATATAAAAGTCGAATGTTATGAATATTTTTCTAGTTGTTAGATTTTACTGATATGTTGTATCTTCAAATTACATATATATATATATATATATATTATATTGTATTGTATTATATATATATATATATACACTTCATCAATAAATAAATATGCGTGTGTGTCTGTATATATATATATATATATATATATATATATATATATATATACTATATATATATATATATATACACACACACACACATACAGACAATTTTTCTTATAGTACAAAATTCATTTTACAACAGCACAACAAATGCCAGATAGCATTGTACGCATGCGCGTTTGTAAACCCCGCCTACATATTCCGAGCATCAGCGTTGTGTTAGATAGCTCTCCATTGTTTCAACAACGATAAACAGCTTGGTGGCCCAGATCAAATTGGTTCTGGAATCTACTGTGACGTGTACCGTCTACTTTGAAGTATAAAAAGGTGAGTTGCACAATATTACTATTTAGTGTCCAGCAATGCTGTCGACTTTAAATTTGCTTCACGGGTTAATATCAAATAGAGCCTTTGACAATCATCATGTTGGGGTTTTCGCAGCTAATGAATTACCTGTACATGTGGAACTACCAGCAGCGTTGATTGTAAATACAGATCCCAAAGATAGCCCCGGGAAGCACTGGGTAGCAATTTACATAGACAGTAACTCCCGGGGGGAATTTTTTGATTGTTACGGAAAACCTCCACATGTGCATAACCATTTGCGATTTTTGGAAAATAACTCTAAATTCTATACGTACAACACTCATCAGATACAAAGTTACGGGTCTGTGTACTGTGGGCATTACTGTTTTCTGTATTTATTCCATAGAGCCTCTGGTAAAACCCATGCATAAATTTCAAATTTTATTCCCAGTACCGATAAAAAACGACAATATTATAACAACTTATTTGCTGACTCGTAAATTAAATTTATAATACTCGGTACGTATACTAGAAAATATTGACAGTAAATACTGTTTGAAATTTTATACAAGTTACATATAGTCCTAATAGTATATTAATAATTTTGTAGCGTTACAGTTTACAACAGCTTACTTATAATATTTATCTTGTTTTGTGTCTTTACAGAACAATGACGCAATATCCAGAGATGGGATCTTTCAATGCTAGATTGTCCTCTTTCAGAAACTGGCAATCAAAAGAATTCCCGTTTGTAGAAGCTCTGTCCGAAGCAGGATTATTTTACATTCAAAAAGAGGATAAAACAGTATGCTTCAAATGTGGTGGAGGATTATACCGATGGAAATACAGAAACAATCCAATACTAGAACATCGTCGATATTTTCCATTTTGCCCTCTGTCTATAAACCTAATTTCAGATCGACAATGCGGTTGATACTTTAATTAAATTAATTAATATTTGCTATCCAATATTTCCTCAATATGACGTTTATGATATTCTGCTGATTTTTCTCTCACCATTGATCTTTGTAATGCCCCGCCCCCTCCACCTTTTTTTGTCCAGCACATGCTTGGTTTGCTACGCGCGCATGCGTCTCAAAAACACACCCACGCATTTCTTCAAATGTATACCTGCACGCTGCGACATGCAGTATCTCGCAGTTGTTAGTCATGGAATCCTCTATTTCGATGCCGCTGAAAAAAAGATTTCAACCGTACACTAATTTCAAAGGGGTTCTTCAGAAAGAGAGCGATCAGCATTTACATGAAGAACAAAAACAAGTAACTAGTCTTATACGCCAGTCGATATTATTTGATCACGTCTACTATTTGAATGCTTCGAAAACAAAAGTTATCTCAATCGGACTTTCCTCTCATCTGGATTTCCAACCCTGTGGTCAGGCTACACAGAAGCGGGGCGGCCGGTGTTGAACTACAGTTGCAGGAGTGGCACGCTCTTCAGGAATTGTTTCCAGTAATCGACAATTACATCGCTATTCCAGGTGAGCAGCCTCGTGTTTCCTACCCACTAAGTGAGCAACATGAATTGCTGATAACCACACTGTACAATCGCCGTCAGATCATTATAAGGAAGAAACCAGCTTACGGTTCCCTGGAGATAGTGTTCATCGCAGAAAGTTCGTGGCGGAACTTTATGAAGATATTTGTATGCATCGAGCATGCGAAAGTTATGTGTGAAACAGTGTCGCCGTATCTGAAATCATATTTTGGAAACTGTGTGGAATCTTGCATTCTCGACCTTCGCGAACAATGTTTCGGTTGCACAGATATTTCCCCTGTCCATGCATGTAATAAGGAGAAGTTTGTGCTTTCCCATCTACATGGATGTACAAAACCTGAGCCTTTGTCTATACAAAACATCGACGGAAAAAGACTTTCCAAAGAAGTGTTTGTTTTTTGCGAGAACATGCTTGTGGAAAAAATAGTGAAACATTTTAATTCAGTGGTTGAAGCAGAAAATGGATATGATAGTGACACAATTCCTTATGTGGGTGAGTGAACAAACTTGAAGAATAAAAACTTGTTAAATAACATGCTGATAAACTGGTGACACAATATAAACATTTTACATATGTATGTGTGTGTGTGTGTGTGTGTGTGTGCGGCTCTTTTGAATTTTGTAAATATTGGTAATAAACAGGGATAAAATATATGTCTTGGCTTTTTTCACTTATCACCCTTTTAAAAATCCTCATGGTTTATATTTTTACTGGTAACAATCGTTAATAACAACATTAATAATTAACTATATAATGAAAAAGTGTGTATTGTGGACTTGTCGAAGATAAAGCATGAGAGCTTTTCTTCACACTGGTAAAACTCGGTGTTAATAACAACATTAATAATTAACTATATAATGAAAAAGTGTGTATTGTGAATTTGTCGGAGATAAAGCATGAGAGCTTTTCTTCACACTGGTAAGAATCTGTGTTAATAACAACATTAATAATTAACTATACAATAAAAAAATGTGTATTGTGGACTTGTCGGAGATAAAGCATGAGAGCTTTTCTGCACAGCGCTGGACACGCAAAGGCAAGTATCTTTATTTTCATTCTATTTCTAACAATGATTCGCTATTTTTTCTTGTCACTATAAAAAACTAATTCAATTTTTCTTTTATCACATCTGTCGCCATTTTGCTTGATTTTGTTTAATTCCTCTTTATGCATTGAGGTTAATCGAAACATAACTTTAGACTTTTACATGGAATTGAAACATAGAATCTTGCCTCCTTTGATTGAATCGAACCTGTGACTCCTCTTTGATCACAAAACAATAGTGACGGCCATCTTGCTTATTTTACCTACTCTTTATGCATTTAAGCTAATCGGTACTGGGGGCCCCACACGGCAAAACAACAGATTCTAATTTATCTTTATACATTAGCGGTAAAGTCTTTGCGTTGTAATCAAAAGGCATTTTGTTTTGATTTTTAATATCTGTTCCTGCCTAAATACTAATGGGGACTCAACACACTTCTTTTTTTTTTTAAAAAAAAACAACATCATTATCAGCCAATTTGACATTGTGAATCGAACCCGGGACCTTTTCATTACAGCATAAACATCCTATTTCCAATTAGTTAATTTTCTCTTTGTGCACAAAAAAGCTAATCGGAACTTTTAAACAAATACAATTGAATATCCAATTTTCACCAACATTGGGAATCGAACCCTCAACCACTTGGTTGAAACATCTCGCGGAATAAAAAACACCCGCGCCGCGCCGCCCCGCCCCGCGCAGCCCCGCCCCGCGCCGCGCCGCCCCGCCCCGCGCCGCGCCCCGGTCGCCGCCGCCGCCGCCGCTAAACACAAAACGCGGCCACCATATTGATTTTATTCAAATACTATTTATGCACAGATGGACTAATCGGGACCTATAATGGCGGGACAAAACAATTGGCCTCATTTAACTACCTAGAGAATCGAACCCGCGACCTCTTCATTACCAGGCGACAACATTAACCACTACCCCAAAGCCGCCATATTGATTTTATTCAAACACTATTTATGCACAGATGGACTAATCGGGGACCTATAATGGCGGGACAAAACAATTGGCCTCATTTAACTACCTAGAGAATCGAACCCGCGACCTCTTCACTGCCAGGTGACAACATTAACCACTAACCCAACTCGATTTTCGAACTCAACCATTTTGTTGCCTTTATTTACACACAGGCTAATCGAGACCATTCAATATTGACATCGTCACCTTGTAATCAAGGGGTCCCAGGTTCGATACTCGGTGGAGGCACATAGTGGTCCGAATCACCACTTTTCAACTGTAGGTCCACTCCTGATTAGTTTTGCCGTGCATAAAGTGGACTTAAAAAACTAACTCAATCTATCAATCAATCAATATTGACTCTACCAGGAATCGAACCCTCGACGCCTCTTGTTTTACAGAGCAATAACCTTAGCCGCTAAACTTTCGGGGTACAACACCTTCGGCGCCATCTTTAAATCATTTCTTCATGTCTTTGAATCATACGCAATGGTTGCGCGCGCATTTCCTCCAAAGACACACAAACATACGCACGTGTTAGGTTAGCATACATCAAGAAACAACGTGACAAATCCATTGACCCCCTCCCCCCACCGCTTCCGATGTCTTCAAGGTGATCAGACACGTTCTGCTGACTCAACAATAAAACCACTCGTGGCCCGCTACCACCGGATGTAACATAACACCAGGCGCATCAAATTTTTGCTGACGCGTAGGAATATAATGCTGCCATTACTACTTGGTCTTCATGTATTGTACATTTGCATTATTATTTTCACTATTGTTTCGTACATTTTCATATTTCGTGTGAAATTTGACGTCCTCAGATGCAGAACGCTATGAATGAGCATTTGCCTACAGTGTCAATTCTAAATAAAGAAAAACGAAACGCCAGGCAGGGAAGTACTATGCACAGTAAAGTAACACTGTTCATTCAGCGACTGGCAACACTGGGGAAACAGTCTGATTTTCAGAGCATATATACCCTGTGCTGCGTGAAGATGACTGTACGAAATGATTACGGTGCTTAGAGGTTGTGATCGCAAGAAAGGATTTATTACAACCACGCCCTGGCAACATTTACGCTACACAATAGGATTATCTAGTGGCGTACCTGGCAATTGAAGAGATCTCAAACGTTACGTTTATCATCACATGAGTATGATTATTAAATTCACTGTAGTAAAGAGATTGAAACCTACATTGTTGGTGTCAATATGAGAAAAATGGTTCTGTAACAACACTGCACACTTCGAGGATGTTGCTCTCATAAGAAAAAACAATGATCATCGTTGTGTTGCAAATTTAGCTCTTTTGAAGTCAGATCTGGCTCTTTTTTCCGTTCAAAATGCTGCTCCACGAGGGTAAATTTAGCTCCAAATCTAGTTCTCTTAGCATCCCGGTCTGGGCATGAGTGTTGTTTACGAGTTCATTTAATCAATTTCATAATATCACTCATCCTCATCGTCGCGATTAGCCATAAGTGGAAGAAAAGCGACGCTAAATAACCAAAATCAAACCATTGTCGCTGCAGGTTTCGTTACATGATCTACAATCACCAACTTAGACGCGGTTCTTTAGCTGCATGCAATCCCAGAGGCTCACAGCTAAGTTTTCACACACACGCACTCTGCCGACTGTGTGTGTATAAGCACCATCTGACAGGGCGTCATGCGATTTCTACGTAAACCGAGTTGAAATTTGCATGGAATGTCTGAAGTCAATGACACGTCACAGCTCACCCGAGGCAGGCTTTGTTTACAGACCTGTGAACCAGCGTTTCTGTGTTCGAATGAAAACATAAGATCACAGCAATCCAGGTACCATGTATATCCATTCTTTTCAAGTTCATACTCCAAGGGTTGTCATTAACTCGCTTACGCTTTGTGTAAAAATTTGAATTTCGCTGCGATAACGGTAGATGTCTCTGATATCGGATGATTGTGGCCAACGAGGAACATCTGCCTGGTGGGGGTAAAAAAGACAGGAAGTCTGCTGCAATGAACGTATTTATTCCGCCTTCAACTTCCGGAACACGGGCTGGAACAGATGATGTCGATGAGAGAATATGGTGGACGAACACACCGAAACTACAAGGCATTAGATAGGAGCGGATTTATACATGTGGTGTGGATCCTACCTAATACAATTTCAGAATTTCGAATTTAAGTTATATATATCGCTTTACGATTTGGCACACACAAGAGATGTATTACGTAAAACTTTCAGCTCAAAATGTGAGCTCGATGAGAGATCCGGGTTCGAATCCTTGTCTAGCCTGCATTTTTTCGCTGCAAATTTCTTCAAGTATTACCAGTTGGTTAGCTACATTATTTATACAGGGTGTCTACAAAAGATTGGAGCGATTTCACGATGTTGCTGTGCATGTATTATTGAACGTATAATGAAACAACCTTACACTTTTGTAGAGAAACTCAAAAAATCTTTTGACTCATTACTAGTCTTACATATGTCCCCCTTTTGTTATAATCAACTCTTCCCAAACGCGATGAAGCATGTCCCTGATGATATGAGCCAGCAGTTCTGCTACATCACTCGGTAATGGAGGCACAAACAGAAAAAAGTCACACGGAGTTAAGTCAGGGAAGCGTGGAGGCCATGTCGACTCCTGCAGGAAGCAGTTACCGGCGTCTTCTACGTGGAAGTGTGGATTTTGGCTGCCTTCTCAGGACACCTCTTCTTACACGTCCACGTGTTATTTAAATACGCCATACTTGATATATCACAAGTGTATCCATGTGATTGCATAACGTGTCGTCCTAAGACCTTCTTTTATAGGTGTACAAGGAGGAGCCGAAAGAAAAAATCCATGGGTTGAAGGGTTCCAAAGTGACTTAGAACTAATAATAGCGGTAATGGAACACAAAAAAACTAGCCTCCTTTGTTTAATATGTACATTTATGTACTTGACACATCATCTATCTAGTCTAATAGAGATGATGATGAATCGTGATTGATGAAATAATTGGAACAAGGAACCTTCAGTGGCGAGATCAGAAGTCGAGAGGTGTAGTATTAGATGTAAGGAACATATTTTGTTATTTTCAGATAGTTTGCTTCGAGTTATCGAAAAAACTTTGAAAGTTCTCGCAAGGTGGCAGCGCCGGTTTAAGTTTTCTGATGTCGCTTTATGTCGCGACAGAGCATCGCATGACGAGTGACTACAGTTTTGTTTGTTTTGGAAATGATATTTGAGAAAAACCATGACAAGGGGGAAAATGTGTACACAACAAACCGAAACACACAACAGCCAAATATAATTACTTACAGTCTATTATTAAATACTTATACTTTTGTGCATAGTTTGCTGAACACAACGCAACTCAAATAGCTATAAGTAATTACTGTTGATGTATAATTTGTGTCGAACACAGTGAATAATTAACTGCGTTTAAAGTTCACTTTATGCATACAAATACAGATTGGGCCTATGGTTTCACATGGAATCCAAACAACTATGCGCCACCTCCGGACATCGAACACAGGACCCTTCGATCACTAGAGATTCGTTTAGTTCCTTGAACTATCCAACCTGACAATTGCACATTTTCGAGGATTCTCACCCAACAGGTCGCCAGGTGCCAGGACTTGCCTAGTGTCTATTACTTTCAATTCAAGTTGTTACGTTTTCACACACAAAACTGACACAAACGTGTGCGCTGGGTCAAGTATCATAGCTGGAAATAAAAGAGGAGTTGGCAACAATGTGTGATTCAAAACATGATGACAAGGCGGCCACGCCTCCATACACGACTGAATTTATTAATGTCACAGACCGGCTTTCGGACAAAGAGTAAGTAGGCAATAAAAACATAAATTACAAACGGGAAGAAGAGTGTGCTGCTCGAATATAAGCGTCACAATGCTTGTAAGAAGACTGCACGCTTTGAAGTTTGTACCAAATTGGTACTTTCAAGAACAGAACTGTAACAGCAGTTTTAAATAAATGTCTAAATGAAAAAAAAAAACAAAAAAAAACTTGAATGGTGTTTCTACACTCTTGTTTTTACAGGAGGCCTGTATTCTAGTTCTACAATCTGTTTCTGCCCTGTAAAAGTTTATATTACATATTGGTTTAATCTCTATCTCTCTCTATATAAAAATGGATATGTGTGTGTGTGTGTGTGTGTGTGTGTGTGTGTGTGTGTGTGTGTGTGTGTGTGTGTGTGTGTGTGTGTGTGTGTGTGTGTGTGTGTTTGTTTGTTTGTTTGTTTGTTTGTTTGTTCACCAATAACTCTCGAACGCCTCGAGCGATTTCAACCAAACTTAGTACACGTATCACTTGCTACCTGAAAATAAATACTGTGGGGGGCAAGCCACCCCTGGCACCTCTAGGGGTGGGTTGGGAAGGGGTGACATGTAAAAATAATCGAGAACCACCGACATTAAATTCCGCACAAACAGACAGCCGTGACTCTATGCAATCCGCACAACGATAGTGTATCTCGAGTTGTCCAAAATTCAGGCTGTGTTGCGAATGGAATCCATAGTTTTCGTGACACTACCAATGCGGTTCAACTCCAAGTTCATCACCTATCGGCATGGGGGGGGGGGGTCAGAGGGGGTGAAAAATAAAATGCCACAAACCTAATTAGTGTCGAATCCATAGTTTTCGGAGTCGCTTAGCTAATTGGTGACATTCACGATCATATTTAAAATTAGTTACATTTTACACTGTAGTGAGAATAAATAAATGCCCGGGCAACGCCGGGTCATCAGTTAGTGTAATATATAATATACTGTGCATTGGGATGTATAAAATGCATCACTGGCCGACGCCACAGGCCTCGTTAGTCTGCAAGAATGACGTCCAGAGTGTACCACGTGGGAGTACTGCTACATGTGGGTGCCTTCACACAAGGTCACCCCTTAGACCGCATATATCTTGCAAACAAGACCATTGCTTACAGACGAGACTGGCAAATGGCGTTTCACAAGTGGAAAAGGCAATGATGCGATCTTAAATGGGGCGCACCTGCGAAAATGGCCCCGAACAGTGCGTGATCCACTGCACATGTCGAAAGTAACTGTACCACCGAGAAACCCTAGGCGAAAGAAGTCCGCCTCATACTATCTGGCAGGAACAGGTGGGAAATGGGTGATTGCAGCGGCCATTGTTGTGTGCAAGAATAACGGAACTAGGCGGGTTCTTGCTCTGTGCAAGAGGCGAACGAGGTAACGGTGAAGGAGTACGTGTTCTCCCCCACTTTACTCCCGGCCACACCCATTTCCATTACAGAAGCATCAAGGAACTCACCACCTATCTTTAGTGGCGGTAGTTTTCAATGGAATGGGCACATATAAAAATCAAGGCTGCCATTCGGAAACGTGAGGCACTTTTATTTTCAAAAGTTGAAACTGAGAACTTAATTTTATCGTAAAAATTCTACATTTGAAGCAACATGGTTATTAGCAATGGCGGCGATTATACCTGACAAAATCGTGTTTCACTGCTGGCTGTTTCGAGAAGGAGGGATTCTAATGTTGCCGCTTGTTGCCAAATAGGAGGCAACGGTAGGCCTGATGGCTGTTTGACTGCAAGTTTCTTCGTAGGCAATTCGCGGATTTTTGTGGCCGGGACAAAATTGTATACCAATTCTATATATCTTCGCACAAAAATGTGGGGGGGGGGGTCGTTTCGTTCGATTGAATTATTGATTTTTAGTTCTGGTTATTATGTACAGTTTTTCTGGCTACCTGTGGGTGATTGCGGCGGTAGGGTTGACATTAACCACCACCTCTTATGCCTTTAGAATCGGTTTGGATGGGGGGGGGGGTTGTTTGCATTAATACAAGGTTAGTCGAGCAGACAAACTGTGCAGAATAAGGTTCAGTACACCAACAATGGCAATGAGCCTGAGCAGTTTTGTATGTTTTATGTTAGGAAACATGAAAGTGAGCCTCAAGTACCTAAAGTAAACATATATTGCATAAATATGACTGTATTATATTGTTGCGCAAATTTTGTCTTGAGCAAATAATTCGGCATAAAGGGGGGTGGCGGGGCGAATGTTGTACTTTTTTGGGGGGATTGAGTCAAAGGCCTTCTGGGAATGGGGACCCCTGGCGGTAACACAGGGTTACTGTCATAAAGGTAGTCTAAGCGCCGGTTCTTAGCTTGGCCGGACTCTTATGAGGGGGGGGGGAGGGGGGCACTTTTGGCAACTTTGTCCCCGCACTATGACCTCTTCATGCTAAGCCTTGTATATCAAGAAACAGTAAACTGTCCTTGCCCCGCCCAAGGTTTTGTAACCAATCGCCGCCACTGCTTATTAGTAGGCCTACTTCAAAATGATTACATACGAGTTTTAAGACGACTTTATGCACAGATGGTTTCATCGGAACTGGACCAGCAGTTTTTCGACTTTGTCCTAGCCTGTGTCAGTTGGCTGAAATTTTTAAATATCGAACCATATTACTCTTTCTATTGGTTCCTTATAAGTGTATCTTTCGAAGGTTTGATTTTCTTGTTTCTTATTTAGCCTCACATTTCAGCCACTGTTGGATAATCGCGAAGATGAGGATGAGTGATGCTAGGATGAAATTTGATACGCACCCACTTATTGTATCATTTTAAGTGTTTGATATGTTTAATATGTTAATTGTCTATTATGACGTAATTTGTTTTGTTCAATTGGGTAGTCTGTTATGGTTATGGACTAACCTTAAAACATTTGATTGTGGGTTGTGAGGTGAGAGATATTATGAATGTTGCTGGATAATGGAAGTGATTTTGGAAATGTGAATGTATTAATTTGTGTAGTCGAGCAGTATTATGATCTTAATACAATTTTGTTTGTAATAACAAGTTTAATTGTGATTGCAAGTCTTATATATTAGCATTAACTGACATCTAGATATGTTTTTGGTGTGCGAGAGTTAGCAAGGTATACGTAAACATATCCTTATCTGATTTCCCACAACCTGAGGGCTTCAAAGTAGGCTGATAAGTCTCAGGCTCGCGTTGAGGAATAAATGTAAGTTGATCCATTGAGACTAAACCGGGGAACGTGACAAATTCATGAAAGGAGACTCACCGAGGACACCCATGACCAGGCAGGGATTCCAAAGGAGGAAAAACATCGTGGAGGGGGCAAGTTCAAAGAGCCAACCACGAAAGTAGGTCCTGCGGAAGGACACAGAACGACCACCTGCTCAATGTTCTTTTGAGTTCCTTTGTTGCCGTGTGGGTAACCAATTTCCGGCTCTGTTAACCGATTACATTGTTATCGATGCCGAATCTATTACTCTCTGGACATTCCCTGGCGTTGGCCAAGCGTAATTTTCTCCAAAAGTAGGTCCAGGGATGATACAAAAAAAAACAGGCTGGTCGATGCGAACGCAATTTCCGTGCAGATGACCCGTAATAAACGCAACGTCGTGCGTACCAATCGACGGCCGATAAATCGTTTTAAAAGGTTCACGATAATCTTGCACGTTGCTGACCCGTCATTTCCTTCTTCGCCTCATCACGACGTCATCGCCTATCCTTGCTGGTGTGGTTGGGTAAGTAATTAGCTAGGTGCGAAAATGTGGTGTGAAACTGCTGCAAATTTCACGCGCAAAAAAAAAAAACTTGCTGGAAAAGTGTACAAGATGATCTGGGTGCTGTTCGAATTACTCCTGAATACAAGAGTATTAACCGATCTGCAGGCTGATCTATGGCACTGCGACGTTGCCTTGTAATCAAGGGGTCCCAGTTTCGATGCCCGGTGGAGGCACATTGCACATTGGTTCGGATGATTCGCCAACAGTGGCAGAACAGTGAAGTAGAGTGCCACACACGTAAATTTGCCGTTGCGTAGAAACGAATTTTCGTTTCGTCTCCCTCTCTCTTAGCATCATGTGTTCTACCCTGCTCGAAAACCTTCGCTATTGTTGCCATATTGTCATTCCATTCCTGGACACACTTGCGCAAACATCATTGAAAACAATTGAATAGCGCTCCAGCTCGCGGTTCCCACCGTTCGGCAGGGACGGTAATGTGGCAATATAGCACGGCGTAGTACTTGCTTCTTTTATGCAGTGCATGTTCATTGGCTAGCTAGTAACTAGTGTTGCCAACTGTAATAATGAAGCACGAAAGACAGGTAAAGTGGTGGTGAGTTTTGTTGGATTGGAAGCACCATATTTTTATTTTATACTAAGCATTTGACCGGTTTGACGTTGTGTGCGTGTATTGCGTGTGTGTATGTAAAAGTGTGTGTTTGCTAATGAACGTTAAATTCCATAATGCCTCCAGTTCTGTCGAAGTTGAAATCAAAAACCTTGCATAGCCAAGCTCGGGAAATTCTAAGCAACGTGCACGCGTTCATGAAGGAGGAAGCCAGTCATGGTGTTAGCATCCCAATAAAGCATTTTGGCAAGAGAGGAGCGGTTGCGACTGGAGTTCCTGAAAGAACAATCAGGGCTATCGTGAACGAATGACAATCTCTTGAGATGTCAGAAGGCCCCTCCACATCATTCCACACTCCCGGGAAAGAACGACAAAGAATAGTATTGAAATAGCATAAGAACTCTCATTATTTATTTTATATTTTGATGTTTTAGTTAGGAATATATTGATTTTCAATTTTCCGTTGCTGCGTAATGAACGGGGGGGGGGGGGTCGAAATAGAGCGGCATCTGCCGCCACCTCCCAGGGAGGCAAAATGACTAGCGCCGGCCCTGGTTCATAACAAAAGAAAAAGCCGCGCAGCTTATCGTCTAGTGGCAGTATATGTACTTGTTATTGTTGTGGAAGCCGGCATCCTTTGTAAATGTACAACAAAGGCAACCGACTGTCGCCGATCTCAGAGACGAAATAATAATACTGCTTCAGGAGGAGTGTTATGGTGCAATTGTAGCGGTTTAACACGTTGGCATGTTATTATCTGCGGTTGCAGTTCCATACCAGTGTATACGGGTTTTGGGAGTGAAAAGTTAGAACGCCACCAGTGCATTAATGCAATGAAAAATAATATATATATTTTTTTTATTTTGTTTGAAATCACTCAAATAAGGAATCGTATGAAGAAGTCTTCTTTGCAGCATTTTTGGTAATTTTACTTATGTGTTAGTTCATATTTTGCGAATTTTTAGTCCATATGTATGTAGCTACATACAAAGCCACTTGTTAGTACATATTAATCCTAGTCCTGGTATAATGCATGACGTTTAAAACTCAACGTTAGATAGACCTGAATTCTCTAATTTTATTGTTGTACGTAACAGCTGTGCATCGGCGCACTGCAGCGATTTTTCTATCTGCTCCATTAGCAACGCTGCTTCTTTAGTTGTTTCGCGCATCGGACGGCAGAAATATCTGCGCTGGACTCTAAAATAAATCAAATCATTAAACAGTTATGACCCAGTCCTGCATCAAGGACGTATTTAGGGAGAGGGTCCAGGGGGTCCGGACCCCTCCGAAAGAATTAGCAAGTACATAAATTAAAGAATTAAAATGTATTTGCTTATCACCTGTTCTATAATCCATGCTTATTTATTTCCTTTGAACATTGAACTTGCTTTCCACTAATATAATCACATAGATTTCACAGTTATATTTGTCTTGCATTTTTAACTTACCTTAATTATGCATTTTTTGCAATTGGTGTGGACCTGTTAATGGTATCTTGAGTGAGTGAATGAGTGAGTGAGAGAGAGTGTGAGTTGAGTGAGAGAGAGAGAGAGAGTATGCAACACACACAAAACCACTACTTTGTATGAAAATCTCAATATGCTGACCAAGGCAGAAATTTATTTTATTATAAAACATAAACTAAACGTAACGTTTAAACCTTCTAGCAAGGTCTTCTTCAGACTCTGTACCAAGTACAAATGTAACAAGGTACAAAAACAGGACGATACACAAACATTACTCCCCTCCAGACTATTAGAAAGGTGTTCAGGAACATTCTAGCAGGTGGACTTTCACCTGAAAACAGTTTTGTGTGTATATACAGAAGGTCGTTTCACGTCCATGGTAACAAAGTTAGAACCCACTTCACCTTAAGAAAAACCGTGACGTCACGAACGGTGGTGCTCCACGTGATACCCCTGTGTTGCAGAAATGGCCCTGCAGCGGAGTTTCCATTGGAGGAGACTGCGTTGAAGAACACATTGGTCCAAACGATCATATTCCTCCTGACAAGCTTTCCAAAGACCCTCAATTGTGCGGGGCCGTCTGCTTCCCAAGGCTCGTTTCAACAACGGAAACCCACAAAAATCCATGGAAGAGGCATCGGGGGATTTCACAGGGATGTCTGTAAAGGGGATTGCATGAATGCCCGTTTCACGTGCCATCCGATCCATGTATGCCTGCGTGGACTTTGCCGTATGACTGGAAGCCTTGTCCTGGTGGATGACAACACGAGATGTGTGGCTGCCATAGAGAGAAGGAATATCATGTCTGTAAAGTGGCTCCAAAATATTCGTCTGGTAATAGGCTACATTTATTTTAGCCTTTTTTTCCACTCTGCGCAGTGGAAGTTTGCCGTTATGGCAGTAACCACCAACTACCATGAACCCGCGTGGAAAACTTTCAGCACATTCACGTACCCACTTAGAACGACCTCTTGCATCGTGTGGACGATAGTAGATGGCCCTTTTTTTTATCACAACCCGACAGATACACCCACGCTTTATCCAGGGACACCACATACTTCCAGCGGTCCCCTGCCAGATGGCGTTCGTAGAGCTTCCGACTGTTGGTCTTCCTCTCCTGGACATGTGAGGCAAGCAACTTATGAACTTGAGCCTTGCGCTTCCGCACAAGTTGTAAATATTGGGCTATGATGCGATTCACAGTTGCAGGGAAACATTGCACTGCCTGTGCAATCACTCTTTGCGTTGCAGGGTTTTCACATCGCACCAAGGATCTCCCTTTCCGCACAACATCGGAGGAACGCTTGGGCTTCCGATATGTTCGAGGCCCACTTTGACTAGTTCCAGCAACAGGTACGGTGCAAGCTTTATGGCGATTCAACACTGCATTGATGCCCTTCTTTGACACATGGAATGTTTTCATGTGGCACTGTTTAATTATCTGGCTATAACTATAACCAACGTCGGAAAGGACACAGATGTACCCCTCCCAAAAGACTGGAATTTTCGGTGCCATATAAACACTCACTCACACACCAACCATCGTCTTTGAAAGTCAACACACAGTACTTTCGTCCTACTGGCTCTGGCTGCTCTGTGCTGTGCCTACGTACTGCTTCCTGGTGATCGAAATCGTTACCATCAACGTGAAACAACCTTCTGTATATCGTCCTGTTTTGTACCTTGTTACATTTGTACTTGGTACAGAGTCTGAAGAAGATCTTGCTAGAAGGTTTAAACGTTACGTTTAGTTTATGTTTTATAATAAAATTAATTTCTGCCTTGGTCAGCATATTGAGTTTTTCATATCATGGAAACAAGCTTAAAGGTGTTATACTTTGTATGTGTTTTCGATATTATCCTTTGTTTTGTATGCGTTTTCGATATTATCCTTTGTAAAGTATATTCGAAGTAAAAAATAATTTCTCACCTTTTGTTATAATAAAAACTCTTCCCGTAAAGTTTTGGTGGGGGGAAATCCCCCTGTCCCCCCCAGGATTTCGCACCCTGGTCGTAGTAATAAATAAGCCGAGATGTCCAATAGATGGGCATCCACCAGCAAAAGAACCCTACAAGATAAACCCTCAGAAGAGGCTTTTGTGGAGCGAAGAACCTTCTCGATGCTGGAAACCAAAGATTTATGGCGAGGCCGCCGCCAAGCTTTTGGTAACAGCGACATCTTGCGGATCGATCAAGATTCACCATTGTTGACCCCAGCACGTGTCCCTCCTCCATTGTTGGGTGGGAGGTGAAGCTTCCTTCAGCCCCGGGACGTCCTGAAGTGAGGGTGTTGGGGAAAGAAACCGAATGAGCATTGTGGTAGGAACCTCTTATCCTTCTTACCTTCCCTGGTCTTGCCTAATTTAGTGCCTGAACGCCACAATACATTAATCATCTACCCAGTGTTGCCACACGATGGGAAATTTCCCTAGGCACGGGGGAATTGGCGTACAATTTTAAGTGAAGAGAAAAATGTGAAAATTGCAGGAAATCTGAAAACGCCAGGGGTTCCAGGTTCGAATCCTGGCCTGGGCATGGATGTTTGCGAGTGTCTCTTCATCAATTTCACCGTATCATCACCCATCCTCGTGATTAGCTAAAGTGGCAGAAAAGTGGCGTTAAAATACAGAAATCTAGTGAAATCATCTATTGCATTGAAGCTCATGTGAAGTAACAAGACACTCCCTCCCCCTTTTCGTTGCTTAATTAAGAGGAAACCATAATGAATGTTTTTAATTGGCTTACAATTTACCGTAATAACTAAATGTTAACCTAATATTAACTGTTGTCATGATAATTTTCGAACATTTTACGGAAAAGTGCACAGTTTCGAATCGTTATTCATATTTTTTGTTACTCCCGTTCGAAATCATAATAATAGATGAAGTTTTCTGACAAAGGGGGGGATCTATTCAACCGGGAAATTATGCACATAGAAAAGGGAATTTGTGCTCACAGGTTATGGCAACACTGCTTCTACCCCGCGCTCTGAAACAACCTTGAGAAGGGCAAGGCTGGAAGGTAGATGGTGTACAATGCGTTTATGAAGTGTGTTAGACGTAGTAAAAAAAGGTATTCAAAGGAGTTCAAAATGTCAATATATTATCTGCAAGTCTTATAGACTATCATACTAATGAAATTACTATCACTATTCCCGTTGATGAAAAATAAGACATGTCTTCAACCTTCAAAAGTGTATTCATTTGTCGAAGCTTCTTGTTTATGCTCAGATTGGCGAATCCGGGCTGGTCATACGAAGAATTTAAAGTGGGATCCGAAGCAATGTGCCTCCAGCATGAATCGAACCCGGGACCGTTCCACTTTCGGTAATGCATATTTTCGCATATGCTTTCGATGGAACTTTTCCAGAATATACAGGGCTAGCATAAATGATTCATTCGTTTTGAAAAGGCTATATTTTCAAAAGTATTACACGTACACACATGAAAGATATATGAAAAGAACCACAAACTCACCAAGTTTATACACCCTCTACAAATGTCCGATATGTGCCCCTTTGGTTACACGACACACGTCCAGACGATACTCGAGCTCATTCCATACATTTTGTAGCATAGTCCTGTCAATGGTCTGCACTGCAGCACTGATGCGTTCTTTGAGCTCGACTAAGGATTCCGGTAGTGGGGTTACGTAAACAAGGTCCTTAACGTACCCCCCCAGGACGAAGTCGTGACAGTTGAAAGAGATTCACCAAAGGTAAATGTTTTCTGTGCAGTGTCACAAACAAAGATGTATGGGCAGTTTTTCTTCGCGGAGCAAACTGTGACCAGTAAATGTTACCTGGATATGTTGTAGTTGTGGTTGTTCCCGCAACTCAGTGCTGACTTCAGGGATTTTGTCTTCCAACAAGACGGGGCACCCCCTCATTGGAACATCCCAGTTTGTGACTACCTAAACGAATTTGTGAGGATGACCAGGCTTTGTTCCCCTGGCCTCCCAGATCTCCTGATTTAACGCCCTGCGACTTCTTCCTGTGGGGGTACGTTAAGGACCTTGTTTACGTCCCCCCACTACCGGAATCCTTAGTCGAGCTCAAAGAATGCATCAGTGCTGCAGTGCAGACCATTGACAGGACTATGCTACAAAATGTATGGAATGAGCTCGAGTATCGTCTGGACGTGTGTAGTGTAACCAAAGGGGCACATATCGAACATTTGTAGAGGGTGTATAAACTTGGTGAGTTTGTGGTTCTTTTCATATATCTTTCATGTGTGTACGTGTAATACTTTTGAAAATATAGACTTTTCAAAACGAATGAATCATTTATGCTAGCCCTGTACTGTGATATTAAAGATTCAAAAGTAGCGCACGAATTTCTAGATATCTTAGATTATGAAAAATTTTAAATTCAAAATTTCATGCTTCATGTCCAAAAATTGTGAAACTTTGCTTTCTCACTATTCCCCCTCTGTCTCTTTCTTACTATTTCCCTTCTCTCCCTTTGTTTCTTACTATTTTCTTTCACGGCAAGATTTCTGAAACCTAGGCAGTTACTTTCACTATACCGCAGTGGATCTACATAATGACACACGGATTTATCTAAAAATTTCCCATCTGGGGAGGTTAGGTCAGTTTTAGGGGGATTTAAAAGTATATTTAGTGCAAAATGACCATAAATTGGACTTCTGTGAGTACCTCCAATTCTTCCCTGCATGAAAATGTTTAATCATATGTGGGCTAAAGTTACAGTAGCGCCCCCATGAAACGTATCTACACTGCGCTGATTGAAAACTTGAGGATTTTCTCCAATGGCAATATTTTACATTGATACACGATGTGGTACCGTGCATGGGCGTTTAAAGAAATTTTTGTGGGAGGGGCAGGCCTTTGATAAAACTTGAATACTAGAGACAACAAGGCAAGTATTGTTATAAAACAATAACTATTATCAACTAATAAAAATAAAACAATTATACCGAATTGCGAACTATTATTATTATTATATTGGAGACAATTTTACTCGAACCATCAATATCCAACCCAACTATTTTTCATTTTCTTTTATTTTTGCATTTCCTGCAGTTAATGTAGTGGAAAGTCATTATAGACCCTGATTTGTTATTAAGTTTTATGCATCTCGTTCAAGATATAGCATTAAAAATCAAGAGTTTAGTCATAAAATTTACTCTCGGTGACCACTGACAAAAATTTTGATTTTTTAAAATTTGAAAACTGCATTTTACACTCATTTTTTTCGATCTAACACACTTTTTTACTTTGGTTATTCTGTTCGAAGACTAATTAACTGAACTAGTTTTATGTTATTAACTACAAAAATAACAAGCTTTCCGGTGGGGGTCGACCCCACTGTTCGACCCATGGTACAGTCACAAGCGACAGAGAGCATCACCAGGCACGTATCTAGAAATATGTTTCGGGGGGGGTCCGAACCAAGTGTTTCAAAATAATAAATATAATAATGTTTAAACTAAAAAATATATAATTATATTAAATTAATTAAAATAGTATTAATTAAAATATTGAAATTTATTAATATATTTTTATTACATGAATAGGTAAAAGGACGGAAAAAAATTATTATATAATAGCAAGTATTCATTAACTAGCTTACGTGTAGTTAAAGTAGCAAAAATTTGTAAAAAAAAACTACCTTGGCAAGGAAATTAATGTCAAATAGATAAAGAATTGAATATTTATTGAATATATAAAAAAGATGTTAGATACAGTTGACGAAAAGAAAAGTTCCTGGTAATATTTTTTTTTAATATTATGTTCTTAGTAGTAAGTAATAAATCTTGGAAAAATGTTCTAATGTTATTCAAAGCCTTCGAATAAGTTTGGAGGAAATAATTCAATTTTGTACTTAGTGAATCTTTCGGGGGGTCCGGTCCCCCTGGTCCCCTCCCCCTAAATACATCCTTGGGTATCGCGTAAAACTGTAGCACCTGCATGGTATACAGATGGCATTGGTAAAAAGAGAGGCATCTTTCCAGGGAGATCTTGAACAGGAAAAAACTGCCAACTCATTGTACTTGGGCGTTCGTCTGGGTCCCGGGGGGTGAGACTTGTTGGGGCGTCTGCGGACCACTTTCCCTGTCCCCAGGCTACCCGGTCAAGGCTGCGCGGTTTGTCTTCGGTCAGCAAGGTCGGAACGGGGCGCTGTGACCGGCAGTAACTCAATTTTACTGCAGGTGGAAGCAGTAACCCGTTGCTGGAGGCAGCTGGTTGTCCCACATTCTCCGTGGCCTCGGCCTGTCTCCCATAATGCCTATTACCGAGGGACAATTTAATAGGCGCGCCTAATGATAAGGCTTAGTCCGACCGTGCGCGTGCATTGTTTCTGGACGTCCGCGGCTGATTGTGGATCTTGCACCGTCCGTTGTTCCACTTGTGTTGAGGAAGTCCGTGTAACGTGACATTACCCCCCCCTCCTGTTCAAGATTTAACAATATGGTTATTTTCTCAAAAATTCAAGGAACTTGGGTAATTTGTTGAACGTGAATCCAGAGTCCTCTATTTGTTGATGTCGTCAGTGAATCTTCTGGACTAGATTCCGTGGAATTCAGTGGCGTACTCAGGATTTTCGAAGGGGGGAGGGGTTACGTATACTTTTTTTTTTATATAGTCCTGCCTTTGACGTTATCCTCCTTTTTAGAAACACTTGGCCAAAAGAGGGGGCTATAACCCCCAACCCGCCCTTGGGTACGCCAGTCTCATTAAGTTTTTAACGTATTTTTCCTTTGCAGTCAAATGAGAAATAAAAAGTTACCTCAGCGTTTTAATGTTAAACAACGCAACAACTGATGACGTATTATAGTGCCTAAAATAACCTATGTTGCTTGTTGGAACCTATTTTAGGTTTTTGTGCCTAAATGAAACATCTTTTTAGGTTTTTATATATTTTTCAAGATTTTTACATTGTTTTTACATATCACAGAGGTATTTGTTCTGTTTGGTTACGAAAAAAATCAATGACTAACTTGTTTCAAATATATTCTCTGCCGATTTCCCTCCCTGTAAGTCCATAATGTTTTTTTTGAAGCTCTAAACAAAACAGAATTTCTGGCGCCACTGTTGCCAGCACAGTCGAAAGTGCAAACTTCTGATCTGATACTTTTGGTGCTTTCTAGCATTCAAATTTGCACCATCGACTAAGCATCCGTGTAAAGATCATTTTCATAATATAAGATGATCCTCACATATAGAAGGTGGGGTTTTGTCTAAGGATAATGTGAATGTATTGTGAAGGAAATTGGCCTATATTACATAATTCATTCATCATATCGATAAGTAACTTGCTAACATTACAAGTATTAGTATTAGAATAATTAGTGGATCATTTTGAAAATGATTCATGGAAATTAAAATTTGGTTAGAAAATTAATATTTTTGATTGTTACAAAATTTCTCACGGTTCCTTGGAAATTTTATTTTTAACAATTGTATTTACCTAATTAGTAATCTTTGAACCATTTAAGTTTTTTGCAACCTACTTCAGGATTTTTTAGTCTAATTAAATATTTTTAAATCCTATCTTAGTAATTTTAGAACCTATTTTAGGATTTTTGGCATCTATTTTAGGATTTTTAGAACCTAAAAATACGAGGTCTAGTCATTAGTTACATCTCAACGGTTGCCAAGGCACAGGAGTAGCGTAGCGTAACCCAATAGCTCACATACATACCCAATGTCTCCTTTTATTACTGTTGTTATTGTTATTATTATTACAAATCATTACATTCAAAATAAATTGAAAATATTTTGGCGCTTTAGACAAGTTCAAACTTGAGTTCACTATTTAAATTGACGATTTGCTTCCTTTCCATAAACATATAGGTACTGTATCACTTCGATGATGAAAAGTTCCTCGTTTCGTACTTTTGCACGAAGCACAGATATCAAAATAATTTTGATACGTCGTCATATAATGCACCACCAGCAATTTATAAACTTCGACTAGTTGTTGGAGAGTAAAAAAAATAGCATTTTTGTGCGTGTAAACAGACACATTTTGGGCTCTCTGCGTGCGTTGTGCTTGGAAATTTCTAACTGACAGTTTGCACATCATTTGGTACGTAAGTGTACGTAAAGAGTGTTTCCTGGTCTGGCTGTACTCAGGCGACGGTCGACGCTATCCAGAACAGAAAGAGGTTTTACAAAAAATGTTATCCAGCGTGGCTTCCACTCGTGTGACGTAGTGGGAGTATGACTCACCGTGCGGCTTTGTTTGCAATTTACCTTTATCTTCTTTACAACCCGCTTTTATGAAGCACAGCGGCCAGGTGCAAGGGAAGGAAACAAAATGTACTTCAAGTCGCGTACGTAGCTGTCAGTTGCGATATCGACTCATTTTGTGGTTAATGCTTCTTTTGTTTCTGGACTCTCTCTGCTCTTTAACCTTCTGTTCCTACAGATGGCGTTGCTGCTTACGACATAAACTCAAACCTACAATACTTTCATGGCTTTGAACAATTCAACGCTACTTTTTACACAGACGTGCATCGTAACGTCTTGCTCTTGCATGAATCGTCACAGTTCAGTGAACATGTTGGGTATCAACTTAATTCTAAGTAATATTTAGATCCTGGCAACAAAGTTTGTTAAGCAACGAATAAAGTGACTCTTAAGAGTATCCTTTATGATTTCCATATATCCCTTATATGTTTTCATGTAATATTCATTAGTATGCATCCCAACTGTATTTCATATGTATTCCAATATCCACACACAAGCTGAGGGAGCAAAACACCTAAAACGACCTGCCATCACGCTCAGCCTCCAAGGAGGCAAACAGTACCCTTCTGAGAGGACAAAACCTCAATTCTCTCGCTCCAGCCAAGTAAACAGGAGCAAACCACTTCCCCCCACACTAGAAACCCCGCTGTTGCAGTTGCAGCGGCAAACTGTTCGACCCAATTCATCAAAATTCTCTATTTCTCCACTTCTAAACAGCACTCTACACCCAAGAAAAGCAGTCCTACGGGACGGTACTTACATCACCAAATACCCATGCAGAATGATGATGATGATGCTGATGCGTAAATATGATAAGTCAAGATATTACTATGCTTATGCTATTGCACCTCGTTTTATCCAATGCAATGGAGATAAAAAAAATCAAATTTCAATTTCATTCCTCAAACCATGTAGGTAGGGATACAAGAGAAAATTGATCCAATGGTTATGGTCGATTTGCCTGGTAATATTCATGTATCTCACTGTACAAATGACGCAGCTTTAACAAAATTTTGTCAGTATTTATTTGAATCAATGCGTATAGAGTTCTTGGGTAGAGGGGTGGAAAGCTGAAAGTAGACTGTCTTTTGTTCAGGCAAATTGAAGACGACGGTCGTTCATACATATTTCTGTTTAGCAGGCACGGTCGGTTTCTGCAGCTGCAAGTTACTGACACTCTTTTGGCCGTCGCAATGTCTCCAACGAGGTGGCAAACAAAGTAATTACGCCGATTTAATATTTGAAATTAGATTTTTTTGTTGTTGTTATTGGCGAGGATTTTGGCAATAATTGGCCAGTGCAGGCGGGAAACTGCTCTTCCCATCTTTACTCTTTGATGTGAAGAGAGCACTCGAAAACTCGAAGGTATTCGCAGTACGAAAGTGGTATAATTTGAAATCCTCCGCCAGGTGGCAGGTTAGTCGATTAAACGAAGCAAAATACTTATTTCATGCTAATGTTATGCAATTTATTTTAAGAGAAATTAGTAAGGATAATTTCTACATCGAATTGAAACTGTACTGTAGCTGTTTGTACACTCTAATAAGGTTGAATTGAAAATATTACTTTGCTGATAGGCTAAACATGATTTAAATTACGGTTCCAATAAGGGCTCTCTCTATGTAACAACAGGTTATTTGGATCGTATCGGTAGATGGCTCTAGTGTAAGCATTCATTACAGGTACCTGATAGGAAGTTAATGATCCTTAGTTTATTCTATCAAGTATGTCACAAGACAGGTGTATTTTGAAGTTACAAAAATTTCTTCAGAAAACTATTTCGACATTGCTTATTTCTGAAACAGAATTATTAATCCATCGTGTTTTGACGTCATTCACTCTTGATCGAGCTTCTGGTGACAATTGACACAATCTCCTCGCTCCCATGGGTACCGCATCAGTGAATGCACTTGCTACGGAACAGACAGACCTTTGTATCTGTCAACATGGACGGCAGATGGCCCGGGCCGACACAATTCGGAATCCCGTGGAAAAAGAAGAAAGCTTTTGTGCCAACACCGGGTGTTCGGAGAATTGAGCTGGATCCAAATACCAATTACCATCCAGGGCGGACATTGTTCCCTCACGGTGATCGCCTTTTGTTCGCCGGCACCGATGATGTGGAAGCGAAGCTGTGATCAAATACTGGACGGGAGTTCCCGTGTTGTTTTTCGATTTGAATTGCGAAGCTTGTTTCGTTAAGACTCGTTTCAAACGAGTCGTTTGTTCTGTTTCGACAAGGGAACAGGGTCGCCATGTTGGGAAGCGTGGGCAATATAGCAATTTGGAAGTCTGAACTGTCATTACATGTCGAAACGATCGTATCCCCCCCCCCCCCGACCTTCAAGTCTTTATGAAAATCAGAGCTATGGATTCATAGTCAATGAAAACTTGCTGTTGACAATTTCTGCACCAGCATGCATAAAAATCCATCACTTAAAAACACATAGGATATAAGAGAAAAATCAATGAAAATAGTCGTGGACAATTTGTCGAACAATACTATTGGATCCCATTGTACTGAATGGACTAGAAACAAGCTGGGGTAATAGGGTTGTCAACCTTTCGTTTAGTTTTCTACAATATCAGGTTTAAAAGTAATCGTTCTTGCATAACATGATTACAAGGACTTAATGAAACCAGTAGAAATAAGTATACGTAATAGTGAATAAAATATACGTATAGTTACACAAAAATTAATTTGAATTATTATCCATTAAGAAGCCTTAGAAAAGATAAAAACATGTATATGCTCATTAATGGTTTAATTAGCCAAAGGCATAGTAGCGTTTTGGGAGCCCAACTCCTCCGAAATACCTTCGAAATAAATACTAAAGCACAGTAGCGGCGATTGGATGCCAAAACTATGGTAAGGGGGGGGGGGGGGGCAAGGACAGTTTACTTTTTTCTCTGAAGGCAAGATTTAACATTCAGAGGAGATATTGTGGTGGAAAAAGTGGCAAAAAGTGGGGGGTGCGGTAACTGCCCCCTAATCGTCAATCCTAAAGCATGAAAAATTGGTTCATTTTGTTTGCATACTACCGTTACACACACAGAGCCAGAGAGGTGATGAGAGAAATAATGTTTATCATAACTAACCTCGCCAAAAATCCTCCCAAAATATTTTCGTAGTCACATCCTTGTTAAATAGAAATGTTTCATCTTTTTTAACTATTTGAAAATAACGTTATTGAAACAAAAAGCAAACGAGACAACAATACACGTTCGAAAAACAAGTTTCCAATTTTTTGTTAATGCACACTTTTACAAATGTCTTCAAAAAATAACAACACGTAACAAGTTATTGTAACTACCTAGTAGGATAGTTTAGTTTCTTATTTAGAGACGATTTTCTGCCACATTGGCTAATCGCGACGACGAGGAAGAGTGGTGATTAGATAAGACTGATGAAGGAACACTCACAAAGAACACGAAGCAAAAGCAAATTGGCCTAAAAATGTTTGTACAATTTCCATTACAACTTGAATTCGTGAAGGGCGTACCCCGAATCTGCTGGCAAGACTTCAGCAATGTCATTCAACCCTTTTCTCGATGAAAACCTGGTTACACTCTTGACGGAGACAACTGACACACTATTAAGTGCACGCCGCACTCGAGTTCCTGTTTTGAAAGAGCCGTGCATGATGTCATGGCTGAGAAAAGACGCCCCAAGTTTACATCAACTCTTTAACTGAATAACAAATGTCTTCAGCAAAAGTGCGTTAACAGGGCTAACATTCCATGATGATTTTTGTTCTTTAACTTCTGGAATTACACGAACCAATTGCCGTGGTCGTGAGATTAAATGGTTGGGAATGTAGGAACACCATCTTGAGGCTATTAACCTAATAAGCATTATTCAATCTAAAGAGGAAAGATGTTGTTTCGATTCGTACAAAAACGGGCACGTTCGTTGATGCTCGCTTAAAGTGTTGCCAGATCCTCCTAGAGCATTCCTCGAGGATATTTGCGAAATAAACGGTGCCACCTTTAACTATGTAATTAAATGAATGATTTGTGCTAATCATCATTGGCACAAAGGTAAATATAGTGCACTTACCTTCACTGGCTTCACTGATTTTATTTCGGAAGGGGCTGGAATCCCCCCCCCCAAACCGAAACATATCCTGCCTACTTCCATGATTACAACGAATAATCAAATAATTCGCTGCAACATAACATATTACATTTCATTATGAGCAAGCTTCTCCTCGAAACAAAGGACATATTAATCATGACTGTATCTTGGTATGCACATTCCATTTCATCCCATGCTTGCAGAGCCCACTTGCCTTACTTATGTACTCCTATTAAAAATATGAATTTCGAAGAGTTGAAATTAAACTGCAAATTATTATTACTAGAAAATTAATTATGAATTTAATATTTCTCAGGTCGCATGTACTCTATTAGTATATATAATGACCAACTTACAGATGTTCGTGGTTTATTGTAGCCAAAGAATATTAATGACCTTATTCTGCCATACAATCTTGATGGTACATTGTTCAACCAGAGCGAATTGACGAAGGGGTGTATAAAACTTACTAAAGGCTATTCTTATGGCAATTGTATTCCAGTAGGCAGATCCGGACCTGTATCGAAGTGTGTAAAAAAAAATACTACTCTTACAAGACGACTTTGTGAGTGATACAAATAAATTATCAACACTTTTGAAGCCGTTGCACAGCGCCACAGACGGCAATTTATGTTACTAATATGTTAGTCTTGATTTCTGGGAGAACAAAAGTGCAGGTCTAGGTTTAAGAAAGATCGTTCAAGAAATCACAAACGAACTAGAACATTGACCTCAAATGATTTTGCAGATTGTAGAGTTTGATTCATTGTTTATTTCAAAGAAAGAAAGTAAAACTGCAGTTCCTGTTTATCCTCTTATCTTCTTCACTTGCGATCCCAGAAAAGAATGAAAGAAATAAGGGACAGGAAGGGAGGAACAGGATATTTTTGTCACGGTAGCCATTAATGAAAATTGCTACAATTTGTGGTTACGTAATTCATGAAAAGTCCGAAGCCAATTTCATGGTTCGTTCCGGGCGTGGCCTCGATGTTGGTGGGAAAAGGGGCACTCAACCAGCACTGCAAGGCGGAGAAAAAGCATTCTTTGTCGTTTTTTGACGTTCCTGAACTTGATGAAACGAATTACACTGTCTTTCAAGATGGTGTCACATGCGTGGTCGACACAGAAACATACAAAACCAACTCTCTAGAAAAGGGGCTATGCTGGATAAAGTCAACAGGCATTAAACGAATCTAATCGGAGCAAGGTGTCAAGCAAGCACTTGCTGATGTAGATTCAAAAGGGATAATGTATTCTACGTATGATATTTCGAGAACATCAATGTTTATAAACCAAGCGAGAGGGACTTAGAAGATATGGAACATGGTTTAATCAGAACACACTTCTTTTGATTGGGACCGAGGAAAAGTACATTCATACATACATGGCCGTAACTTGGGATCTGACTTTGGGAGGGACATAATCAAAAAGTTTCAATTAACTTGTAAAGTTCAATAAACGTGCAAAATTTGGGGGGACACGTGCCTCGAATCTAGGACCCCTGGCGGAACTTTGAGAATGAAACAGATTGTTGATTGCTATGGCCGAGGACTAAAATGCTACTTCGCGTTTACTTATAATAGGAGTAGACTGTAATCTAATTGGCATCTCTAATGACCTTGAAACTCAGCAGATAGAACGGAAGAGCGTTGTTCGAGCTTAGTGTAACCCCACGAGGTGTAGACACTAATTTGGTATGGGAGGTGTAATAATAGGATAAAGAATAAAATATATAATAAAATATAATATATGTTGACGAAACAGTCTTGTTAGAGGAAGGCAAAAGGGAGGTAAACAGTATGTTAGAGAAGTTAAATAACCACTGCGAGCAAAACGGGATATAAAGGTGAACAAGACTACGAATGATTATCGGAGAGAAAAAAACAAGGACAATTAAATTGTGAACTTGTGGTGAAAGAATTGGATAGGTGGATAGATAGCTTCCGTGCACCAACAAAGAGAGGATAGCAATAGCGACCTTTGTACAAAGAACTAACGAAGGATTTAATCAGGTGTTTTATGTGGAGTGTAGCATTATATGAATCAAAAACCTGGACGTTACGAAGAAGTGAACAAAAGTAGTCAGTCAGCAAATTTGGAAATGTGGTTGAACCAAAAAGTGGACAGTATGAAAAGAACAATAATGGAATTACTAAGAAGATAAACAAATGGGTTGGGGCAGTCGTTCAGAAGGAAGTGCTACAAGATCCACCATGGCAGTGGGTCTCAACCTTATGTGAAAATTTTTTTAAAAAATTATGCGGTAATTAACATGCACACTTGAAATTAAATGGTAATAAATAAATTATGGCATAATTAAAAAGAGTAACAGTTCGATTATGTCAAGGGTTGTTGACAAATATACAATTAGGTTTAAAATAGTTGTCAACCATTCGATCTAATAAAATCTTCTAGCTTCCTCGGGACAAAATCATTAAATGTATTTGCTAAGTGCTGGTTTTTAATTGGCATGTTGCATTTTGAACGCCGTATTTCCGCTATAAAATATTTGTTATTGAAAATAACTGCACAAAGTAAACTGACAAATTTCAGGATAATCTCTCGCGGTTAGGTATAACTGATGTCAGGGGCTGGCGGTTGAGAAACGTTGCAGTAAAGAGAAACAGTCAGAGGCACAGAACAGGTGAAGTTGCACGGTGATATTAAGTGAATCTTACACTGCTATGAAGTGTTGAAATCCTGCCATTTGGTAGAGCACCGATTGAATGATTTCAGACACTGAAATATTGTCTAGTGTCAATCAACACAGTTGATACTACTACTATTGAGAAACCAGTTTTCTCGGTACATAACTGCAGAAAATCACATTCGCTTCGACAATAAATGCTCTTGGGTTACGTAACGCTCACTAACACGAAAACAACAAAACGCACACTAGATATCATCTTCAGTACCCAACCCAAGTACCGTAATAGACACCCAATACCGCCCCCCGCACCACGCATTCGCAAAAGCTATCCAAGCCATTAGCTTCCACTCCCAGGCTGGAAACATATGATCAAAATTACCAAGGTTGCAACGTTAGAAAAATCACATGCGAAATTGGCCAAAAGGAGCACTTCAGCCAACGGTTGCGGAGAGTCGGACCACAATTAAAATCCTGTTCCGCACTCAAAATAACAGGTGAGCATAAAGCAACCCTCGGATTTACAGCACGCCAAAATTAGGTGTGTTGATTCCCGAGGGATGGTAGGGTTAATCCGTACGGTTTAATTAACTGAGCCACGCACGAATGTCTATCGCGTTACGTAAAAGAACTGGAAAAGTATAGCTTACCTTTCAGCATGTTTCCAGGACCCCTTCATTTGCTGAATTTATGGTCGTGTTTCCCGGGTTTAAGGTACCCGTGTGATGAAATGGTTTCCTTGCGGTGATGAAAAGAACTAGGGTGCGTGTCACGCATCGTACAGTATCAAATAACCACGCCTTTTGCTTTCACAGAA
Organism: Lepisma saccharinum; assembly: GCF_977018435.1. Taxonomy (NCBI): domain Eukaryota; kingdom Metazoa; phylum Arthropoda; class Insecta; order Zygentoma; family Lepismatidae; genus Lepisma; species Lepisma saccharinum. Next base: position 5,571,284 of record NC_139235.1, read on the forward strand.
GTGACGATTTTTGGAAACCCGTACTGTTACTGTAAACGCATGCTATACTGATAATTACTGCCTATAAAACCGAATAAAGGTGACTGCTTAGGTCGGCCAGTTGTGTATTTATCATTCCGAGGGAGATAATGACAGTAGGTGACTCACGAGATGTACTGAGTGCACCATCAGTACTTTACATCTATGACTGAGTTACCATGACAACATGCGATCAACAGTGAACGAGTTATGGAGACATCTTGGGACGAGGGCTTGTTTGTACATTTGGAAGTGAAATTATTACATTTAGTGCCAATAACTGATTTCACTACCTTATGTATTTGCGTGAGAGTATTCACATGTTTGAAAATGGAACTGTTTGTTATTAACACACTAAAATCACGGCAACAGGTTTTCTTTAGCCACACTACACGATTGGACTGCAATAGTACTTTTGAATAGCTTAAGTACTATTGCAATCCAATCGTGTAGTGTGGCTAAAGAAAACCTGTTGCCGTGATTTTGGTGTGTTAATAACAAACAGTTCCATTTTCAAACATATGAATATTTCTTGTAAAAAATAATTTTAGTCTTTGCCAGATCCCAATGAAATAAAGCTAAGCTACACTTTTATCCCACTTCCTACACTGAACTCTTTCCCTCATTAGTACATTTTCAGATTAACATGCAGAGTGTAGAATTAAACTGTACAGAGATAATGATGCACAGACTACAATTGCCATTAAAAGTTCACAGGTTCGGAAAGGCAGATAAATATCACATGCTACGTCATTTCCTGGTTTGCTACATTCTCGATAATGGAAAAAGAACTTCGGTAGAGACAATAATAGGAGAGATTACATTTTGTTTGATAGGAATAAAGTGTTTCTCAAGGTCATTGTGTTCAATAATTTGTAGACACACAAGGAACAATTATGCTAAACATGTGTTGACTATGAATATTTCCTTCCAGCTGTTTAGAAAGACAAACTTTTCATGTTCATGAGCAAAACTTACGCATAATCCGTGCTTCATTCCACACATCCCTAAATTCTCGCTAAATAGAAATCTTTAAAAAATCATAACATACACATTTGCAAGATTCAAGTCAAACATATTCGGCCATCGGAATAAAGTAGACTCACGTATCCATGAAAGTGATCGCGACAAACTCTATTTCGTTTATTACTATTTCCTACTAACTGCATCGTTTTTCCCAACTCTGTGTCCAACCATCACATTACACACTGATACAGCACCCACACAGAACAAGTACAATGGGAGAGATAAGAGGAAATTGAAAGCGTGACGTTATTTCTTTGATGTAATCGTAGGCGTATTGTCATACTATTGGTTGCTGCAAAACGCCGAGAGAAACTCTCATGGTCGATACTTGCCACTAATAGAAGCTTTCACGTTACGTACACCTTTAAATGTTGACCGTATCATGTCATGAAAACTTTTTGCTAAAGTACATAGGAGAAACTATTCTTGTTCAGCATTCAAATATCACCCTTGTCGTAGACTTGAACTGTAATATTAATTTCTTAGCCATTCATGAAAACCTGACCTCTATTTCATTAAAAAATCAAACTATTGCCGTCTTGCATTTTAGAGCATGACAACAAGGATCAATAAATTACACTCCTCTAACCCATGGCTTCTCTTACTTCAAGTAATAACCACCGCATAGAACATGGCCTAATGTTAGTTCTGCTAATAAGGTTTGTATAATTGTTTGCTCTTTGAGTGTAGGACCAGATATCAACTTTATACATGACAGTTCACTTATCTCAATGTCAGATACTGTAGTACTTAGTTCTTTGATAGCAAGTCTTAACTAAATATTTGTTACGATGTTGTTCATAAAGTAGGCAATATGAGTTGAGCGAAAAGTAAAACACAATCTCAACAGATGAGGAATTCGTTATACTTTTGATCAGTATTAGTTTCAATGTGCTGTCTTTTGCTGAAACAAACAAGACCTTTATGCACATGAAACAGGATGAAGAGTTGATTTCTGCATTCAAGTTTGAACGAACTGAAGGCTTTGGAAAAATCCGCTACAGAAGACAACTTGACTAAGTCTTAATACCCTTGATTCTCTTACACATGTTTCTTCTGTCGACAAACCAACTCCATCTTCTGCAACCAGAACCTATCTTCAGCAAAACCTGATGTAAATGATATGTGTAAAAAGTACCGAATTAAAACATTCGAAGGTAAGATCGTGAGAATTCCTTTCTCTGTATTATCACTCACAGCGGACAGAAATGAACTCAAAATGAATTTCCACTCACTTGATGTACTGTATTAGTGCAATACACAAGTGTTTGTACCTTAGAATTCCTCCATCTTTTTCATCACTCGGGCTATTCATCTTACATTGTGCAATTCAATCACGCTTGAATGCAAATCATGCCATGCATACGTTTCATGGATTTTTTGAACACACACTGAAACTATGTATGTTAAGATATGGAAACAGATAAGTAGGAACATACTTCACTCTGAGACGGGAACCAAGAACAAACTAGTTTGCAATGCGGATCTGAAGCAACGTCAAACTAGTATGTCACAGATTAACAACTGCATCAGGGAATGCAGCAGCTGTTGTGTTCCAAAGACATGTTTCTCTCAAGGATGATCTAAGTCAGGAAAACCGGTTTTTCAGACTGATTTACTCCAGAAGCCGAACGATGAATGACGCGCATTGTAATTGAGTATGGTTGTACCTCTGAAGCTCTAGAAGTTGGGAAATTTATGTGTGCTTGAGTGGGCAGAAGACAATCTACCCACCATGTAGTTTGGTATTAGTAGCACTTCCCTTTACAAAGCAATTTACATTAATGGCTGGAAAGAGCAAATTCAAAATCGGTAACGAAATGGAAAGAACTGAATGCTGTAATAAATTATAGGTACCAGTTACGAAATCACTGAAGTAATTAAAATATAGTGCTAATTAAGTGACGAACATCGTAGCATTTGGAGTAAAACAAAAGAGTTATTGCTGTTATCAAACTTCTTACAATAAGGAGTGTGTGCAACTGCTTTAATGTGTCTCTTTTTTGTGTCCAATGAAATGAACACATCAAAAATCATTCAGAATCCTTTGCAATGTTTCCCATCAACCCATATTTACCGCTTCTATGAATAATGAAAAACACTTACGCACCAAAAAGGTTGTGTTTCACTTCGGTGCACAAGTCGATAAAAAAAAGTTAAAATCATTAGAAGGCTGTGAACGTGCACTTTCAGGCGCACTTTATGCACTGACCTTGGATTTTTCTCTATAAATTTTCAAATCCAGGAAACAGTGTTGCCGCTTCCAAGTTGAATAAAAAATCTTCAGAGAGAACTAGGCTTACGCAAATTCCGGATAATGACAGTGCACGAAATTACATTTATGACCTTGTGAGAACCAGCGGATATCTTCCAGACAGTCAGCCACAAGCACCAAGGTTTTCATTCTTGTATTTTTCCCAATCAACTAAACATCGCTGCTGTAAATCCATCATGACTTGTTACGTCTAGAGGGAGATTGCAGAACTAAAGCTTTTGTTTTATGAATGTCATTCTCTACTGCAACATTGGCTATACTGAGTTTTATAAACACTGTCGCATCCTCCTCCATCTTATATCGTTGTTGGCCAGTTGAAACACTACAACCGTGCTCGTCACTCATTTATGTATCTTTGAAGAAAACGCAACTAGTGCTACTAATGTTCAACAACATGAAGACAGGAGTACAAATATCTTACTTACCACAGTAAAAATTCTTCAAAACTCACTTGTCACATTTAACATACGAATCGCCACATTATAACACAAATGCACACGCTATGTTGATTTTAAACTGTAGAACAGGATCACTACTTTACAAAAACACTGCTGTTGCCTCTCTCACTAACAAACAAAGAATCACTCCCAAACAAACACTCCGTGACGACTATCACACCAACAGGTTTGGTGTTACAGTCCCTCTTATAAGATAACAAATAATGTAAACTGATAAGTGATAATATCTAAAAATGTCTGCCGTTTATAAGGGGAATAGATCAACTTTCCCGAGAGGTTATCACTGACTACGTATCTGATACTTGTAGGTGGTTGACAACTCGAGAAAATATGTCCTGTTTGTATGTGGAACAATAAATATTTGAAATTATACGTGTATATGAGAAAAGTTGGAATGGTACGCGTGTTATGTATATGGGAAAAGTATTCGTACTAACATGAATATAAAACTAAGTTTTACTTTTACAAATATTATTTAAAAATCGTCAGTGTCGTTTCAAAGGCAAGCTTTTAATCCGAAATTCATCTAAGATTAAAATTGAAGCTTAAAATATGTGATGTGTAGTCGGAAGTTTACAGCGTTGCAGGCAAGATATGGCAAGCATGTACGATAACTTATCAAGAAATACGAAGATGCCTGTAAATGTTATTCTTACCTTAAGAGTGTAATTTCAATTTTTAAAAACAACAACATGTAAGCGATATGTGACAGTGAAACGTCATGAAATATACGACAGTATGCCATGTTTTTCGAAGATCGTCGCCAGTCGTACGAGATACTGCAAGCAAAATTTCCGACAAACTGATGTGGTGCTCAGTATTTTCTCTAACTTGCTAAGTCGCTAAATATAGTGCAGCTGTGCCCCCCCCCCCTTTCCGGGATGAAAACAAACATGTAGCAACAAATTGTTGCAATACTCATTCACACTGGACACAAACCTGCGTAAACTTTATTTAGAGATAATATTGCAAGAAACCTATCTGGCACCTGCAAGTTGGTATGAAATCTGTCAATATGAGCTATATACATTTGACTACCATATTCTTGTTTAGTTATAAGTCGAAAAAAGGGTAACACGTCCTTCCCCCCCCCCTTAATATATATAATCACTACATCCAGGAATCAATTCCACTATGAAACATTAATTCAACAGCACGAATACGTTATGCATGAGCTAACAATTTGGACGCGACAATCTGCATGACGCCAGCATAATATGAAACCTCGAAAAATCTAAAAATCAGTTCGGCACGAGTGAGGAAAGATTATGCGTACCCACACGTGCACGATGAAACTTACTTTTTTTCCCCTACACTGAACCGCCTCTAAGAAGGACAGGCAGTTATTGTCGAAACCGAGACTCGACTATGTACGACCACAATACAGGCAATCAAGTTTGGAAAATTACAGTGGCCAGGAACCTTTTATCTTCTGGAAGTTTCTTCTTTCTTGAAAAAAAGGCACGAGTTTTAGCTTCTGCACAATTTTCAGTCGCGATAAGATCTGAAAAACCCACAACGAAAATGAACAGTAAATACGTACCCTCTGGGTGTTCGTGTTGCAATCTTTTATAATCAAATCCTGGGCTTGACTATCAACAAATCATGAACTTCTGCTTGGCATTATACAGATTACACCAGAAATCCGATGGAAGCGGTAGTCAATTTTTGAACACGCTCAGCGGAACGGTGAGCAAGGCTCTTATGCTGCTACCACTGTTCGTAAACGCGCTGGCTCTATTGAGATTACGTCAGTATCTTTATGATCAAGACATTCAGATAACCTTTCAAATGAGAAAATGACGTGCATACCACGCATGATCGTTTCAGAAAACGACATAAGGACGTACAAAAGGGTAGGCGATTGTTTCAGGTTTTTTTATTGGAAGTAGTAAATTTGCATCGTCTGAACTACTGCGTTCGCTGATGAAATGCTATACGGATCTTACTGCTGATAACCACGGGAGTGTGTTATTAAATTATGCAAACTTGAGAACAAGGCAATTCAACGAATTCTACCTTTCCCCCCAGAAATTTGCCATCCTCCGATAAGACCTTGTGCGAACACACTATAAAGCATCATGATGGAAGCAACATTATTGGGTATACACGAACTTAGTTCTAGCAACCATTTTCGTAATCATACTAGCAAACATGTCGTCAAGAATATTACTGCGAAGTACAAAACGGGGGGCTCCTTTTGCAAGTTTGAATAAGGTTCTAGTCTACATTTCGCTGATATTGAAGGAGAAGCATGCTAAATTTAAGCTTCGATTCTTGTTTTGAAAAAAAAAAAAAATAGGGTAAAGGTTGGTAATATCGTGATAGTTTTGTATAGACGTATTACGAAATAACCTCGCGTGCGAGAAACTGCCTGTCGTTCGTACGTGTTTCGTAAGGGTCCTGCCAGTAAGTGAGCAAAATGGCGCTAGGCAGAAACACACGTGTTGACCAGGACACGTCAATACAAAACTATCACGATATTACCTGTACGAAGTGGAACTACAATATGAGAAATTAATTTTTCAAAATACGTATATAATGTATAAAGATGATACACGAGACTTGATGAATTCAAAGTTAAGATTAAAATACAGTATAGTTTCCTAAACACCAACCATTATTGACATATTTGTACATTCAAAGATATAAGTACTCAACTTTACAGTTCTATAAGCATTTTCATAAAAACAGATAGAATTTTCGACGCCAATTATAAATTTAACTTATTTAGTACGTACTTGGTATATCTTTTAATTCGGAACCTCTGTCCTCTGTAGCTCTTATGCAGGGTGGCTACTCTACGACCTTGATAAAATTCAAGTATAATTCCCCGTTTTCAAGGCAAAAATTCAAGAGTACAACCAGATGCTATCTCTACGAGGTGCATTTAAGTTCTAAGGTGTCCTATTTTTTCTTCATTAGTGTCCTATTTTTTCTTCATTAACAGAAGCAATTATAAACGTGAGTTGTTTGAGAAGAAGCATCCATTCTTGAAGGTTGATGAGGCCACCTGACGGCACGAAACGGCCCATAGGAAGCTAGTAGCGCTATCTAACGACGGACATGTTTTTGATATTGGAAATGACATCATTTACATTGGAAGACCAGCGTGATATTATCCATTTTCTTCACTTGCATGGAGTAACACCCATCGATATTCATCTTAAATTGACTGAGACATGCTGTCGTGGTGTCATGGACCTGAGCAATGTGCGTTCGTGGGTCCGATAGTTCAAGGAATGCCGAACGTCGTATGAAAACAAACCAAAGGAGTCTCGCCCACGAACCAGCCGCCAGTTACTCCATTGCTGTCCATTGCTGAGAAAAGGGATGTTTTGGGACAGCGAAGGCATTATACTCACGCATTGCTATCCCAAGGGCACAACAATGATGAGTACAAGCTATGAAACTGATTTGAGGACCAAGTTGCTTCCAGCATTGCGAAAGAAACGGCCGCAAATGGCTGCAGCTGTGTTCTTTCATCAGGACAACGCACCTCCTCATCGGGCTGCCATTGTTCAGCCGATCTTCATGGAAAACAAATTTGAAGTGGATAACATGCTCCGTCCATACTTCCCTGACCTTGCGCCTAGCGTTTTTTGGCTCTTTCCAAGCTGAAGGACTTTCTCCAGGGCCGCAAATTTTCCTCTAGTGCTGCTATTGCATCGGCAATTTTCCAGTGGACCAAGCAGACCCCTAAAGAAGCGTTCGCGGCGGCCATGCAATCATGGCGTCGATGTTGCGAAAAGTGTGTACGTCTAGAGGGAGACTTTGTTGAGAAGTAAATGAAGTTTCATCTCTGTTGTGTAAGTAGTTTATAATAAAAAATAAATAAATAAAAAAGGAGACCTTAGAACTTGAATGCACCTCGTATTTCAACCTTATGTACTACCGCCTCTCACCACACACACACGGAAATATATTAACAATATAAAGGATCTGTGCGATTCAAATGTATCAAAAATCTAATTCAATTAAACGATATGTACATATTTAATTTAAGGTACGGAGTTTAAATTTGCCATTTCACATACACAGACTCGAAATACATCTACAAATACAAGTCTCAAATGTCAAGGGATATACATACTAATCTACAAAAAAAAATTGTTAATTGTACAATTTTGTACAATTGTATTTGTATAAGAATTGTATAAGAATTTCAAACTCAAATTTAACTAATCAGCTTCAAAATATCTTATTTTGCAATAATCCTCCGTCTGTTAGTGTGTTATGAAAAAAAACACTAACAAAGTGAACAGATTGAGAGACTTCTGTTTTATTTTCCCAGCAGGTTTCTTCTCTTTGTGAAAAACTTGCTTCAGGGTATTTACAAATATGTATAAATTAAAATGAACTTGGATTAATAAAAGTTGCAATTTTTCACGTCTACGGAGAAAAATTCAAGCAGAATTCACGTATATTTCCCGGAGGAAATAATTCATGCATAATTCCCGGTGATTAACCACCCTCTTATGGGTGGTCACAACTATGTCAAGAGTATTGATCTAACCCTAGCAGATCAATATTAAAATATGGATTGAATAATATACACCTAACCTAACCTAAATCTGAGAATTGTATTGGGCAAGCTGAGAGAATATAAACATTTCTAACCAGTAGCGTACGCAGGATTTCGTCAAGGGGGGTGTTATTTCGAAAACTTTCTACAAATTCATATTACCATTGTTTTATTATACTTTATTTAATTAATTAATAATAATAAATTAATTAATAATTATTATAATTAATTAATTAATTTAATTACTACTAATAATTATTACTAATGCAGCTGCTATTTATGAAAGAAATAGAACAAAATTACATTTCTTTTGTTTCTTTGTTACAAAATAATTGTCTAGTCAACGGTTATTTGTATATGATAAGTCAGACATTTTAAGTGTGAAGAAAATCCATAAAACAAGCAAATATATTAAATTTATTGAAATCGAAATATGAAACTCATTCAAGGAGCCGGGCTGGTCTAGTCGGACAACTTCGTGGGATATCCGTGTTCGATTCCCGGAATTGGTTGGAATTTATCCAGCCTTGTCTCCGCACCCAGCCTCATAGCAATGGGTACCTGAGAGCAACCCTGGGGGATGGAGGCTGCCGGAAAATAGTTCGAGATCGAGAATCTTTGGGGCCCACCACACCACTACGTGTGCCTTCATGGCACGGTGCTATATGCACGGGGGAATTTACATTACCTTTACCTATGGAACTCACCCAGGGTGATGACGAAGCGCGAGAATACATGTTGCTAAATTCCACTGAGTCTATGTTTTCGTTGAGAAGTAAGTTTATAGACATTCCAACACATTTATCCCTTCTAGGTGATTCACAAAGCACTTCTTCAACATTATTTAATGATGTGGATGTAGACTCAGCATCACTTGAGAGTTCACAAGGGGATGTGAAATCAGTACAGGGAAGAACGTTTGCAATAAGGTCGGCACACTGCGACGAAGCAAGGAATTTTCACAATTCTCGCGAGAGTCACTGCGCGACTTTTTGCAAAAAAAATTGCAAAATTGAACTTTGCGGCCGCTTAGATTGTGTTTGGAATGTTGTTTTTTCTTCATGCTGCATGGGAATAATAATTCAAATTATTATTATTATTATTATTACTGTCGCAGATCTTTGACTGTGATAAATTAGCCATTTTTAATATTTTTCTACAGCATATTCCATAATATTTCAAAAGCTCAAGGGGGGGGGGGTTAAACCCGGTAACCCCCCCTTGCGTACGCCACTGTTTCTAACCTTTAAAAGAAAAATAAAACTATATATGCAACCCTTGATTGTGTTATACCTGGAATATATTAGTCCAGTAATGTACTTTATCCTTGTATTACTATTTTTATTTATTGAACACGACCTGATGGTCAACTTGCTATTTTGGCCCAATACTCATTCGTTTCACACATTCTAGCAAACGTTTAAGTCTATGATTACGTAAGTAGCTCCTCGTAAAATGGCAGTTGGAGACAGCCTAGGTTGTAAATTGACGTTCGTACTTTTATGAAAACTGCTCTCATTATTAACGATAGTAACCAGATGTTCTCTTCCTACACTATGCACATATGTTTATCAGCATGGCCTACATCTACAGCAAGTGCAATAATACATCATATGAAGCGAAGCACGTTGGAGTGTCGTTCAAACAAACGCTGGAAGTTATTCGAGAGGTAATCACCAAGTGACGTGTTCAGAGCACTGATAAAGAAAGCACAGAGCCTGTTATTAGTGATATCATGCGACATGAAATGAGGAACAATGGCCACGTGCAAGGCTTGTTAGGCGGGGAAATTAATAATTAAAGTGATGAAAAGTTGGATGTGCATTAGGATCTAATTGTTGCTGTGTGTAATTCCCCTTATACGATCACCAGTGTGGTCCTCAAGGGTTTACAAAGGAAGTGTCTGTATTGTTGACAGGACTATACGTTGGTCTATTTCAAAACCTACAGTACACACATATACACATCTTATTAGATGTGTGATGCTCTTAAGTTTTGGGGAGATTTCACACCGAAGCGACAATCGACACGTGTCGTTTGAGCATTTCACCAATCGATCGATTGATTGGTTTGGTTCATTTTACTTCGGTTTTCTGCTACTAATCACGAAGATGAAGATGACTGATGAATGGACACTCGGGAAAGAACATCCATGCCGGGATTCGAACCCAGGACCCAAGCGCGCTGTGCTAACCACTCTGCCACTGAGGTCGTTATTTCACCAATCAAACTCACGCATGTGCGGCCTGTCATCCCGGTACGGTGTGAAACGTTTCAGTTCATTGGCTCGTTCCCAAGCAGTGCGTGTCGCTTCGGTCTGAAATCTCCCAAAGCAAAACATTCACCGAGCATACTAGGAACAACAGAACGAGGCGGAAACGATGCATGGTAGAGTCGAATTACTTTCGGAACATCTCCAGGGGACTACGCGAGTCTGTCTAGCGAGCCTAGTGGGCGTGTAGATCCTGAGTAGGGGGCTTAGCGATAGGTTGTGTTGAGATGACGTCAGCGGCTCGCTTCGTCGATTGGCTGCTTCGAGAGTTGTGACTCGTTCCGAAGCTTCAAACGCCTAACAGCCAAAGATGTTACGGAAATAATCTCACTCTACTGAGAAAACTGCCCAGTCCGAGCGAGACATAAGCGACAAGCGCCACGTGCAGCTGGTGCCGCTTCGGTTAGACAGATTCCACTGTATACTGAGGGTTCGCTTCCAAGCGATGTGTCGTTTGTTTCAAAGCTCCGAACATATGATCTATACTAATTATTGAGAGTACATAAAAAAACATTAATAAATATATTGTCTTTGCCCCCCAAGTTTTGGCACCTTAACCCCCGGTTTGGAACCCAATCGCCGCCACTGAACGTAAGTACACTTACTTATTCCCAACCGGTGAACCTTTCCTACTCAGTATTCTTCCGGAAACCGTTCATGTATTCTTGCAAGTTTGTTTGAAATGTACCGCCAAGGTATAGTACTACAGAATTACATAAACGAGCGACAGCGTTCACTCTTCCATTAGTTCACTAAACTGTCGGACGTCCTCTGAGTAAACAAACTCTGAACACGGCTAAAATCAGACAACATATTGCTTGCCCTTCTGTCTAGGAAACCCAGGAGAAACTGTCAAAGGGTACTTACGTTGCGAAGTTGTGTGTTGAGGGCTTCGATATGGCACTGCCACTCCAACGAACGAAGAACAAGATGCTGCCAGCGACGCTGAAGTGAGTTGGCAATCCTGCGAACATGTGACGTGTCGTAGCGCTTAACGGCTGTTGGATCGACGGCTATCTTCTCGCACAGTTTCACCACGGAGTTTACTATCTTCCCGTGAGAGTCGATATCTTGCTGCACCACCTGAAACAACAAAACGTATCCCATATAGTGTGACACATACATACACAAACATTGAAAAAGCTCTATCTTATGCGGAGACAACAATAATACGATTTTTTTACGTCACAGCAGTGGTGGCGATTAAGGGGCAGTTGCCCTCACTTTTCGCCACTTTTGCCTCCGCACTATGGTAAATCTTATCTACAAATGGAAATATACTGTCTTTGCACCCAGTTTTGGCACCTTGCCCCCCCCCCCCCCCCCGCCGGTTGTGGAACCCAATCGCAGCCACTGCGTCAGAGATTTGAACTAAATTATGTAATTATGCATTTTCAAATCATTTTTACTGTAAATAACCGAACAAGAGCATCAGTGTGCTACTGTTTCATGAACATATACACTTTTGAAAACAAAATTCTATATTATTTGATTGAAGTATCGAAGTAGGTAATATCGATATGCACAATTTCGATAATCTCGAAGTTTATATATTTACATCAGTGTTTTCAAGGATAAAAATGAAAATATCGAACAGCTGTACTTCCAGCAGAAATATAAAAATTCACAAAATAGAGCTCTACATTGTGAATTCAAAGCTTGAGTTGAACGTGCAGAAAGTGCAAGGCATAATTCTATCGTCTCTTATCCAGTGTTAAACAATTAAAACTAACTGTTCATTCATCAACGAGTTTAAACATTGCGTCGAAGCGATAAGGATGATAACTATGAAAGACAACTCGTATGCAGGTTTCCACAAGTCCCTAGGTAAACAATAACGCACCAAAATGCTTATAATAACCTTTATTCTTAGGTTAATATTTCTTCCATTTATCTAGCCGCATAAATGGACAATATATCCACACTAGATTGCTGTAGGGAGAGAGATCATTTCGCTCGAGCGCCAATAGTTCAAATGTCCGACGCTAGATAGCGTACTGAACTCAGAGCTTCTTCGTTTGAGCGAATTACGCTCGAAGGCCAGTAGTACACGTATAACCGTAATTTGTCTGTGGTAGTGGGCACTCAAATATGGATCGTGAGGTGAAAGACGCAGAGATATTGAAATTTAAGTGAACACATTAATCATCTTCATGCTAGAATTTAGTTTAGCCTATCTTACCAATACAGAATGATATATGAAAATGAAATAGATGATTGTGGGCTGAAACTACCAAGGTGAATATAGGCTATTGCATCTACGATTATTGTCACATTAAAATGATATTCCATTGTAAACGTTCGACGGTGGGGTACAACTGAGAGAAAGTAGTAGGACTAATCCACACTGTGGACGCTTGGGCGCCATTTTCAAATCAGTCAATTTGAAGAACGATGCACTTCACGCGAAGTGAAATAGGACAACAGCGCGTGCGCAGAGCAGCAGTGTCTTGAATTACACGAAATGAGAAGGCGTGACTGTATTCTCTTTCGGTTTAATACGTCTTCTGTCTTCAGACTGACCGATCGATCAAGACGTTCATCAACAACAATTCCCTCCATTAGCCGGTACTTTATTCTTTAATCTGGTCCTTCGTGGGATCAAGCATGATGAAAAAAGGTAAGACTTTTTTTTACATCATTATTGGCCCATTGTTGAAGCTGGTGTCGTCTTTCAACGTTGTAATCATAATCGGAGACAATGGATGGCATGATTGAGAATAAAACCAGTACGAGCAAGCGCATGAAAGAGAGCCACATGAAAATAAGTTATTTTGGCGCCCAAGGGGTATAATCCATGACAGCGGAACATCTTGAATATAATACTTTAATAAGGCCGATAGTCCCACGAAAAATTGGTTCAGCCGAGACTTTATGTCGGATCTAAAGCATTGAAGTAATTACCGTGATGCTTCGCGACTCGCGGCCTCTGCCCACAGCAAGAAGTTAAATCTTGACAAACTTTGCAACTTATTATATGAACCGAAAAAATTTTCAAAGTTCGAGGGTGGTTTGTATGAATTATCTACTTGGGACTGGGCGTACAGTAGTGTTCCATACCATTCATATATAGCGTGATTACAAATTATTGAACGCAGTGATGAAAATTAAGAGCTACATCATAACGTTTTACAGCAGTTCAAACAGCTTTTTACTTAATAAAAAACACTAGGTGGCAAATAGCGTAATGGCAAAAAGCGATTATTACCAACATTGTGAAATTTCAGTAGAACTGTCGTGAAACCCTTATTTCTTTTATATGTGGTGTTTGTGAAATATCGTGTTTATGCCATCAAAATGTGCAACATTGTTGGTAGATCAGCATTTGCTGAACCTCGCCCAATAATAAAAACCATTGAAATTGAACTTGGAACCAAGAAAAACGCGACAATACTACAGTAGCGCCAACATTTCTGGAACCTCGGAAAATATGCGAACAAGTTTCCCCGTGACTTGAACTAGCGACACTAGCGCCACTGCTCACATGCCAGGGTTTCAAAAGCCTTTGTGGATTTCTGTAGTCTATACTGATGTTATTCATCACGGAAATGAGACCAATAATTTGTGACCACACGTACGACTCAGTGGACAATCGAATCAGAGCACGGGAAAGGCAACACTGCATCAGTACCATTTCGCTGTACTCGAACAGTATGTTTCGAAAGTGTATTACAAAACTGACCAGTCTAGTCTCAATGTTCGAAACCCCGGTACCAAATAATCACTGTTTGTTTATTAATAAGTCTGGGCGTGTCTAGTCGGTGCTGATACACATGGAACACTACCCCCCCCCCCCAAAAGCAAAACAACAAAAACTAAGAGAAGATAGCTGTGGATATAAAAGTAACAAATGGCACTGATGATTATTGTGGCTGTGATGTTTCAGGAAAGAAATGTGTTGTGAATCAGGCAGCGATGCGAGTCTCACCAGATCGACATAGAAACAACAGCTTCCCTTTCATTGCACACAATGTATGGTCTTCAATCCTCTGAGTTTCATCAATCTTCAGCTTATACCACCTCGAGGCAGAGTTGTGGATCTGATGAACAACAATGGAGAGCAACAGTCTTCACTTGAGAGAGCGAAAACTTACAAGAGACAGCGCCGTTCTTTTGATCCTGCCGCCATCTCGCTTCATTGTGAAGTGCAAGCTATCAATTCTCTGTAAATTATTGGCTGCTTTGACAATGCAAGCGTTCCTCAAGGCTAACTGTTGGATGGTCTTATCAAGCGACTGCCATTGTACAGCTACGAAACTCCACGGTTCATTGAATTCCCAGAATTCAATTCCGCGAGGTAGGCTGCTATCGAATATTCTCCATTCTGCTTAACTTCCGTAAACATATATCAGCTTTCCTTTTCACTTCCCCCACCTATCTCTCTGCTTCTCTTTTACTCTCTCCCTTCTCCTTGCCTCTGAGGGGGAGAGAAAGAGAGAGAGAGAAAACAAAAGAAGAAAGAGACCAAAGGAAGGAAGAACTGAGGAAAAGTGGATAGAGAATAAATAATAAAAGGCACAATGAAAATCTGAAATTTATTTTTTACTTCACTTCATATACAGATAGGCTGATCCAAGACTGAAGCTAATGTTCAATGTACCTCTACCGGGTATGGAACCCGGGATCCCTTAATTACAAGGCGACGTTTCCACTACGCAATCTGGAAGGCCAGTACAATACAAAGTAATGCTGATAAATGTTTACGGAAATAGAAGAATGACGAATATGTAATAGCAACTTACCTCGCGGAATTCTCTCTCTCTCTCTCAACTATGAAACGCCATTACATCCAGAACACCTTTCGTCGATGAGCTACCATTCCTTTTTCAACTCCTCTACCAATAGGTCCAGTAATTCATAGACACTTATCTCAGCATACCCGTGCCCAACACCTATCATGTTACCACGAATACACATATAAATAATGTATTGGCGATGATCCAACATCCGAATAGTTAGGATCCTACAACTAGTTCATTGTAACAGATGCATCAACCTGATTGGTTAAGGATTGCATAAATACATTTTAAAGAATGGTTCGTAACGTAAGAGCCGGTCATTGGTCAAACAGAGATAATTTTACTCACGAAAGCCTGAAGCTATGCCTAGACACCTAATGGCATTGTGGTCAATGGTTCGACTCATAGTGGGGTAACATTTCGAACGTTCCAAATTTACACTTAATCCATGGGTAAAATGAACCTAAAACAAACTTTGCCAATCCAAACGTAACGGCGTTTCAAACAACTGAGAAATGACGCATCGAAAAAATTGGGGGGGAGGGGGGCAACACCTCCATTGGGACCAAAAGGACACACGAGCCTAACAAAGATTTAATGTAACGTTAACGAGAATTAAAGCATGAGCGTGATATATATACGTACGTAAACTTCTGTTCGTAGCCCGAATTGCCATGCAAAACCTTGGAGCACAAATCGTTACAAGTCAAGGCTTTAAAAGCAGCTTATGCAACGTTTCAAATTTCACACGTGCACTTTCGAGCAAAACTTTCCATCTTCTTTCCGCTTAGCACGGTTTGCATAGGTGGACCACTCCTACGCAGAATGAACTTACGTAAGTGTTTCAGAAAGCGGAAATTTGGATATTAGGTCAAAGGCAGATCCTGCTTCTCTTGAAAATTTCGACAGGTAACCGACACGTATTGTGTTTGCCCCCAGCAGCTTTCAATTGTTACTTGTACCGGTTTTAAATTTGTTTCTTTTATTTTGTGTGCGAGGAGTTACGAATACACGCAACATTTCTACGCGCACACGCACCGCGACGTACACATCCTGTTCTTATTTTCAATAACCGTCATCTTTAACAACATTTTTATGAGTATTTGAAAGGTTGCAGTGTTCTGTAACACTTAACGGTAGCTCAGTTAGGTTAATCCGGACGGGATTGTTTTAGTCCAATCTAAAACACACAATGTTGCATCGGAAATCGAACATAGATTCTTCTATTCTATTACAAGGCGACAAGAAATATCAGTTCAATTCCTTCCGCGACCGATGAAATACAAACGGAGGCAAAGGGTTTCGATTTAAAAAATTTCTAAGCAAAAGTTTTTCCAAATTATATTTCGTAATATGTGCACTTTCATCTTTTGTGATTTCGTAAAAAAAACTATTTTATTTTAAATAACTGCGTTATCCTAAGCTTCGCACAGAACCATGGGTACCGCCACCTTCACCAGTGAATATATTCTTGTAGATAAAATGGGGGTGCATACAGGTTAGTCAATTGAGGCCAGTGAACGATCATTGGTTGACGAAATTACCTCCCCTTGTACATTAAACTGAACACTTGTGCTATAACGTAAGCCAAACAACATTACAAGGTATACAAATGTAAAATTATGCACTCATTTTCCGAATTATTGTGTAGCACTGTCCAGAAGAACGGCTTCAAGACTAGTTATTCAAACTGTCCGTGTGGCGACGCTAGTAACTTCATCTTAATCTTTCAGAAGTGGCATATCTTATCATAGAATCTATAGCATGAGCGAGGCTTATTTTGATGTAATATTGTGTTGTCTATGATACATTTACAAATTAATATATTGTACTCACGTCCTTGTTCAAAATCAAGTTGAATTAATACTTGTATGTTGCATCTAGTCGTCGAACATACGCTTGTATATGGAAAACTTTCTTCCATGTACTCGCATCCACGACAATAAGCACACTGAACTCTTAACTTCCTTCGTTGTACGTAGTATTGCATTATGTTATCGCTGTTCTGTTTCTGTTGATGTACAATTGCCGAGTGGAGATTTTATCAAACATCGCTACCGACCGGGATATCTACCTCAGCACGCGCCTTAATCGTACACCAACAATTACATGAGAAGATTCGTGCAAAATGTGCTTTCAATACACTCACTATCAAGCTAAAAACATGTCATTAGCCCTTTCCCCTGAACCTTACGAATCATCATGTACAATTGTTTCAACGAGTCATGCTACGATAAAACGAAATGGTACAAAGAAAGGTAAGTTTCGATTGCAGGCAACTTGTCTCTATCGACGTTATCTCTTGCACAAAACACAAAAAAGGCACCGCATTAAATTTGGCCCAATGGCAATCGGTTTCCGTTTCTATGTTCTTAATGACCGACGCTACGACTAACAATCAGTGTTGCCATATCAGATGTTAACAAAAGAACCAAATCGCACTAAGGTCTCACCTCGTTGCCACATAGGATGCACGTGTTTGTCAGCCCTTGTGGTGCAGTGGTTAGCGTAGCACACTGCGAAGACGGGGGGGGGGGGGGGTCCTATTTTAGAAACTTGAGTATGTAATTTTAACTGTTTTTCAACTAATTCATCAAAGATTGCTAGAAAAGTGATCAAAATGCAAAAGTCGCCCATTTCCGTTTACAGCCTTGAACAATTAAAATATCCTACAAGATTGATATTTATTTATGTTAGTCATTTATTTTGTATCACGAAACTCACCTGTGGCATAAATATGAAACAAAGTAATACCTGCATATGAAAGGAGTTAAAGTGTTCTAAATATGAAGTGCAGTGGCGGAGATTTGGTGCCACAACTTTGGGGAGGGGGGGATGCAAGGGCAGTTCACTTTCTCTTTGAAGACGAGGCTTAGCATTAAAGAGATCATAGTGCGGTGGAAAAAACTAGGACCGGGGGCATTGCCCATCCTTGATCGCCGCCACTGGTGAAGTGCTTTCGAACAAAACAAGCCTATAAAACAATATCTGTAGAAATGGTTTTATCTGCATTACGAGGTCCATACTTTGCAACTAAAATGCACCATTTAGTGGTATTTTAAAGCGTTAAGCACGAGTGTAAAAACAACCAAGCTGGCAACAGTGCTGACAATGCACAAGATGCAAGCACGGAAATCGTACGTACGACTGCACAGCTCTGTGCCTAATCGTCACTCACTTCTAACACGCTAGTACTCATTGCCTACCTCAAAAGCATTCATAAACTGTCGTAACGGAAGTAATTGCTAAAGCAAGGTACGGGAGAAGGGGGAAAACAAGAGAACGGATGTAGAAAAAGCGAAATGAGAACTTACCGAACTCGGAAATGACGGGTTTCTGTTATTGGCAGACGTCCTGGCACCGCATATCGTGCGACGCCTGCTGGACCTTGGCGTATGTCAAGCGGCCCCGCCTGCACGCCCGTGACACGCATTAAAACCCAGATCTGCACGACATTTCCGTAAAAGAGAGAGAGAAAAAAGGGCCGTTCCTCCCCAGGGTCGGGGTCAATGTTAGTAAGCGCGGAAAGATTACCCACGATTTTCCACAGTGGTGGTTACTGCTTGAGCAAAAACAGCCGTTTTGAACCTAAAAAAAGGGGGCTGCATTTCGAGTGAACATGCGTAGTTGCAGGCCAGTACTTTACATTTGATGTAGTTGGTTTGACTCAGGTCTGGCCATCACGCGGAACACCCGGGTTTGAATACTGTGCAGGTGATCTGAACCAGGAAATTGTCCAGTCAATGTTTTGTTTGTTTGTTTCTGCGCGGCTCTGAGGCCCACTCAGCCTCGGATAAAGGCGGCCGGGCGTGATGCTGATCACATCCTCCCACTCCCAACTATGGCCGAGATCAAGAATGTGTGGAGCTCTAGCTCAACATCACCCATATGCCTTCATGACATGTGTGCAAGGGTTCCTTTACGTTCCAGAGTTTTGGGTTCGGATCACTGGGAGGGCAGGACTGTTCGTTCATTGTTTCGCTCACCCCGCCCCCATCGCAACAGTTGACCTTTCTTGGCTCGCACCGCCTTTTAAGTGTTGTAGAACGCTTACCAACACAAATACTTCAATTGAAGATTATTCAGTATGTTACGTACACTTCTGTTCACATAAAATGTCACTTGGGCAGTTTAAGTCTGTGCCACTTTACCTGAACAGCAGTGTATGTATGATTCAATGATGATAATGTTGTTGAAAAAATGTATCCAGATTCAGAAATGGGTCCTTACAGACGTGGGAGAATGCTGCCAAAAGTGAAATCCTAGGACAAAGGGGATTGAACGAGTGTGTGGCCCCCGTGAATACAAGCGGGACGGTCTGTGAACGTTGCCACGCGAAAGGTTCTTTGTATCTTGAGGAATGCACTTTGTCACTCTTTTGGCACGAAGCGTAACGAGGGAATTCCTTCCACATCAGACGCCAAGCTCCACGTTGGTGTATGTTCTCGTAGCCTTCCTGCAACAAGGGCACGTGTTTGTGTGCTCCCGAATCTTACATGCTCCAGCTTTATAAATACATCATATTACCTACAGCTGGGTGAAGAGCTTATAGTCATTATAAGGATTTGAATTTACAAGCAAAGGCTTTGATGGGCAGCTACTGTGGCACGAATGGGAGAGGAAAGAAGAGTTTACAGGATTCTTGTTGGGAAACCTGCTGGTAAGAGACCTGTAGGAAGGCCAAGACGAAGTTGTACGGATAACGTTGAGGTGGACCCAGTGGCGTACGCAGGATTTCATCAAGGGGGGTGTTATCTCCAAAACTTTCTAAAAATTCACATTACCATTGTTTTATTATACTTTAATTAATTAATAATAATAATAAATTAATTAATAATTCTTATAATTAATTAATTAGTTTAATTACTACTAATGCAGCTGCTATTTATGAAAGAAATAGAACAAAATTACAATTCTTTTGTTTCAAAATAATTGTCTAGTCAACGGTTATTTGTATATGATAAGTGAGACATTTTAAGTGTGAAGAAAATCCATAAAAACAAGCAAATATATTAAATTTATTGAAATAATCGAAATATGAAACTCATTCAAGGAGCCGCGCTGGTCTAGTCTGACAACTTCGTGGGATATCCGGGTTCGATTCCCGGAATTGGTTGGAATTTATCCAGCCTTGTCTCCGCACCCAGCCTATGGGTATCTGAGAGCAACCTTGGGGGATGAAGGCTGCCGGAGCATGGTGCTGATCACATCACCTGCAAAATAGTTCGAGATCAAGAATCTTTGGGGCCCACCACACCACTACGTGTGCCTTCATGGCACGGTGCTATATGCACGGGGGAATTTACATTACCTTTACCTATGGAACTCACCCAGGGTGATGATGAAGCGCGAGAATACATGTTGCTAAATTCCACTGAGTCTATGTTTTCGTTGTAAAGTAAGTTTATAGACATTCCAACACATTTATCCCTTCTAGGTGATTCACAAAAGACTTCTTCGACATTATTTAATGATGTGGATGTAGACTCAGCATCACTTGAGAGTTCACAAGGGGATGTGAAATCAGTACCGGGAAGAACGTTTGCAAAAAGGACGAAGCAAGGAATTTTCACAATTCTCGCAAGAGTCACTGCGCGACTTTTTGCAAAAGAAAATTGCAAAATTGAACTTTGCGGCCGCTTAGATTGTGTTTGGAATGTTGTGTTTTTCTTCATGCTGCATGGGAATAATAATCCAAATTATTATTATTATTATTATTATTATTATTACTGTCGCAGATCTTTGACTGTGATAAATTAGCCATTTTTAATTTTTTCTACAGCATTTTCCATAATATTTCAAGAGCTAAAGGGGGGGGGGGTTAAACCCGGTAACCCCCCCCTTGCGTACGCCACTGGGTGGACCTAAAGGAAATCGGTAAGGATCGATAAGATTGGATTGATCTTGCCCAGGATAGGGACAGATGGAAGGCTTCTGTTGCTGCAGCTATAAACCTTCGGGTTTAAGAAGGCTAGAGTGTGAGTGGATTTACAGGCAACAAAAACTTGTCAAATAGGTATTGTGACGCAAGAGGTTGATATTCAATTAGTCAACTGCACCCTTAGTAAGCTCAATTTCTGTGTACTCCGATTTTTTTTTTCAATTTTTGTGTCGTTTTTCTGTAACCTTTGGCTAATTGCGACTATAATTGTGAATAGTGATTAGATGAAATTGACACAAAACAAGCAATAACCTTCTGCAGCGTTCTGTGGACAGAACCAAAGTCTAAAGTAACAAAAGGGAGGTAATATTACACAAAATACACAGAGAAAAATGTTTGTTTGGATTAACCAAATAGTTTAATAGATTAATAGTTTGTTTAAATAGGCATCAACCAAACAATTGTTCACCAGTACCAAAAGATTTGGTCAAGTTCTATTTGTTTGCCGTAAACAATTTTTTGGTTACCAAAACGAAATATTATTTTGGTAAATTTAACAAAATGTAGCCCATTTGTTTAGGAAAACCAAATAATTTAGTCAAAATTACCAAACGATTTGTTAAATAATTTATTCATAATTATTTATGTTGTAAATTGAAATGTGGCTAATTTTAGCTAGGGTGGATAGCTTGTACAAACTAACTGATCTCAAAATACAAATTCAGAATAGAAAGTTCACGTGGCCTTCCGATTTTGGATTGACTTACTTGACTTACGCTATGTCCAACGTGGATACGGGCAGCGCGGTGCGTGCGGTGCGATGCGAGCAACGCGGCAGTCGTATCCGATCAAACCTGTAGTCAGCAATGAGCACGTCCTACGTGGACACGTTACGCGTGCGATTCGTCCGCTCGCAACGCACGCAACGTTTGATTTTCAAACAGGTTTGTTTTGTATCGCATTTGCCGTCCGGTGGCGAGTCGCCGAGAAAGATGGAAGGGCTTATTGCAGAAGTGCAAAGAAGAAATGTGTTGTGGGATAAAACAAACCCTCGTTACAAAGATCGTTTAATTGTTGATAAGGAGTGGGATTCCGTAATAGTTTTCACGTTTTAAGTATTTGAAAGTCGTGAGTGGATGAACAAAAACATCAAATTGTATTCACTGAGAAGGAATCACAGAATACGGTTCATACATTTTCTGCTGCTCTCGAAGCGCGGTTGTTTGCCTTCGAGAGCTGTAGTTCCTGTCCATCACATTTTCGTCCAAGACGTTTACAAGAGAATCTTTTTCTATGTCAATTATAACATTATGCAGAATGCGAATTGCTTTAACAATATGAACAGCATGCTGTACACTACTTTCAATTGGTTTCAATAGGATCCTAAATTTCGCAGAACTTATGCCGAAAGCACACTCCACTGTCATTCGAGCACGCGATAAACGATAATTGGAATATTACGCGGCTGCATTATTTGAACTCTTCTTTTAGAAAATGGACTCATAAGATATGTTCGTAATGGAAATGCTTCGTCTCCTACAAACACAAATGGGTCTTTTTGATGGAAGTTGGACAGCTGCAAATCTTTTGGTAAGAAACCATTTTCGACATTTTGATAAAGTGCTGAGTTAGAAAATACTCCTGCATGACTTTCTTTGCCATATGCACCCACATCGATCATTAAAAATCTGCACCTTGCATCAACAATGGCCAAAAGCACCGAACTGGAACCCATGTTAGTCGCAACTGCTCATCACAATCGCACGCAGTAACGTTGGACACTCCCTGCGTTCACGCACATATCTGCGGTGCGGCGCTCGCATCACACCGCACGCACCGCGCTGCCCGTATCCACGTTGGACATAGCGTTAATTCCTTTTGCTCCATCAGGAGCATAGGGCTTCAGTGAAACGCCTCCATTTGGCTCTGTGTCTTGCCAACTCCTTGACCTCTCTCCATGTTTTTCCTTTCTCGGCTGCTTCTTCTTCTACTGTTCTCTTCCATGTCTTCTTCGGACGTCCTATTTTCCGGGTTCCTTGGGGGTTCCAGTCTAAGGCTGCTTTCTCTATTGCTCCAGCTGGTTTTCTTAAGGTATGTCCTAACCAACTCCATTTTCTTCTTTTTATTTGGGTTGCAATTGGCTGTTGTTTAGTTTCTCTCCATAATTCTTCATTTGATATTATTTCTGGCCATTTTATATTGAGGATACGCCTGAGACAGCGATTAATAAATGTTTGTATCCTTTTCGTGTTAGCTTGTGTGGTTTTCCATGTTTCACAAGCATACAGTAAAACTGACTTTACATTTGTATTGAAAATCCTTATTTTTGTCTTTCTAGAAACATTGCAGGTTTTCCAAATGGGATACAGTTGTATAAATGCCACATTGGCTTTCTTGATTCTATTTTGTATGTCTTCATCTGAACCTCCTTCTTTTGTTATGACACTTCCTAAGTATGTAAATGACTCTACTTGTTCAACCAGCTCATGACAAACATTCAATTTTTCTTTTCCTCTTGTATTGACTCTCATTTCTTTAGTCTTGTTCACATTAATAGTGAGTCCTGCTATCTTTGCTTCTTCCTAATTTTAGCTAGGGTGGATAGCTTGTACAAACTAACTGATCTCAAAATACAAATTCAGAATAGAAAGTTCACGTGGCCTTCCGATTTTGGATTAGGTTTGTTTTTCTCCGCTACACTTACCTTCTACTTATATAGTCCAGAATCAAAAGGTTGCTCATGGGAGATTCACTTCTATTCACTGCAGTACATTTTCTTCTTTAACGTGTAGTTTTGATGTTCACATATTTTTTGAAGAATGTTAAAGCACAATTTTTCACTATGATTACAATCAAACGTATCATTATTTGTTGTACAAAAACTTGTGTTTCTTGTACATATTTTGACAGAACCATCTAGCGGCCGGTGTAGGAAACTCAGTATAAAGTAAGTATATTCTGAGCTTTTTTTCAGAATATTAGGTTACACAGCAACATAAATACTCGCTTCGAGTAATTATCTATATACATGAGTTTCAATTTTCGACAAAAGATTTTCATACTACACTCGACGAAACTGGACAATCGTTATTTCAAATTCGAAAGCACGCTCCCGCACATATAGTAAATTTAACCAAACGTTTTGTTTCTCTTTACTTACATATGTATCATTTTGTTTACGAGTACCATATTTTGTCTGACCAAATTTTTTGGTATTCTTAAACAAAATTATTTAGTAATTACAAGCAACATTTGGTTATCGGAAACAAAAAGCATAACCAAACAGCTCAACCAAAGTTTTTTGGTAATTCCAAACAAACCAGTTTTTTCTGTGTAGGCACCAAACCTCGACATAGGCATTTAGACACACTATAAAAATTAGTTATCAGGTTTGTCCTGTTTTTACAAGACGTCCTGTACTCCACAATTCTGTTTTATTGTGATATATAATATAATTGAATTGGAATATACAGGGTGATCACTGGGAAGTGCAAGATTATAAAAGCATTTCTTGTCTCGTATGAACCATACCACTATTCTAAATTATGATTTGGTTCATTTTACTTCGCTTTTCTGTCACTAATGCCGAAGATGAGTGATAATAGGATGAAAATGATGAAGGAGCACTGTGCTAACCACTCCGTCGCGGAGGTCGGCTCTAAATTATGATGCGTTCCTAATTTATTCTCCTCAAAATGAATGCTACATGAAGAATTCTGAACAAATTAATTTTACAGAATCTAGTTCTTGCAGAACGAAATATTTAGACAAGTCTTGCAGAGTCAAACTTAAGTCCAACCAAATCTAGGGTTCAATGCCACTCACCTCACGACATCTCGATTTCCCCCCAAAACGATGAAATCGTGCGCACAGCTTTTATACGTACTTTTCCAGCAATATTTTATTAGGATAAAGAAAGGAAGCACAAAGATACAAGTCACGATTAGCCAACAGCGAAAACCGACGAGGATAAATACATGAAATCCACAAGAATAGAACCGGCTCAAAGAAAAAGGCAGTTCTCTCTAGAAAACTCAATATTATCAAGTACACTGCTACAGATATGAACCTAAGCATAAAATCCATTAAAATAACAATGTTAAACGTTAAGTACTTTTGATGGAAAACAAGTGAAGAATGGGAACAGAAGTTTCGAGCAATTTCCGAAGCTCTGAAAATCCGGTTCACCGCCCCGAATACTATCCACGTGGAAAAGAGGCGATCTTATTCTTGACCCTGTCTGCACGTGAAGAACAAGGGCAGTGGTGCCAGCACCTGCCCGAAGAATCCTTCGCCGCACGGGCGGAAAAAGACCAGAGTGATGCTCTCGACCGCTAAATTTAGAACAATGCAGGCGACCAGTGTATTTTTGGGCATCCACGCATATCTGAGCTGCTTTTAGCGGAGGAATTGAATAGGTATGGTTGTGGCCGCGTTTGTGCCGTGGCTAATGCTGTTGAACTTGCCGCAAATAACAAAAGATAGACGACGAATTCAGAATGCCAAGTTGTGAACGGTATCTACTGAAGACGCTGTACAAAAGAAAATACACTTGTGAATGGTCGTTAATTGGGAAGCTCGACGAATTTGAATGCAAGATAGAGATGCCAAAGCGCCAGTGAAGAAAATTCAAACCATAATTATTAGGATCATAAACCACGGGTGTCAATTACTAGGCCGGACGTTTAAAACTGCTCATTTTGCATCAGGTAACGAAAAATTGCTCACGAGACACTGCAGTAACTTATGCCATAACAGCAGTGCCGGATCTACAAGTCTCGGGCACCCCCGCAAAACATTACTCGTAAGAACTACATCATTATTCTAAATGATGATTTGGTTTATTTTACTTCGCTTTTCTGACACTACCTACCCACCTTTACACACATACACACACACACACACACACACATATATATATATATATATATATATATATATATATATATATATATATATATATATATATATATATATATATATATATATATATATATTAATGTATGTTTGTGTGTGTAATTTTCATCTCATGTTAACAAAGTCTCATGGGCCTAGAGGTTGATTCAAAAGTCCCTTAACACCCTCTATAAAAAGTGAAGGAGTTAGGCAGGGTATAATTGGTCA
This sequence comes from Lepisma saccharinum, assembly GCF_977018435.1. Lineage (NCBI taxonomy): Eukaryota > Metazoa > Arthropoda > Insecta > Zygentoma > Lepismatidae > Lepisma > Lepisma saccharinum. The sequence goes on from NC_139235.1 coordinate 5,597,602, forward strand.
TAATAGAAACAGGTTAGACTTAGGGGGGATCCACATTGGTGTGTTCCAAGCGGACGTCCGCCATATTGAATTCAAATCAAATTTTTAAATGGGAAGGGGCTGATGTGATATACAACTATATATGACTGTTTTTTTTTTTAACACCTGGAAAATGATACATTTGTGACAATCATGCAGTCATAACTTTTTTCTGATTGAAGAAACCTTCCCCACTGCATTTCTCGTGAAATTCTAGCCTGATTTCATTCTAGTGTGAATGCCACGCTATAGCGGTTCTAGGACTTACTCAGCCTCAAATCATGGTACCGGAAGGGGTAAGAGTTAATGCGGCCGCAGCGTGGTGCTGATCACATCACCTCCAAGATGGTTGACATCGAAAATATGTGGGGTCCTACCACCACCATACCCTAAATGTGCCTCCCTGGCACGGTGCAATGCACATCAAACTTTATCTTTACATTATTCGTTTCTGTACCCCTGAGTAACTAAGTTTAATTTTTACATACGCATGTACGGCCCCTAAAAGCTTACTTGTCTCCCCCCCCCCGCACTGCGGGTTTTTCCGGCTTGTAGATCCGGCACTGCATAACAGTTATTCAAACGATAATATGCTTGGCATCATCAAGGTAATCAATATATCGACATACTGGTGCTGCTGGCATTGTGAAGTGAATAACATACCAGTAAACAATCTTATTGTATGAAGTGGCAACTGCGAAATGACAAGATGAAGTGCACGAAAACTGTACTAGGCCTAATGCTGTTAATAATTGAACCTACAGTAGAACAAGAGACGAAATACCTCCTGCTGTTGCCATTGGAAACAAATATGTTCTAGTAGAATGCATTCACGTTACTAGGCAATTATCAGCCAATATTTTCATTCATTTTTCAGAAACATTCCATGCTCTTGTTTTAATGACACTGTACAGATGATTTTGCAGAAGTTATCAACTGCATCGTCGTTTTGTTTCAATTGTCGAAACACGCATTGCGTAATACAAAATTAATGAACGTAGCGATGATCAATTTGTCCGCGGGTAATCTATTTACATCTCACTCTACTAAAAAAAGCATAACAGCTGTCAGTCAGTAGGCCGCCACCACCAGCAAGTGGCGCTGGTGATGGGCACTCCAGTATATTCTCAATATTCTAAGTCGTTGCTAGTTTCAATCCTGCAAAGCATTTAGCATTTCTTTCACTTTCTGTACGCAAATCAACACGTTCTCCGAGTAAGAATGACATTTCGATTAGTAAAGAACATTTGATTCACTCAAATATGACTAGAAAATGTCCTTTGCAAGCGAAAAAAGTATTACAAAGCCTAAAAATTTAACTGTCCAGTGGAGAAAAAAAAAATTGTGCTGAATAACATATTTCAACTGTGCAGTAAATGCTTTTTCCCGTTTATATGTATTTGTTCGGTACTAATTTTCATGTAGTAAATGTATTTGGAAACTGTTTGCATTAAATGCGAAGATTCAAAAACTTCAAGTGCTAAAATTATGCTTTCATTCTCGATCGTTGTTTATTTTTGTTTTTAAGCACAAAAAAGCTAATCGGGACAGGATCTACAGTTTAAAATTCCATCGGAACCCCTACGTGCCTTCAACGGGTATCGAACCCGGGACCCCTTGATTACAAGGCGACGATGCTACTACTACCCAATCGGGAAAGTGAATGCTTTTATTTTCATTCACACTGCGTGATCTTTTAACTACCCCTGCCATCATCTAGTGTTGATTGTTGTATTACTGTATTATTCAAAACAACAACTGCATGCATTCAAGAATCCACACACTGTATTCTCCACAATATGTTGAGTTGTTGTAAGATTGTGGTAGAACGAATATGGCAGAATAACTTTAAGAAAGATCGATATTAATGTCTGCCACATGTCTTGAAATATCCAACCAAGGGCACCATGCAGAATAACTCGCAATGGCGTTCAATACTATGCATCACGCGAACTTCTATTCACTCGGCCTTTGCGGTTTGCAAATGAGATGAATAATGCAGGAAAATATACGTTTCTATGTTATTCATGGCGAAAACCGCTAACATTAAGCCATTATTTTGAATAGTTTTCAGAAACTGCTTCAGTACAAGGCTAAGCAAATCAAATCCGTGTAAGTACTCATAAGGACAATGTAATTCACGTATAGTCACTTCTGGATTGCGTCTGTACAATATGATGCAGAGATATTACCAGGAAAATTTGGCGATTTTCATGCTTTTCTCCTTCTTACATGCTACAAGATTTTAAGGAATTGACCTACAATGATTATGTTGTTTTAAATAGCTTCGTTGGTGCTTTGCGTCAATTTGCGAAACTTGCACTTATATTTTAACGTATTTCGTATATTCATTGTAATTCTGCTAAAAAGGTGGTTCATAGCTAATTTTTTTTACAAATAAACTGTCAAACATACACACTTAAAAGTTTCATGTAGCTAGTACCAGAAAATTAACTAGCATTTTCTTGTAACGTTGTCCATGCATCATCTTCGAGCGCATTGGTGTGGGTAATTGCCTTTGGGCACAGTACCGTGTCCAAAATGTAATTGTTGATTGGGGATGTTGCCCCCATTGGATGCACCTATTGACCCAAAAACATCGTTTATATCAGCATGTGGATAAAAGTTATCTCGCATACAAAATTTCTGGGTTGTCTGGTGTAGCAGTATATACGAGGTGTGTAAAGAAAGTAATGAGACATTTTTTTTACGTTTTTTTCCAAGAACATTACAATGCAACATTGTCTCCTTCAAAGTAATTGCCTTGAGAAGCCACACAGCGCTGGAGACGGTTCTTCCACTCCTCATAGCAGTGCTGGAACGCGGATACTGGAATATCCTTCAGCTGGTCGGTTACAGCCTTTTGAATGTTGTCCACGTCGTCAAACCGACGTCCCTTCAGGTCTGTTTTCAATCTCGGAAATAGGAAAGAAGTCACAAGGACCCAAGTCGGGCGAATAAGAAGGCTGAGGAGCCACAGGAATATACTTACTGGCCAAAAAAGTGTTTACTGAAATTGTAGTGAGACAAGGCGCATTGTCGCGATCCCCAATTCTTTGGTTAACAGCTGATGAACGGTGGTGTTACTCAAATTCAACTCTGCCGCGATCATTCTGTCAACCGATGATCGGCACGCACAAGCTCCCGGATTCTGTCGACATTTGCATCAGTTCTTGCAACCGAAGGCCTTCCACTGCAAGGTTCATCTGCAATTGACTCTCTTCCTTCTGCAAACGCCTTAAACCAACGAAACACCTGGGCCCTTGACAAAACACTGTCTCCGTAGGCCTGTTGCAGTTTTGCAAAAGTTTCCGTTGCTCTGTGTCCAAGTCTGAAGCAAAACTTGATCACATAACGTTGCTCAATGTTCGTGTCACTCATTGTCCAAACGCACAAGCAAAACCTGCTTCACTACAACAATCGCTACGGACAACCAACGTAACGCTAGCGAGTTCCAACTTGTACGGTGTATCACATGTTCATCCACCTCCCCTCCAAGTCCCACGTCACCAGCGTCGCCGGTTCGTGCGCAGTGTTGCCAGTCTCATTACTTTATTTACACACCTCGTATATATGCAGGGGCAATAAGTACTTCCAGTAATTGGTCGAGGGGCACATTACGTTTACACAAAAGCTGGCGTTTGAAAATAAAGTTATGTGTGCACCTGGCGGAGAGTAGTTTGGACGACCCTCATGTAGTGGAAATGAGCATTATGGGCGGATTAATACAATAGTGTAGTACAAATTAGGACATTCCCATTCAGTCCACCAAAAATTATGTAATCGACAATCAAAACTGACTAGCGTTAACAATATAAGCACAGTATTGTCAGAAAAAATGTTCATTCAAAGAAACAGCTGGATGAAAATGCGAAAACACATAAATTTTAGTGCTTACGTACACTTTATTAAAGTTGTTTTATTTCGTCATTTTCCAAGAGCTGAACAAGTATGCCATCTGTTGGAAGGCTTCATAATCACGCGAAAAATCCTTGTATGTCTATGCACTTTAATTGCCTTTTCTTGACGAAACTGCAACGCCCGAAATGAAGAGAAGAATGACTTGCTTCCACAAAATCATAAAAATGAAAGAAAAGGATGTAGATAAGCAAGTCAACAGAGCGCAGGCTTTATTTCTTACACAGCAGGAGTTCTACATATGCTGAATGCTCTATCAAGATTTTGATCGATTAGGAGAACGCGAACTTATCTACAACGCGTTTCAATTTGATTTCCAGGAACATGGGACAATGGATATAAATCTGAATTACTTTGTTCTCTGCCAGCAAATTACGTCACTAGACACGACGCTAGGCTTGGCTCGCCTTGTCTTGTGAAAGAGAACTACAAGATTCTTTTATTAGTAGGATATGTGTTATATTTTACGTCGCTTTCTCTCCACTTTTGACTAATCGCGACCGTGAGAACGAAAAGCGTTCAGGTGAACTTGAAAAGGTCAGACGGAAAAACATGTTTCCCGATGGCGTAGTTGTAACGAGGGTTGTTCAAATTCTAATAGGTTCTAATGGGTTCCGCTGCTGGACAGGAACCTTTTTTTTTCTCGCACAATTTCAATTCGGTCTAAGTTGCGTACCGTTTCATTGAAAAAAGGTTCCTGGACCGAATTTAAATTGATCCGGAAAAAAGGTTCCTGTACCGAATTAAAATACTTTAGATAAGAAGGTTCTTTACGGTCCAGAACCCATTTACGCTTACTGATTTTCTCCCCTGGACCGAAATTAAATTTATTTAAAATTACTGGAACTTTAACAATCCTTGTAATAAAGGCGTTCCGGGTTCGATACCCGGTGGAAGTAACAAAAATAGTAAAAATGGAGCCTCATAAGTCATAATTATTATTATTACTATTGCACTAGTAATTACAGCGATAACAGCATGATTCATTATTCAGTTTATTTGTAATTAAGGCTACGAAAAGATAGTATAAAAATCAGCTGTTCAGCCAGAGAGATTAATGCCAAAATAATAGAAAACTGAAGATTTATAGAAATTATTGATTTGTTTATTTTCACTTCGCTTTTCTTACTTTTGACTAATCGCGAAGAAGAGTGATGATATGAAATTGATGAAGACACACTCACGAAGGACACCCAAGCCGAGGGTCGAGATTCGAACCCGGGACCATAGCGCCCTATGCTGACCAATCAGCCACGGAAGTCTGCTGTTGATTTCATTTGAGAATGGAGTGGAATCGTGTGGAAGAGTACAAGTCGAGATCAAAGCAAAGCGGAACAGAGCCGACAGAAAGAGTTCGACTAACTTCCAATATCATATATGGAACGTGGATTTTTCCAAATGTCATACTTTAACTCGGGTTGAAGTTTGTTCCTGTCATATACTATAAAAGTCCACCTAGCATGGGCACGGGATTTCACTCTTGATCGAGTAGAGGTTCAGACAGATACTACACATAAAGAAGTTCGGCAGGGAAAAAGGATGAAACGGGGTAAACGCCACCTCCTTGTTAACCTGCAATGATTGCGGTTTCATGGTGTCAAGATAGGGTTATATCATTCACGCCTGATACGGAAATAAAGAATGGTAAAACATCAACTCTCTCCCGGCTCTTACACGGAAATTCTTCCCGAAAAGGAACTGTGCTGTGGGTTGCATTCTATCTATTTAAGGTCGACAGCGCCGGATAATATTCAACACTCTCGAGAATTCCACAATTACTCGACTAAAGAGTTCAGTTTTGAACCGCGTGCACAGTGTGATAGAAATGTCCAACAAATTAATAGTGAAAATTCATTGCTTCTAATAAATCACCTTCCAGAATCTCGCGTCTTGCCACTGATCATTATTTAGAATAGCCCCTTAACGAGCCGACCTGAACTGGAACATCTTGTTGACGTAGTGCACGATTTTCTTCTGATTTATTGTCCCTCTTAGGAGAAGCACTAATCCACCACGCCGTTTCTCAACACAATTACAGTCAAAAAGAGTTTCAAAATACTGGAAAGGAACTTCGGACGACCCACAAATTTCTAGTGTAACAATAGTCAACACTATGAGCACAATCCCGACCCATTGTTAAAGATAACGATACACACTAGACGTGAGCAGATTGAGTGAAATACACTAGATTTTATGATAGGATGAGACGTTCACCTCGGAAAAGGTTGATACGGCAGTTACTAGCGCCGCCAAGCGGATGGTTTGAGCACGTAGGTCGTCATGCCGTGGAACAATGATGCACAACTCGCAAAATGTGTGCCTTATTTCCACCAATATAGGTTTATTATTATTACCACGGCTGTAAATGTTATTATACAATAATAAATATTATGAACTAATAAAAATAAGCAAATTTTATTCGAAATTTGATTATTATTATTATTAATAAAATGGGGAGATTTTGCTACTCCATCCACCAGACGCGTGAATAACAAGCACAACTGCTTACCATGCTTTTTAATACATCTCATGCAGTTTGTGTACTGAAATTCACAGTTATTACTTCCGTATTTTTTCGAATTTTGACAACTGTGTGTACGTTATGTTATTTGGATAAAATGGTAGAATACCTTGTTTCCGTATTTCTCACTCAATATTTTCGGTTAATGCAATTCTTTACTTTGGTTATTCTGTTTACATACTAACTAAATGAACTTTATTTATGTTGTTAACAATAAAAATAAACTTTCTGCTTTCTTTTTGTAATTTTAAATGTCAATTTCCAGGCGGGTTGACGACGCCCGACGCCCATGGAGGCTGTTGCAGCATAACGAGTGAATTATAAAAACAAAATTATAGGAAGATTTGTAAATTTCAGTAATTACACAGAGTTGACTTTATACCAAGGATGTTTATTTCAACACTTGCTCCCAGGAGTGGAAAATTCCCAACGACCATGTCGCCTCCCGTGGACAAAAACCAAAGCTCATTCTGTAAACAGAAGAACGTGCGAATTCCAGCGAAAGAATAACATTAACGACAATGGAGATAACATGGTGCTATTAACAATACACTGCGTGTTCTCTGTGAACCTCCCTGACCACGCCCCCAATTCGCTATTCCTTTCCGATGTTCGTGCAGTTTCGGGCCATAAATAAATGGCAAAGAGCAGCGGTGATAGGAGTTTGGCACCTGCGATCCCCGTAATGAGCATAATAACAGGTTGGATTGAGACGTTGTGAAGTTTTTATCTCTGCCTACGTAACGAGACATTACGATTTGGCGTACTCAATTGTTGTGATTAAATTGATATCCTTAGTCCTTGTCCCTGAACTTCCTATTGTCATTTCTAACCCTAGGTCGAGTTTCCTGACATCTTGAGGTCAGTGGAAATCCTATATAATGCGTTGTGCATGAAGTGAAATTTAGCAAACCTTATTAGTTTTCTTCTTTTGTTTCAAAATAGTTTTACATAAATGTCGTTCTTCTAAGTTCTGGGTTAAGAGGTGCATGAAAGCATTGCCCTTTTGACATGCCTTTCCTTCTTTCACATCATCATCATCATCATTACTGTGTTCCTCCTACCATCCTGTGCCAAGACGGATGTGTCCAGTATGTTCACGCAAAGAACAAAGCAGCGGGTGGTAAAAACTGCACATCTGCATTTGCTGTTTACTTTTTTGCACCCATGCAACATGCATTTGGGACGTTACTGCCATTTCTGGACAACGGTAGAATGGGGCAACAGGAAGCAGAGACCGGCTCTCGTGCAAACTTCCATCGGAGCTACAAAAAACGCCGAAGCATAACGATTAAGCATTGGAGGTGATGGAGGAAACCGATTTTATGCACGAAAGCTTTCGCTCATGCAAGATCAATGATTATAATCTTGCAACGGACGCCGCTAGGGATCTTCCCCAACATTCCACCTACCCCAGCGCGACTGCTATGTCGAATTCGAACACCTCACACAGCTGGGGAGGACAAGACGCTTGCTGTGCAACAAATATACCTCAAAGGGAAGCAAAGTTCATTTTCTCCTTCCCACAATATTCATACGTTGTTAAGAATTACACTTTAATTAGGAGAGAGACAGTATGATTAAAAACCTCAACATTTTTCTTTCTCTAATCATGCACACTGTCTGAGGAATTTGTTAAGCGAGGTCGCTCACAACGGTACAAAATGGGAGAAACCGAGCGGGTGAAGCAAAGCTGTGGGTATCGGTGTTCTTTGTGAGTGTCCATCAATTTCATCACTTATCCTCATGGTCGCGATTAGCCAGAAATGACAAGAAGGCGACGTCAAATAACAAAAATCCAATCAAAAACTAGCTTCCTTGACTTAGGCGATTCCAACAAAGATATTTCACCTTAGCATCCAGAGAAGACAGTCTGAAACACGGTTGCCAAATTTAGCTCGTCCCCAAAGTTACAAATTTTCATGTTAACAATTTAAGTGTCGTAGAGTAACTGTTGGTACTGCTACTTCTATGCAAGAAAGTAACAGAGAAACAGCAACTTACTTTCAAAAGTTGCTAATTCATTGATTGATTGGTTTGGTTTATTTTGCTCCATCTTTCTGCCACGGTTGACGAAGATTAGTGATATGATGAAACTGGTGAATTTATACTAATAGAGAGCACCAATGCCCAGACCGGGATTCGAAGCCGAGGCCCCTGGCGTCGTAGCGCATATTACGCGCGAGTGAGATAGCATACACCCCTCTCCGTTCGTTATCATAATAATAACGAAAAAACGTAAAAACAGGTTGGCACCACTGATTACATGCACAACAGTGCAAGAGAACGTCCACAAAGAACGGAAACGCGAGTGAATGGCTCTGAAAAGAACCTTGCCATTTCTTAAAAAGATCTCCAACAGAAGCCGGGATAATTGGCAACCCTTCTTTTGTTTCTTTTTCAAGGACGCCGACTGCACGTCTGAGTCATGCCACGAAGAGCGATCTGTGATAAAGGAATCTGCAAGGAATGGAATAGGGGAAGGGGGGGGGGTTAAACAAAAGGGGCTTTCTCTGCGAGGATGAAGAACCTTCAGTTTCCATCAAGGTCTTTGTTGCTTCTTTCTATTTCTTTTTCTCTCCAGCGAATGAGACAAATTAAAGCCAGAGCGGCCAATTAATAGAAACAAAGAAGTGGTTATGTTCATAGCACGCTACTATGAAGAGAGGTTCAAGAACTGAATGGGCCAAGAGTTGGAATACACGTGACAAGATAGTAATTTATGGACAAAAGATGGCAGCACTCATGGCTGAGGAGAATGCGTCTTCGAAGGCTAAGCACTACTTTCAACATTTGCAAATGTGCTTTCATTGGAAATGACAAAAGGATAGGTCATAAGTAGGAACTTCGTTTTATTTATTTATTTATTGAAATTTCCAGTACAGCAGAAGCCATTTTAAATCAGAAAGAAACAACAATAAAACAATAGACTAAGATTAAAAACAAAAGAACGGATAACATAAAATAAACAAAAATAAAACAAGCCCAAAAAAGTACCAAGGTAAAAAGATCAGTTTCACAAAAGCATTACTTATGTACAATTTTTTTCTATGTTGTTGATAAAAAATGAATATGAAGTGAATATATCTATTTGGTTTGAGATTATATTGAACTGATTCGGTACCCTATGGAATAGTGATCGTTGTATGAGCGAGAGCCTGGGAGTTGTAGTGTGGAAAGTTTCCTTGCTACGTGTTTTATGTCTGGGCACTCTGAGTGAGAGTTCGTTGAGTGGGATGCTGCATCTTAAGTTTCCATTTATAATCTTATATAGCAATTTCATATCTGCAATGTATCTACGAGTTTCTGGAGTATTAATATGCAGTTTTACAAGCAGATCTCTCTTAGGCAGGTGTCTTAGGGCAGGCACTCTATATCGAACGATGGAGAGGAAAAAGCTGAGAATACTGTCGATCTTGGAGGTATGATAATGGGCAGCCATATTCCAGATTGGGGGACACAAATGTCTTGAAGTAAATGGAAAGTGCTTTCGGGTTATTGATTTCGGTGAATCTGTAAAGTAGGCCTAGCATACGCATTGCCTTTTTTGTGATTGTTGATATGTGATTATCGAAATTTAGTTTTGAATCTATGAGGATACCTAGATCTCGGTGTTGTGCTTCTTTTGCTAGAGGGACGTCGGTGAGTGTATAATTACCTTCAAGAATGTTTTGTTTCAATGAAATTGTTATGTAAGAGCATTTAGAAGGGTTTGTGGACAGTTTCCATCGCTTACACCATTCAGAGAATCTGTTAATGTCATTTTGGAGAATTTGCATGTCTGATGGCTGTTTTATTTCTCTCACAATCTTGCAATCATCGGCAAACATTATAATTGTGCTTGAGATGGGGGCATTAAAGAGGTCTGTGAGATCATCCAGATATAATAGAAATAACAAAGGGCCAAGAACGCTTCCTTGCGGCACACCAGATATAACAGGAAGCCAGTTACAATGAGATAACGCGTTGTTGCCTATTTCTTAGATAGTATTTCACTAATTTTAACGTGTTTCCAGTGATGTTAAATCTGTTAGATAATTTATGTAGTAGCCAACGCCATAACACCGAAAAATGCTAATTGTTGAATAAAATGCTTATTATGTGCAGTGACATTTTCTAAACACACTTTGTATGCAATCGAAATAGCGAAAACACGCAAATTTGGGATTATAAGAATATGTTGGCTTTTTTTTTAACACATTTCCCGCGAAAATTTAACATTTGTGTTTCAGGCTTAAAATTTAAAATAAAATTTACTACATTTACGTGTGTAATGCGCAAACTTCCCAAAATACAATCACCTTCCCCCAAAAAACTTATGGTGCGTACATGAACCTATATATTGTTGTTCTTTTACGAGTTTTTATTTCATTTGAAACCACGGCGTAAGAAAAAAATATCGCTGGACGCACATGAAATGTCGGTGCTTGGTATCAACGACGGGACTGATATTCTCTGCCTGCCAAAGGTCGAGTTGGACCCAGGTAATAAATGTATTACCAGGGACGGCGCCAGGGGTGGGCACGGGTGGGCAAGCGCCCACCCAAAAATTCCTGTGCCCACCCGATTGCCCACCCAATCAAATTCAATAAGTACATATACTTGGAGATATATGAATAATTCGATAAATAAGTGTATTCTGGTGTTCATAACATGTATATTTTACTTGTGAATATTATCTATGCTAGAAATATTCACATATTATCAACCCATAAAAAGCCAATTTTGTCATTAGAAAGTGAAAGTAATTACTAGAGCTATTGAAACAAAAACTGTGATCAAATTAATACTTCCATGATTAAAAGCAGTTAGTAGGCTTAGGAGGCTCATAATTATGCAGGGTATGATCAAGATTATATCAGAATTTAGGTCGAACTTGAGGACTGCAGCTCCGGGCCTCCACATACGTATATAAATCCCGGCCTGGGTAATCTCTAAGTAAACAAATAAAATAATCATCTTAGCGTTACTTCCACCGGCAACACAATACATTATTTTGACTTTTTAATTATTATTATTAGAATAATTTAATCAAGAAGACTTAGATGGGCAGGCCATGTGACACAAATGGCAGAGGAAAAAAATAGTTTACAGGATTGTTGTTGGGAAACCTGATGGTAAGAGACCTGTAGGAAGGCCAAGTTGATGATGGAGGGATAACGTTGAGATGGACCTAAAAGAAATCGGCAAGGATCGAAAAGATTGGATTGATCTTGCCCCGAATAGGGACAGATGGAAGGCTTCTGTTGCTGAAGCCATAAACCTAGAGAGTATAATATAGTTTTAATTAGCTCTGCATTAAAATTCCAGAAGTGTCCCTTTTTTATTTCATTACAATTTTTATATACTTCTTATCTTCAAATATCAATATGGTATGCGAAATATCAACTTTATATTCATTTTACTAATAAGAAGGAATCACAATAATCACTACAATACTGCAGTGAATAAATTTTAATAAACCAGTTATGTATGGAAAAAGCTACAGAATTATTCAATTGCTAATGAGTGGCTTATAAATTTTGCCACATGAATCAGCCGAAAATGGCAACAGAATCTGTAGATGCAGCTGAAGTAAAAAAAAAGTTATGTCACGAAGTATCCAGAAGATGATTTTATTAGTTTGTTTTTAAATCCACTTATCGGGACTAAACCTACAGTTTAACGTGGAACCAGTGTGCATTGTGCTTCCATCAGAAGAGGGGGGAGTCGAACACAGGACGTCTTCATTATAATGCGACAGCGTTATGCCTTTGGGGAAAAATATACAGAAAAAACTCGCACCAAAAGTGGCATTTTATCACCATGCGTCCATTTTAGGAGGGTGATTGCCTGAGACAAATATTTGAGACTTTGGAAAACAACATCATTGTTCACGGAATTAGCTGCCTTGACTTGATCCACTAATGAAACGCTCTGCAATTGAAACTACCATCTCAACTTTCTAAGAGGTACTAAGAGGTATGAACTAATGCAGCTCCATTTTTGGAACAGTAAGTTGTGGTTGATTTGTTATATTTAACCTTTAAACAGCCGAGCCCGTTTTCGAAAGTAACCCCTCTCTCGCCGCGGCCTTTGCATGCGATTTTTAAATTTTTACACTTATTTCAGAAAAACGTTATATCTCTGATACTATTTGAGCAATCTACTTCGGATAACTTTTGTTTGAAAGCAAAAACATCAGAGCACGCGATCGTGTACAATTCAGAAAGCCCAAGTGAGAATAACGGGGTTGGGAGGGGCCAAGTGCCAAAATTTCAATGAAAAAAAAATCTGGCGTTCGCACCCTCTTCTTCCGTTATTTTGGAAAAAGGGCGCAAACATTTGCATTGTTTCCAAAGAGTAGATCTTTTGCAACAAAGCAAAACTTGTTTCAAGTTCTAGTTCTCATACAAGGTGAAATATGAAGCAATATGTACAATTTGCATTTTGGCTAAAAATAGCTAATTTGCATATTAGAGAAAAGGGGGGGGGGGTTCTTCCACATGACATTTCAATGTCTTGTCTCAACATCTGTCAGCGTTTACAACCTCACATACAAGTATGAAGGTCCTAAAAGCACGTGAATGTTGTAATCCGCACCATGGGTCATATCTGACCCATTGGCTGTTTAAAGGTTAAGTCATTTTTCTGCTAATTTTGATAATGACGACGATAAGGTTCAATGGTGATTAGATTAAAGTTACGAAGGGGCGAAAACAAACACAAGCTGACACTCAAAATACAAACCCTCATAAATTATTACTTTGACAGTGGTCCCAAGCACCACGGACTCGTTGCCTGAAAAATCAAGTTTCCAGGGTGTGCTGCACAGGATAGAGGTTGACATTCTAGTGTGTTCGAAATGGTCACGCCATGCAACCAAAGTCATTATGAAAAATAGATGAATTATTACTGGCACGGTGATCAACTTCGATGAATTCCTTGTGTCCTAAATCATTTTGTTACCTCAAAAAATATGTTCATGTAACCAACCATACGTGTATTGCTTCTCCCGCATTAGTAACATGACAGTTCAGAAAATGAATAACAACTTAGCTAATAATCTCTTCAATTCTGAACAGATTTTTAGATCTTACTTGTTTGTGAGTGATATTCTGTCAAAATAGCCTTTCATTAGAATAGGAATACTTCATGGACAATGAACAAAGAATTTGATTTCCGTGTGTGTTTTAAACCATTCCTAATAAGACGTTCATTTTAATCCAAACATTCAGTGGCGGCGATTAGGAGAACCGAGAAGTGGGGGATGCGGTTCCCTCGCGAAATTTTGCCACTTTTTGCCCCTGCACTATGGCCTTTTTATGCTAAGCCTTTTCTACCAAGAAAAAGTATATTGTCCTTGCCCCTCAAATCTTGGCACCCAATCGCCGCTACTACAAACATTCAGATAGATTTGTCAGTTGTACAAACCTTGTAAGCTAAGAAAAGTGACCCCTAAGGAGTAAGAAAACTCTTTCAGTTAAAAACTCATACGATGAAAATACTATGCTCAGGAACATGCATTTAAATTACGAGAAACTGCACGATTGTCTACCATCGCACTTTCTATCATTGTCGCCGAATACATAAAATCAAGTATGTGCCTTGTATTTGCAACACAAGCTTAAATCTAATTCAAATTTATTTCACTGTATTAACATGCATACATTAGAATGAATGGCTGGGGTATGGCTGCGCATGTGTAAACACTTCCTTGTGTCCATCAGAGACAAAACGAAAGGAAATGGAACAAGATGCGAGAATAGATTAGAAAATAATAAAGAGGAAAACAAGGAAAGGAAAAAGAAGTAAGAGGAAAATCGGGAGTGTAAGAGAGAGGGGGATGCATACGTACACATACATGGTCTTACATTTATACTGCCCACCCTAATCTATCAATAAGGAGCTTCTGCCCACCCTGTCGAAAATTTCTGGCGCCGTCCCTGTGTATTACCGTCATAATCTTGAACTGGGACTTGTCTGCGATACCACACTTGGGACGGAATTTCACAAAAATCCATTCTCAAATTGCTTGCGTAACTATGAGCATAAATGAATCAAAACAAAAAAGCAAGCATAAGCTCCTTCACATAGGTAATAACTTCATGTAAAGCTCGTAAGAACTCGAAAGAAAAAAAAGCGACATCTCTTGACAAAACATGAACGTCTGCGGCTTTCAGAGGGGGGAAAACGCAGCAATTTTACCTTCTGGCAAGAAAATACCGACACGGCAGGATACATATTTTACAATAGCAAAACAGGGAAAGTAATTTCTGTCTTGGAGGACAATCTGACAGCGGCAAAAATGTTTAACGAACAACTTTCACCACAAGAGTAGCCCCGTCACCGCCGGACTGCGCTTTTATCATTGTTAAGAGCCTGAGTGACAACGTCATCTCTTGCAACAATGCTCTGTCAAAAGGACTTAACTTTTCCTTTCGTGGCCAGCTGTGATTGTTCGAAATCAAGGCAGTGCCATTATTGTCCACGTCAATACATCAGGTAGATTAATTCTGTGGATAATTTCGTATGCATGTTACGTGTGAAAATCTTTCATGGAACTGTACCAAATTTAAGGCTGATTTAGAATCTCTGGCATGCACTGTTGAAAGAACAAGACCCCTGCTAGTTCGTGAATATTACAGAATATTTTTTAGTCGCGTTTTTGCTTCCTTGGGTAAATAGCGACTACAGGCCCGTAACCAGAATATTATTTCGGAGGGGGGAGGGGCTCAGCAGCCACCATCTAAAGGCGAAGCCCAGAAGATGAATTTCTCAGTGTATTACAACTTATTATACAAGATGTTTGATCCTGCTAATGAAGTAAAATTAATTACAATTTAAATTGTAGATTTCGGGGAGCCTTCCCTCCGGCTACGTGTCTGAGTGACGAGGATAAAGTATGAACGAGAATAAGCACTGTTCGTGTTTTCTTCTTATCTGGTTATGCAACATCGCTCATACACACCTCGTGAGATCAATTGCGCCGATGATATGGGAGTCCGACCCAGAAGTTTCGGGGTACGCTTAATGCACTTGTGCGGTTAATTGATGCATTATAGTGCAGCACGCGCAACAGAAGCTGATAAAAGTAAACTTTGATGCATTTCTGTATGTACTTTGATGCACCAGAAGTGTATCATTAGCAGTTTATGGCTTTTGGATCAACATATTTGTGTCAGTTGAAATATTTTGGGTTTTCTAAGTATATTCTGTATTTTAGTTACCATAAGCCGCTTTTCTGCCAATGGTTAATCGCGGCGGTAAATATGAACGGTATCCAGGGTACGAACCTTAAATACTGCTGGCTTTGGAGCGAGCTGCGGAAAAAAAAGTCGACAGTTTGTTGTCGTTTTAAGGTTGCTCTGTCTTGTTAAGGTTGCTCTGTCTTGCAGGTGCATAGACAACGGAAGAAAGGAACGGAAAGAGCTATAAATAAAACAGGGGACATAAAGAGTGAAATAAAGGTAGAGAAATAGAAAAACAAATATCGAAAAAAGATAAAGAGATGGTGAGAAAAAGAAAGAGAGAGAGCAAGAAATAGGAAAAACAAAGAAGAGCGAGAAACAGGAAGAAAATATAAAAGTGAAAAGCAAAGAGAGAATCGAAAAAGAAAGAAAATATAAATGTGAAAAGCAAAGAGAGAATCGAAAAAGAAAGAGAGAAATAGGAAGAACAAAGAAGAGCGAGAAACAGGAAGAAAAGATAAAAGTGAAAAAGGAGAGAGAGAGAGAGAGAGAGAGAGAGAGAGAGAGAGAGAGAGAGAGAGAGAGAGAGAGAGAGAGAGAGAGAGAGAGAGAGAGAGAGAGAGAGAGAGTATAAAACAAAGCGAGAAATATGACGCGAAAAAAATTGGAGACAAAGAGGAGAAAAGAAGAGAGATAGAGGAAGACATAGAATGAGAGAAACAGGAAAAAAATTTAACAATGCCAAGAAACAGAGGAAACAAGAAAGAGGGAGAGAGAGGAAAACAATCGGAAGCAAAGCTACCGTAGGAAAGCTAACAAAATTGCCTCCCGACCTCGCAGCCAGAAAAGTAGGACAACTTAACCGAGGTACCAGGCTTCCAGTTAATTAAATAAACTCAAACACAGCACGCAATAATTGTTTGCCAGTCCTTGACCAAAGCTAATAAATCCACTGCACCGATCTATCTTCGATCATGACGACTCTCGAGTCAAATCCCACTCGTAAACCTCCTT
Organism: Lepisma saccharinum; assembly: GCF_977018435.1. NCBI lineage: Eukaryota > Metazoa > Arthropoda > Insecta > Zygentoma > Lepismatidae > Lepisma > Lepisma saccharinum. The sequence continues at coordinate 5,614,243 of NC_139235.1, forward strand.
GGTAAACACTGATTGTTATTTCCTGAAACGAAAAATCTGTCTAGTTTTCATCATGCACCGCACTTCCAACTTGTGCTCTCATTTCATTATCCTTTGTGTTTTCTTCTTTGGCAGGAAATAGCGACTGAAAAGTACAAAAAACGACTGCGAAGATGGTTAGCTGTTCATGTGCCCCTGGGGTGTGGTATCATTGCACTTGAACAAGTGAGCTGTCAGATCCAGCGAGAGATTACAATCTCTTGGAATATGTTAACTCTTGGATGTGAGGTCTCTGTCCGATTGCACTGCAATTATCAAAACATTCGTGTTCCTGACTGAGCACGTGACGTATCTAGCAAAAAAGTATAACTGTACCTCAGAAAGATCAGTTTAGCTTTTCTCTCGATAATACACACAGAGAATTTTTTTGGCGGAGTAAAACAAAATGGTTCACCCGAAGACAGGAGGCACTCTGTGGTTTGCGAGCGAAATTTAAAAATAAATGAAAGGGTGCACCCACTCAATCACATACTCTTTCATCTGAGTGGCTGACGTCATGGATGATTTTACTGATTCAAAAGCAAAAACGAAGAATCAATAGAAAAGAGCAAAACGAATCTGAAGATAAGAGTTATTGGGTCACCAATATTTACAATCAATGGCTAATCTCATAAATGTTATGCAACAAGCTAATGAGATATAATCAATGCATTTAATACTACTCCAAAAGAACGTAAAAATATTCGTATCAGAATGTGTACATAATATGTAATGATTGCGATGTGAATGATGTAATTGGATAATGACTCTTGCCTTGAGCACTTCATAAAATAAACCGAAAAGAAAAACACTGCGATTGCAGTGCTATCTGGTGGTAGACTGATCAACTGTACTTGAGCAACGACTGATAGTTCAACCAAAGCAAAGATCTGCGTATTAAAGAAGAAGCACAAAATCTGGCCGCACACCGCTTGATCAAACACCCCAGCCATTGGCCGACACGAAGGACGAAAGATAATGATCATTAGCACACGCATTTCGACCACGAAAGGACGGAAAGAGACGGAATGGCCGATGCGAGTCACGACTTGCCCAACGGAAGCTAGGAAGCCATGTGATCGTGCGCGAACCTGGGCTATAAGCATTCGAAGTTATATTTTTTTCTTTTTCGTAATGGTCTTAGCAAGCAGTCTACCTTCAATCACGATTCACGACTTCTCTTCCCTTGTCCTGCAGCCTAGTCACATCAAAGCAACATCGTACAGAATTTATTTATATTTGCTAGTAAGATTTAAGGGAGCAGCGCAGCATTCAAGCCCTTCTCGACATTTTGAAAAACACAAGGAATATCAATCAGTTGCGCAGAATCCGAGACTATCCTTTGTACACTCCTGTTCTGATAAAATGGAACATACTTCAACTGTCCAACATTATAACATGTGCCACTTTATGTGAACAGGAATGTACATCCCCTCAATTAATTCGACAGGCAAAAGATCAGGAGGAAATTTACCACTAGGCTGTCCTCCGCTACGCAGCCTAGGGGCTGCAAGTCCAGGGGGCGTGCACAAAAATAAGGTTCTGAAAGGGCAGAAGTCTATTAAAATTTCTTAATATGATGAACGAAACCCCAAAATCGAGGAGTGTTAGATCAGGTGAGCGAGGTGGCCCACCTCGACCTATCCATCGACCTGGAAATTGGTTATTGAGGATATCCCGGACTTCGGTGAGGTAGTGAGCCATCTTATTGAAAGTGGATGTGGCCGAAACACACAGCGAGCTCGCTCTTGACCTGTGAAAGCAGCCACTCTTTAATGAAACTGCTGCTGGCACTGGCGGTGGCGGAATTCAGTACTATTCCACAACGCTAGTGAAACATTTCTGTACAAAATGACACCACAACCAGTTCTGTAACGTTTCTGAATACATTTTTATACACTTAAAAAGTTGTAAGTCCTTTTTGGGCCATCCTGCATGTTGAAAACAGCCATACGTGTATTTTTTTTTTTTTTGTGAATATTACTTTCTTCAGTACGAGTTTATGTACATTTTTAAAACTGAGAGCAAATGCTGTTCTAAAATGGAGTGACCTATGCTTTTGTGTGTGTGTGTGTGGGGGGGGGGGGACATTGGACAACCCCACCCCAAAATCAAAAACGTATTTGCGCCACTGACACTCTTTTTATTGATTTAACCATCTCTTCTGCCCCTCTATGTTACACACTACAACACAGATGGCGTGCAGAAGTAACAAGAAGTAAAACCTTATCCTACAGGCGTACATTACCAACATGTGTCCTTCGATGGTACTGTTGCACTCACCTGAAAAAAATAAAGAAAAAATACGTTAGCGCAATTAGGAGTAATGTTTTCAGACATCGAAAAGTTACATGACAGTTCAACTACATATACATGCACACCCAAAAAAGTTTGTTATCAGGATATTAAACCTTCAAAAAGTCATTAACTTTTTCAACTGATATGTCTGTTGGAGCTATTTTTATTTGATCTACTTTGTTTCCTGGAAATGTATGCTTATGTGCGGTGAAGCATTACCAAGAAGAAACATTCAATAATGTATAAAATCTCAAAATATAACAAAAATGCCAATACTTTCCATGAAACTATTTAAAAATGCTCAAAATGGCCTTTAAGTCCCAAAAAAATTAACCTGAGGAAATATGCAAATAAATTGCCGTTATTTAACCAATTATTTCATGATACTCATTTTCATATTATTGTTATTATTATTTACTTGAAGTAGGGTTACGCTTAAGCTTACAGTCTACATATTTTATACTGATGGTCTAACTACAAAGACAGCTTCTTGCTCTACATGAATTAATGTTAAGTATACAGTTATGCTAATTGTATATAGATATACAGAATATGGAAACTACAAATGTATGCAATTTAAAAAAAAAATTAAAAAGGGAAAGTAAATAAAATATAAAACGTTTTTCAACTAGCACATGTGAAGGAGGCAATGTGAACATTTTTTGCCACAAGATCACACGGTGGCCTCCGTTACGACAAGTTTTGGATCCGGTTATTCAAAATCATGTCCAAATGCAAATCGAGAGGGCCTTCTGAAGCCGAAACAACGCTCAAAACATCCTGGACCGGAGACAATGGAACTTTAAGGCAACCTTGCAACATTATGTAACAACAAACGTGACTATCGGACACAGTTTCACCTCACCCACTCATGTAAAATTCAACCCAACCTATCACCGCTTCGTATGTAGCCTTTCATTACAGACATTTCCTCAAGTCCCATAGGAAATTACGCTCCATCTGCTGTCTTTTGTTTACTTCCGAAGAGAGCTTCATCTAGATGCCGGGAGAGGGAGAATGGTTCACACCCGCCTGTTAACGTCAACATAAGCACCGTGTCACAGAATACCTTCGTTATGACGTCAGCGTCAAAAACAAAACCACGCGTTGAGCCTCATTTGACGGGTTGCTTGATGTAGTAATTAACAAACAAGGTATTATCCGGCTTTGCGCGTCGAGCTTGCTTTCTCTTCAAAGGGAAAGATGCTGTGCCTTCCAGCTTATGACGTAAAAGCTTAATATAGAAAGTAGGGCCAATTCGATAGGAATTTTACCCGTGAGTCGGTGAAGGTTTTTAGATCGCGTTTCTTACAAGAAGTCATTTTTACACATGGGCCTGCAGCTGTCACATCATCACAATTCGAACTTGTTCGCGGATGCAGTGTGTCTCAAACTCTGAGTTTTCACTGAGCAATATATGCACAAACGCTTAAAATATTAACTTGCCCATTGCAGATATGCAGACTGCAACACATTTCGAAATGGAATTTAAATAACTTAATGATGGCCATCATATAGAGATTTGAAATTTAGCACATAAATCGTGGTAGCTAAGAATTTGAGATTGTCTGCAAGGACCCAGTTTCCTTTTCAGATGTGCCCCCAGGATCCCCATTCCCTTTTCAGATGTGTCCCCAGGATCCCCATTCCCTTTTCAGATGTGCCGAGGACCCCATTCCCTTTTTAAATGTGCCCCAGGATCCACACTCCCTTTTTAGATATGCCCGATAATCCCCATTCCATTTTTAGATATGCCCATTAATCCCCATTCCATTTTTAATGGTTCAAGACGATCCCCATTCCCTATTTAGATGTGCCCAAGGTCTGCAATTTCTTTTTTAGATGTGTCCAAGGATTGACATACATTTTTTAGATGTGCGGAGGATCCTGGTCAGTTTTTAGATTTGCCAAAATATCCTAGTTCCTGTATTACACACCAAAATCCAGAATAAATAGCCTGAATTATGAATCAAGAATTCCAGAATCTAAACTTCAAGTTGAATGTAACCTGTCCTACAGTTTTGTCAGATGTTTTGTAGTCGTAGAGAATTGCATTGTGCGCCACAGTCAATTGTAGAACCAGGACAGTTACTCTTGACATGGGGAAACAGACTAAGGAGAGAACAATACGTATATATATTTGAGGTCCTTATTAGCGGAACTGTGGCTGCCACAGATCAAACATGTGATGACCCCAAAGAACCCTGCTCCGCTGGTTAAGTTCCCAAATAGGGTTGGATGTGAAAACCTGGTCAGAAGCGGTTATCTAAATAACACACCTGTACGTCATCCCTTTGTCTATTGTTCCAGTGCGTTGAGGTGAATTGCATCTCTTCCAACATAGGGTGGAGATGATTAGGGAGGGAAAAAATAGTAGTCTCGTGGCCAGATGCAGCTGGGAGGGTGGCACGGGTTAACACCTGGCGATGACGTCATTAAAATTTGTATCGCTGAGAAACCGTGCGATTTAAAGCGTTGTTCTACTGCACGATCACGCAAAAATCAAGTTCACGGTTGCGAAAGTCCCTGAAACGTAACGCTTTTTGCTTCATCTGGATGCGTGTGTGCGTGGGTGGTTGGTTTTTCGCATAGGGCACGGGGCGAGCGCTTGCATGCAGTAAGAATCCCACGCAGATATAATCTAGTGATTGATTTAGTGAAGGGGTACAGAGTACGGGAACATGCTAGTACTTTTTGATAATCCTTGCAGGATGCTTCAGTAGACTACTCTTTGTCAGCTTATGCTGGTGTCAGCTGCATTCTTCTTTCCGATAGGTTAGGTTAGACACTTTTAGAAGTTGTAGAATTTACAGTATTCTACCGTTAAAACTTCATAGAATTTACAGTATTCTACCGTTAAAACTTCATAGAATTTATAGTAGTATTCTACCGTTCAAACATCGTAGAATTTACAGTACTCGACCATTAAAACTTCATAGAATTTACAGTATTCTACCGTTAAAACTTCATAGAATTTATATAGTATTCTACCGTTAAAACTCGTAGAATTTATAGTACTCTACCGTTAAAACGTCATAGAATTTATAGTACTCTACCGTTAAAACGTAACGGTTTTCCTATTAATTTAAAAAAGGGACGCAAACGTTTTTTGTGTGAGTGCGTGCGCATAGTATTATAGCATGGACAGTAATTTATCCACACACCCCCAACATTTTCTCATCAGCCCCTATTTTTTTTTTTCACAAAAGCTCAATTTATGATCACTTATGTTCTAAATTTACAACTAAGATACTATAGCACCGTGCCATGAAGGCACATTAAGGAGATGTGGGGGTAAGCCCCCACACACTTTCTCGATCTAGGCAATTTTGGAGGTGATGTGATCAACACCACGCCACCTTTACTCCCCAGGGTTGCACTGATTTGAGGCTGGGTGAACCCAAAAATAATATAATTTAGTATTACACCCTCTAAATACAAACTCCCCTCTCCAAGATTGAAACTTCTGGATAAACGCCTGCAGCATGCAGACACCAAAATTTGAATATTTTAGTTGTGTGCACCATAAACGTATGGTTTAAATTCAATTAGTTAAAATTTCATTAATTATGGTTAACTATGCGATAGCTGTTAATACTTAAAAACATTCTTGGACCTGTATCCATATCTTCCTTGGTTTTCCACGTTTTCTCCTCCACTTTATTCTTGATTGCATCAGTTTCCATGACACAGTTTCTCGTTCAACCTCTCCACATGTCCCAGCCTACTCAGTTTTCGGGACTTTATAAACCGAGTCTTCTCCATCGAGAATGCTTTCAATTCCCACATTCGTTCTTTTTCTCCAATCCTTCTCCCTAAGGGCAAGAGGAACAGTTTGTGTCCACCCAGACTGCTCCTCCCCCACCGATCTTTCCTAGCGGTGACCTGGGGAACGATAGCTATGTCGGGTGGATGGTTGTAGGAGGAGAAAATTTAGCATTACGCTCATGCAAGTACTATTGTTGTGCTCTCTTGGGAATATCAAACTTCCGATGGCGTAGAAAAACATATCAACTGAAAGAGAACAGGCTCAAGATTTCATTTACGGTTGGAAAAGCCAAAATTGTGCATTTGATTAGCCGTTACTTGCCTCTTCATAAGGAATATATGGGATCCTGTAAATACTTGTTTCACGTATCGAATCTGGCTTAAAAATTAACTTGAAATCAGCTTCAACTTCAACATGGGGCGAAATTTATGCTCTCTTTTGCCCGTTTTCTTCCGTTTTTTTCTTTCAGTTCACATTTCGACGTGATTGAAATAAATGCCCCGTCATAGTCTTAAGATCTTCCTCTCAAAAACATGTAAAGCATTCTCATCAGCGGCTGCCTCAGTACACATCTTCGATCCGTAGGTCATTACTATCTTTACTTTTAAATCTGTAGGCAGGAGGGTAGATTTCCATATTTCATTCTTAGCAATTAGCATAATCCGCTCTGTTTCCAGCCATTATTATTTTCTTACGAGAGAACAATACACGCACAGAGCAATTCACAAATATCAGAAGGTGAAGGTGTCCAGAGTAGCTACACCATCACCAAAGTGTACCAAAGGCGACAAAAAATGACCAGGTCTCCGAGGTAGCATCTCCGTTCGTTAGTTCAATTAACAGCTCCCGTGAGAGGGTGGAGCTAATGAGAAAGCCAAAGAGTGTTTGAAGAGCTGAAGCGATCGGCCAACCCTCTCAGCAGCGTCTGTTGACAGGAAGGCTTCCAGGAGAACAACCGTTACTTAAAGAAAAGGATACCACAAATCTCCTCTCCCTTTTTGGAAATGCTTTTTGGGTCACACTTAATTAAGTGAAAGAAAGCTAAGTGACAGGGTGTCGCACCAAAAGCCTTTCAGCTAAAATGACACTTTTTCTGCCCTTTGCAGAGCAGGAAAGGAAACTAAATACAAAGAATGTGCAAGTGGTATTCACAAGCGTTGTAGATCTAGCACTGGAAGATTTTGCAGCACGCGAGTCAGGCTATCAACGTTCTATTTTATCAACTTTAAACACCGGTTCAAAATGTACACGAGAACGTATTCACGAGATGTTCAGGGGGTCCGAACCCCCGCGACTCACCAAACTAAAAATTAAAGAAATAAAATATTTATTTACTGTTCTGAAATATGAAGTTGATTTACTTACGCAGAGCTTAAAAAAGGTAGCTTTGCGTTGACAATTCCTTCGAAAATTTACGAGTAGCACCACTAAAAAAGTAGGGTGTTCCCATATAGGACGCCGAATTAGAAAATTCAATAAAAATATCATGAGAATAGTTATATTTCACATATATGTAAGCAGTAACATCTCCCATTTACGTATGAAAGACAATGTCGGGCATATGTCCACCCCTACTGAGTCTGCATGCATTTATACGCTCCACAAAATTATTGATAACCCTCTCGCAGATGTCTGTCCCGATGCCTCCAATCACCCGTTCAGTTCCAAAAGGGTTCGTGGTTTGTTGGCGTACACCTGTGATTTCACAAACCCCATAAGAAGAAATCGCAGGGTGTAAGATCACACTCCACCTGCCAAAACCCACGCCACACAGTCGTTCTCTGCGGATGGATGGATTTCACGCTCCTGGATTATTCGAGGATTATCGGAAGAAAACCACAACAAACTAGTCAGAACAATTGAGGCTACATTAATCGGCATGACAACAGATGCCAACATTGGTAAGAACAGATCTGCCAACATCGAAACAAAACAACAGCACTCGATTCAAATTCGTCGTCCTATACGGAACACCCTTTATTAGGCATAAAAGTCAGGAACTTTGTATTTTTATCAGATGAACCAAACCACTTTTCTTGGTATTGAAAAAAATAATCAGTTTTTAAAAATCTGACATTAATTTCTAATTTCAGGTAACTTCCCAGACGGGTAACTGCAACGGAGTTACTTTCCCAGACGCGTAACTCAGTTTGTTTTTCGGGTCAAAACCAAAACCGCTGCAGAAAATACGCGACCCACACTTTCTACAGCATACAGGAAGCTACGGAGCCAACATCTTCCCATGAACCTCAGCCATGATAGGCGAACCCGCATCAGATTGGTAGGGTCGAAATCTCCCTCCACCACCCCTGTCAGAAGAGTCGTAGTGAATGCTTCCTGTACTTGATGGGATGATAAACGAGCTGTAACAACACGACATTAACTATCAGTCAACCGTCGTTCCTCGGCGGAGTCTCTCAGCAACAGCCTCTCCTTGTGGAGGGATTAGTTCCGCCTGCCAAATGCCTCCCAAGACAGTTTCTTCCTCCTCTTCAGAAGAAGCACTTTCACAGTATCCACCCTCGATCTTCAATCGAGTGATTGTACCTAGAACTCACGAGTCATGCAACACACTGACTTTTTGGAGCAGCCTTTTGAGAGTTCGACCTTCACTGTCACTCTGTGCATATCTATATCTGAACAACCAGCCATTCAGTGACTCTCAAGTCAATGATCTACTTAACTCCATAGCGCAATAGCCTTTTCAGGGAAAGGGCCTGCCTAGCAGATTTTCATCGATGGTTGTGTCGTCACGGAATTGGATCCGCTACGGTCGTTGCTGAATTTTGCTGATGATACTGGGCCAACATCGAAATACTGGGTCTCCCACAGGGATTGAACACGGAGGCCGCTAACCAATCGGCTACCAGAACGAGCTCTAAATATTGTGTAAAGAATTGGCACAATGTCTTACAAGAACCAAAAAGAGGGTTGTTCATATAGTTTTAGATTAACTGATAGATTGATTTGGTTCATTTTATTCGCATTTCTGCCTCCTTTGGCTAACTGCTAATATGAGGATGGGTGATGAAATTTATGACGGAACACTCATGCCCAGGCCGGCATTCGATTAGCTCATATGTGCATAAAGTGGAATTAAAAATCAAACTTTAAAATGCTTGTCAAACTATTTTGGAGACAAGGCCGAGACGAAACTGTAGCAATTTTTCTCTCAACACCATCCCAACATCTTCGCTGCACTAATTGACACTCTTTTGCACTCACGAGTGCAACACCGAGTCATCTACATTGATCATTTGGTGCCACATAGTGTATTTGGTGTTTGTATCGTTTGCAATACGCTCTGGAATGATGTACAGTGTGGCGTATGGTCACATCGTACACCCAACGACAGAGGAAATAGTAAGCTAATTATCAATCACAATTTTCATTCAGTCCTTTTTCCACAAAGTAATTATTAATTCAAATAAAAACGTCTCTGTCTCTCTCTCTCTTCCTCCCTCCCATAGAGAGAGAGAAGAAGAGAGGGAAAGAGGGAGGGAGAGAGAGAGAGAGGAAAAGAGGGAGGGAGGGAGAGAGAGGAAAAGAGGGAGGGAGAGAGAGAGAGAGAGGAAAAGAGGGAGGGAGAGAGAGAGGAAAAGAGGGAGGGAGAGAGAGAGGAAAAGAGGGAGGGAGAGGGAGAAAGAAAGAAAAATGAGAGGGAGAAAGAGAGGAAAATGAGAGGGAGAAAGAGAGGAAAATGAGAGGGAGAAAGAGAGGAAAATGAGAGGGAGAAAGAGAGGAAAATGAGAGGAAGGAAAGGGGAACCATCTCTCTGTCTCTCTCTCTTTTTCCTCGCTCTCGCTCCATATCTGCTTCACATCTGAATTCCATATTTTAAAACAACAAGATTTAGAATAAAAGAAAAATAAAAATTGTGATGGGACAATTTGCTTACTATTATCGTTGCCGTTGGCTACGTGGTAACAACGAATCATTGAACGTTTAAAGCAACAGGCAGGCATTTGTTGAATCTTGTGCACTTGAACACTGCTATTCTTGCGTACAGCGTCTTAAAAAAAATCCCTGCACCAGCTTCACACTGTGATGCACTACATCTAATGTGAACTAGATTGTGCTATATATAATCTGTGGATTTTAAAACTGTACCGAGTCGTGATCCAGGGAATTCGCTTGTTAGCTTATCCTAGATTGGTCCAACCGAAGGAACAGTTCAAGAACCTTTCGACGACACTCGGTTATGCAACACCGAGAGGCGAATTCACGCCCCAAAGACCAAGTGACAACAAAACCGAGCCACGACGCTCGTCAAGAACCTCAAAAAAGCAAGGTGATTGCACTTCCCGGCAGAAATTCGAACATTTTAACCGGTTCGCCGCCGATGGCCGCTCTGCTCGGATCCGTTCGGGAGAAAAGTGGATCGCCGAAGCAGTGTTGCCACATGAAGGGAAATTTCCCTTTTGGAGGGAAATTCGGGAAAAGAAAAATTCAATGAAAATATAATTTACACGAGACTCAATATTAGTACAAAAGCTGCAGTAATATTTAGTCTGTAGAGGTTAAGTTCAAGTTTCATATACTTTTTCTGTCCCTTCTTATTTCTACTGATTTGAGTATAAGGACTTCGTATTTCCGTTTTGTTTATTGTACGTGGCTTTTCTGCATCTTCAGATAATAGCAACGGTGAGGATGAACAATTAATGGATGCCTGACCAGGGTTCAAATCTGGGATGAGGCGGACATTTATATGTGATTGCTTTTAAAAAATTTTCATTCACACGAACACGGAACAACATAAATACTACTACTTATTATTATACAGGGTGAACCTAAAAGAAACAGACAAACAGTTTCAATAGCATGGCTGAAATACTTACATGGTTGGGAGATTTGTTTGTTTGATTTGTCGTTCTAGGTCCACTTTATGCACACATAGGCTAATTGGGACTGGACCTACAGTTTAAAGTGGGATCAGAACCACTTTGCCATGTGTCTCCACCGGGTATCGAACTCGGAACGTGAAGTACTACGTCATAGGTGAGGCCCGCATGGTTGGAAGAGTATGTTCTGAAGTTTACATGGCTAAGTCACAAATGTTCTATGTGTGGCCTCTTTGTAACACGATATCAATGTGATAGTCCACTTCTCCGTTCCCAGGGATTTTCCCCTTGCACAGACAACCAGTTTCCTCAAATTTCTTGCTCCAATCGTAGATGGGCTGCCTTGTGAGTGGTTGTTTGCCATACCATATTCTAAAACGACGCTGTTCAACAGTAACCTAATATTTTTCTTTGCAAATTCAAGCACGCAAAGCCTTTTCTACCTCGCTAGCGGCCATAGGTGCTCACGTGATGCTGACGTCACCAAAACAGTACTAAAACAGTTTTCGATTTATAAAGCGTTTAATCTGTGTTTTATGCTCACAGTGTATCATTTCTTTAGGTGAGGGAAAAATTGGTCCAAAAAGGGAATTTTTGCCCTCAGATTGTGACAACACTGCGTGAAAGGCCTCCCTGCCGTCTACAAATAAAGACGCAAGAGTAATTGCTCCATCTACGTTTGTTCTCTTGTTTAACGGGAAAGGGACAAAAGAAACTGACGAACCGAGGGCATGGCCACGGGCAATAAGAGGAAAGGAGAAATGGGACCAATTCGTCTTCAGCAGCTGTGGCCAAATTCAAGTACAGTTACGCGGACGTTTCCAATGGGGTCCGAATTCATCTTCAGAGGAAGGGCAGCGGTGACCTGCGCTCTTGGCGGAAACTAAAAAGCACTAGAAAAGTCTCATATGACCAGGGCAGTGATATCTAGAGCAGAATGAAGGTCTTTCGGATACGCATTGTTCATTGGCGCTTATGCATCCTTTCCGTGCAACGCCCTCCGCTTGAAGATACCGGCTACGCCTGAATTACACACATTAACCCCGTCTAGTTCGCTGCACTTCTTGACACTAGGTGCAGTGCAGATGTATCCCGGTGTCAGGCTGGTGCAAGGAAATGACGTTCAACCAAGTACATGAATAGCGGTGTTCAATTTCAAATGTGTGGTTATCGTAGCGTTCTAGGTCCCGAGTTCGAATCCCGACTGCGCATGTGTGTTCTTTTGTGATTGCCCTTTCATCTATTATACCATCACTCACTTTCCTCACTTTCGCGATTAGCCAAACCTTTCCGGTGGCGGCGAGAGCATATTTAGGTCCGAAGAAAATTCCCTTCATCATTTGGTTACCCCACGCTAGGTGGTATTCAAACGTTATTTTTACCGAAGTGAAGGGTTTCGTCTAAATCGATAATAAAATGTTTCGAAAACGGGGCGGTGGAATAACAGCGAAAGGGATTAAACGCACAACAGGGAAACGTAACACAGGATTAAACGCGAAAGAAACAACGGCGACACAGATTAATCGCGAAAACAAAATTAAAAACCGGAATAAGCGCGAACGGAATAAGAACGAAAAGATTAAGCGCGAAACGGATTAAACGCGAAGGAATAACAGCGAAATTGATTAACCGCCAAAATTTTACTTTCGCGCTTAATCTCTTTCGCAGTAGTTCTGGCGAACTTCGCAAACGTCTCCAATACAGTAGCAAGTCATAAGTTTCCGAAAATTACATTCTTGTGAAGTTGAGAATATAATAAAGCTCAACGGCAGCGTAGTTTCTGTCGCTTCGGTACTAAAGATTGGATTAATTTCTGAAGATTCGTTTTCAATTGCCACCTGTCGCTTCAGTCTTTAAGCTCCCTTACTGTCTTTCGAGTATGGACAAATTGACACAAGCGCGATCACTGAAAAGCTAGGAACGACCCAACACTGTAAGGAAGCCTTCAGACCAAAGCGACAAGTGCCACCTGTCACTTGGAAACGAAATTTCAGAAATAGATGCAACCTTTCGCATGACAAGTTGCACGCTTCCGCAGTGAATGTTGTTCACTAGACTGGAGGGTAACATGCCCGTCTATTCTTGTGTGTGCATTTTGAGGGAGTGTCACTTCGGTGCAAGCGACACGGAGATTCACTCTGAAGCAACAAGCGACACGAGTCTATTCAGCCTAAAGTAAGGTATTCAATGCGCATGCGCGAATTGAGAAAACGGTTCAATCCGAACGACACGTGCAGCTTGTCGTGTCGCTTTGGAAAGTTGCATTCAGGGAGTATTGACACCGAAGCGACAAGCAGCAGGCGACACGTGTCGCTTGAAGGTTTCACCAATCGGACGCAGGATTGTGTGACCTGTCATGCCGCAACGGAGTCGTTCCCAAGCATGTGTCGCGTGTCGCTTGAAAACCATCAGAAATAAGAGAGAATTCACAACGAAGCGACACGCGACATATGGCGCTTGGGAACGAGCCAATCAGCAGCAACGTTTCACACCGTTGCGGCATGACAGGCCACACAAGCCTGCGTCCCATTGGTGAAATCCTTAAGCGACATGTGTCGCCTGTCGCTTTGGTGTGGATTCTCCTTCAATCACGAGTGCAAAGAAACAGTTACCAGAAATGTCAAAAGGGATGAAGATGCTTCACTTTCGAAACTCGAATCAAATTACTGCATTTCTTCCTCTATTTTCCCCGAACACAATTCATATAACAAACGCTCGTAAATGTCTCGTTAGGAGGTAAAAAAAAATCCACATTTTTAGCACTTTCCGCTACCAGGTATTTTATGGCAGCGTCTGAACACACGACGGCATTTCCGCTGTCCGGAAAGCAGGAACCCGGAACAGAGTGATTTCTTTTTCTCGTCCTGACAGCTTTCGATAATGGTTCGCTCCGAGACCTACATTCTGAAGAGTAAAAGCTATGTGAATCGCAAACACTCCTTCCCAGATGGTTCTATTGTCGGGAAGAACAATCGGCGTTCACACATTTCTCGAAGGCAAATTAAGTCTTCACTTTCATTACTCGAAGAAGGGAAGAATCGGTGGCACTCAGTTCGATTCGACCTTGGACATGTATTCGAGCTATCGACAAATTCTCTCGCTCGTCATTTTCGTAATTCACCGTACGGATTTTTGACAAATCCTTACACCAAATCTCTTCTATCGGGATATTCGAAATATCTGGATTATCTTGATATCAGAATTATCCAGGATATCCTTTATCCTGATTTTGTGGCCATCGCTAGAGTCCCGACGCCCTTATCCGGCGCGGGAACTGCCTTTATGGCAGTTACCCTCTGTTGCCGCGTTTAACTTCGAAGGAACCAATTAGGCCTATACTGAACGCAACTCCAATTGTCGGCTGACCTTCTGTCTGATCACATCGCTCTCCCGGAGCAACGTTGCCAAGTGTACTTCTGTTGTTGCCAGTTGCCTTTATATGACTGTGTCCCGCTGCATTCCGACCGTGGGTATTTCATCCGGAAACTTCAACGTGCAGAACCACGTGTGCAGTTGAACCCGCTGATTTCTGGTACTGACCCAGTACTGACCGACAAAGCTCTTTATCGCTTCACAGAACGTTTGGCAACATGTGGTGTACCCAACGCTCATTTGTTTCGTCCCGCGAACATCGTTCGGTACCTTGTGACTCGAAAATGCCCGATCTCAGTCGAAGAAAAATCAACTGATCGGTGATTCGCTGTTTCCCAGCCGCCAGGTGGAGTTGCGTTCAGTATAGTGCTTGGGCAAGAAGCGGCAACCTTAAACTGAAACGCTTGACATGAAAATACATAGGCCTAACTTAGGACGTAACATTGAGGGGGACAGAATCGAACTTGGAGCATACCGTTGGGGAAGGGGGGGGGGGGGGCAAAAATGTTTCAAGACCATAAAGGTGACATTGAGAATGCTTTACATGTCGAAATGTGAACTGGGAAAAAAAAGGGGGCAAAAAAGAACAAATTTCGCCTCACGTTGGAAGTTGGAAATGATTTTCTGGAGTTTTCGGGATCACGACCAGTCTGGAAAATCCCAATGATTCCTATTCCAAGAATAAAAAGGGGTTAATCCTTTATGGTTTCTGCTCCATGAATGTCTGAAATGTCTCGAAAATTGAGGTTTTTATTATAGAAATGCAAAAATAATAATTTGAAAAGGGGAGGGGGAAAGGTGTGTAGAATTCAAGATTTTCACAGTGTCGGGAAATGGGCGAAAGTATCCAGTCCCGAAAGTCGGGATTTTTAAAAATAATCCCTTACACCCCTAAAAAGTACCATTAACTTGCAAATTTTCATAAACCACAAAATTGGGAGGGGAATGTCCCCTTGCCCCCGCAAAGTTACGCCAAAGGTAAAATAGACACGTCATGGCAGCGTGAGAAAGCACTCATCTCAGAGTGCTAATTCCCCCCTCCCCCCCTCCGAAAGAAAGAGAATCACTTCATCAGAAGGTCCCGAGAAAGCTCTCCACAGCCGCAAAGATTATTCAGGATGGAAAACCCGAGCGGGTTTCACTACCCGAGCGGTTAATTGAGAATCTCGAGGGAACCTGACTCTTGGGAGCAGCAGGGCGAGAAATTGCAACAGGCAACCGCAGACACCAAACGCGGCGTTGCAAATTGCCACTTGCGTTGCCGAATGCCTAATCGAAAGCTGAAACGCGAGAGAGAGAGAGGGTGGACCGGTTGCATGCATGGGGCAAGGACGTCATGGGACGATTGCAATTCGGATCTCTGCACGCTGGAATCGTTAAACTAGGCCGTGTACTACTGACTTTGTTGGGGGTATCACTTTTACATCCGACGCCAACCACCTGTGCTTTCGTGATTGAGTCGTCGGCTTTCGATTTCGACACCAAAGTTCACGGGTTCGAATCCCAGCCTAAGCATGGGTGTTTTGTGAGTCTCTTCATCAATTTATCACTCATCATCATTGTCGCGATTAGCCAAAAGTGACAAAATCGACGCCAAACCAAAAATACAACAGATTTATCCAAGGATGATCTATCTGAATATGATTGCGTTGATTTCTGTTGTTAATCCAGACAGGCAAAAGGGAAAAAAACAGAATGCAAGGTTTTAAATGTGGCTACAAGTCAACAAGAGAACTTCCCAAAGAAAAGGCAGTCAAAAACTGATGAAATTCTGTTTCGCGCAGATTTTGTACTGTACTGTATAGTGTATTTAGGCCTATGCCCCTTAATTACACCACAATAAACGTGTTTTGTTGCTATAAACGGAGTTTTAATGCACTTTCTACTGTTCTTTTAGGTTATTTCAGTTAATCCGGACTTTCGTTAAACCGGTCAACTTACCCCCCACATTAGTCCGGATTAACGAGGTTTTACTGTATTTAGCGTCGGTGAATCGGCAGTGCTCTAACAGGATACACAAAGGTGCCATATATCAGAATCTCTTTCTAGATGCCAAGGAAGATGTGCGACCCTGTATCAAATTCCATGAATTCTGGTAAAGTGCCAATTTCTAAGGAAACCAACTACAATCAAATCAATCACACCCAAAAAGCACAAAAAAAACTGCTCTCTTGATGTTCTTTTCCTCATCTAACATATAAGCTTCGACTTCAGACATTGTCCATTCTTCCGTGAGTAATGCATCGGGTGATCGATCCGTTTGAGACGTCAGAAAAGTAAACCGTTGTATACAATAGGTTAATGCACGTATATCTCTGAGCAGTTTGTTGTAATATATGTAGAAGGGATGTAAGTTTTGAGTCAGTGCGGGTTTACAGACTTTAGCCGCGTGGCGCTAGTGTTCATGGTGGAGAAAGATAGTGGTCACGCCACAACAGCGCACAATTTATCGTATGGGAAGTGAAATTTTCGAGTGTTATATGCACACTAGTAGACCCACATGGCTGAAGTCGGTAAACCTGCACTCACTACAAACTTACATCCTTTCTGCATATATTACAACAAACTGCTCAGAGATACGTACATTAACCTATTGTCCACAACGGTTTACTTTTCTGACATCTCAAACGGATCACCCGGTATTATTGGATTTTCTCTTCACATTAAAATGTTATTTGACTATTCGACATTAGGGCACATTTCTTTTCGATGTCATTTTTTTTTTGTTTCTTTCTTCCATTTGGCTCTACGAAAAATAAGAAATTTTTCAATGAAACAAACTTGGTACACTGTGGTAAAGAAGTAAAGAGGTGTGCTGCAAAAAGCACATGGGACTTGGTGGTTATTAAGATGATATAAACGTGTGTAAGTGTTCCGATATTCGAACACGTTCCAAGAAGAATGTTTGTTAATTATTAAGTAATAACACAATCAAATTGGTAAATGTGCCTCAGTCTCCCCTGTACGGGTGTGCAGGATCATTGTTGGGTAGCCTGATGGTAAGAGACATGTACGACGACCAAGCCGAAGGTGAAAGGCTAACGTAATTGATCAGAAATAAATTTGTGAACAATGGAGTCATCTTGTCCAGGATGAATCTCCCGCTTTAAATTGGTTGAATTAGGTTAATTTACGTCACGTTTCTGCCACTCTTGGCTCCTAGTGATGAAGATGAGATACTGTGAATTCGATGAAGCGACACCCATGCTTAGAAGATTCGAAGCAGCGACATCCTGCAATCAACTTCGCGATTTTGTCACAGTAATATCACCCGTGCAATATCCAGTGTAAACGCACCTTAATAACATCAGACGACCGTAGCCCTATTACAAAGAAAATTACAATCTCAGCACGAAAAGAAAAAATTCACCCTTCATTGTGGAAATTTACAACCGACGATAAAAGAAACTTGCCAGTGTAACCCAACACGAGATAACCCGTTGGTGCACGCAACACCATTCCCGTACCATCACCTGTCCGCCAATTGCTCCCGGACATGCACACGGACAAAGCGGCTGAACGGTTCTATCTTTTATGAATGTACTACCGCCCCCCCTTGTTACTTAAGGTCAATTGTTACAAAAATGCTGGAGGCTTAATGGCAGCCTTCGTACACGTACACCGCCATAAACGCACAGGTTGCTGATCGCGTTACAGCCCCAGGTATCTCATTTCGGTGTAGTTTCTCAATGTTTCAACCTTACTACGCTTGGACACTGCAGAAATACCTGTAAAACACAAAATGACAGTAATAAGACAATAAAACGGAAGAGACCGTTAAGTGTCGACAGGTTGGTGTAGCCTTCAAATAGTAAGTGTTCCTTCAAGAACTGAAAATTTGTACAAGAGCGCACGGTACGGTTCGAGAGTACGGCTCGCTTTAGACTGAAGCATTTCTTATAACATTTTTGCTAGCATAAATGCTTCCAACAATCGTACAGCAGATAGTACCTTACATGTAGCATTTCGGTTATCATTTGCGATTACAATGTACACTATATACAGCACGATCGTCGAGTTACACCACCTATGATGAGTACACGGTGTTCACAATTGAAACAACTAAAATATTCTTCCATAAGTGTACTGTAAACGTTATAAAATATGTATTTAAGCAGCGCCATTGACTTGTACCTAATACCGTTTTACAGGAAACGTTATTCCTCTGGGTTGAATAGTTATCGGCTTTTAAAAATATGAGGTGATACATTGTAAATCTCACTCGGCCGCCATTACAACTGCACTCGTCACCTAGATCTTGCCTCCGATTGGTCATGCTACGCTTTTCTACTATTCTTATCACATTTTTACTTTCACTAAATTGATACTTATCCTCCAACAATTCACTTACACTTTTTCGCCTTGTGCTGCCATCTATGTTTCTTTTCCAAAACTCCTTTCCATCTAGTGTGATTGTTTCCAACATGAAATAATTGGTTTGTAACAACTATTTTTCAAACAAATAGCCACGTTTATGTAACAAAATTAAGGTTTTGGTGCTCTTCAAGGAGGACACCCCGATTTGGCGCCCCCGGGCCCATTCACGGACAGATGGCGCCGTATCTCGTCTCGTATCGGACTATCCACAATTTGCTCTACTAGGGTGTCTGGCAGTAGTGCTATCCTTAGAAAAATGCACTTTAAAGAAGATGGTAATGCCACAATCAGCCTGTGCAATTTCCTGTGCACTTTCCCATAGTTATCCAGGATCCAAACCAATTACTGAGATTGAAGAGGAACAATTCCCGTTGAAGGCCAACGCTGGCAGACGCTTGAGCAGAAGCAAGAAGAAGAACCGTCAAAAAATGACAAATCATTTGAGAAACCACCAAGAGATTCGAGGAGGTCCGCTGGGAACTCAAAGAGGATGATGACTCACTGACAGGTCTTCCAGTCACTGTAGGAGGAAGGCGATTGTTGTGAGGAGGAAAGCTGCCATTGTTATTAAGATTAACTCGCATTATTTTATGGGTTCACAACGTCCCACCAGGAGAAGGGGCATTGTCACGCAGTTACCATCTTGAACAGGGCAAAGGAGTCTGAGATATCCGTGCCATGTTCTTTCAAGACCACAACAATGATCAATGTATATTCGTTAAATGCTGACCAGAATTTATACAAAGAATAGAGCTGATATGGAACGAGATTATGAAAACAGTGGAAAACTTAAACATGTTTCATTTTTGTCTGAAGATTTTGTGTCTCAAGTGAGAAGATTAAAAGTTCAATATTTAGTGTCTTAGCGGAAGAACGTATATTACATGATTTATTTACACTAATTTCATGAGAAGATTACAATGTTTTAAAGAGTTGTGCATTTGATTATTATTAAAATGAACACAGCTAAACAAATATGAGAAACAATTTTCAAATCATGATTAATGATGGAAACTATAGTGTCAAAAATATTGCAGTAACTATATTTTTGTCATTTTACGTCTTGAGGTTAATCGCGGCAATGAGGACAAATTATGTGATAACGAGACGCCATTTGAAAAGACGAGACGAGTCCAAAACATTCGAGACTTGTCACGCCCAGACCGAGATCTGGTGTCTAAAACTACGGTAGGATACTTAATGACAAGTGAAAACCAAAATAAGAAGAGAGGAACAGAGAAAGAAATAAACAAGAAAGACAGACAATACAGAGAGAACTGAGAAAAGAAAAATGAAGCGAAAACGAGGAAGATAAATGTCTAAGTGAAAGAGAGAAAGGAAAACTGAGAAAAACCGAAGGGGACAAAGGAAAATAAATTATCAGGTAGAAAGGAAGCACATATGAACAAAATATAAGGGAGAAGTGACGAGTAGGCGTTCCTAACTATTTCAGGTGGGGCTAGATCACTCTCCTTGCAGGCATCCACGACTTGTTTACAATTTAAACAGTGCACTACATGATTGGAGTCGTCAGGTTTCATCTCTGACAGTCCACGGGAGATGCGAAAAATGCCACGCTCACGAAAATAGATAAAACAGGACAAAATATGAAACCACCATCTTTACTGTACATGAACCACAAGCAGAAAGTGCTTTGAAACACTCAACAAGACATTTTGTCAAGGATTAAAAAGTCCTGAGGCACTCACTACAATCCCCGTACCTTCTGCAGCAAAGAAAAGACTTCTAGTGGAAGGGTGCTTCCAAGAACAACTCTTCAGGATTTCTTTATAAAGATCAGAGTTGCCAACCATGGATATGAATTTTGATCATATCTGGCAAGCTTGCTGCACATTTTAGTAGAAACTAAACATTACTAAAATTTTGCTATGGGAGAGCTGCATATCGTGCCACGACTCTATTCTAGGAATGGACACAAAATCCGATTGAAGGATATCCGAATTTCCAATTATCCGATATCAGTTTCGTGTGCGACGGATAATCCGGATATCCGGGTAATTCTGATAATCCTGACAATTCGGATAATCCGTATATCAGATCCAATATTGGTCTATTCTCTGTTCGCTAAACGTGGCTTGAGAGAAATCTTGTATATTGAAGTAGGCAATGGACACTCGCACTGTTTTTCAGAAAATTCAAAATCGAAAAATTTTTCTTTCGGAAACGAAAAGAGAGAAAGTACAATTTAAAAAAAACTTTTTTTTTTCGGAAAATGAAAAACAATTTTTGGAGATATGAATTTTTTTTTATTTCTTTTTGCGAGAAACTAATTTTTCTTCCAGAAATAAAACCGAAAATCGAAAAATTCCGTTTAGACGTTTCCCTTTATGAGGTCGAGTTTCCAAAACCTGCAATCTTCAGGTAAATACTGCATTTTGCTGTCACATGCCGGAATATCGTAAGATAAATTGTAACATATAGCCATCCCGCTGCACTCCTCAGCTGATGTTCTAGTCGGATAAGATGTACGGTCTTTCGGAATTTTTCTTTTAATACGATTCGTGCTCAATGGTGAATAAGCCAAGTAAGCGGGTTGAAATGTGTGTAGTCCGTGCTTCTAAATATCGGCAATATGCAACAATTTGAAAATTTCATGTGCGCGGCATCGGCTGTACGATAAGCTCATGCCTTAACTACAGCTCCAACCTGGGACTTTAGCTTGACAGCACGCTACAAAGAGAGAGCCAGTTGAAGTCTGGAGACCACTGACAGAGATTTTACTCACACATAGTTGGCAACACTGACAATGAAGCATGGAGAGAGTGGACAGGAGTAAATTGAATGTCACAATCTGAAAGCATTAACGCTTACGATTTTGAAGTCCTGTCACTGGCTTCCAGACGAGACGCTCTGCCTCCTGCTGTGTACAATTGGCTAGACTCTTTCCCAACCTAAACGCTTGACACCCTGTCCATCAGCACCATGATTATCACGAAACAAGACAGAAACAACGTTTGTGAGCACGACAGATCACAACCACAGAGGGAATTTACTCCTCACACCCGCGTCTCCAAGTCCGTCCCACAGAAACTGCATGAAAGCGTCAGCATCCAAGCAATTTGGAAAGTTATGAGCATTATTTCATACTGGTTTGTTTATTATGCAGAAACATGGTCGGAAAAATTCCCATCCGAGTTTATTCTCTCAGGAATCCCCCTTCCCTCTACCGACTAAACCACCACGACTCCTCCATTTAGGGAGATTTAACACCGAAGCGACAGGCGACACTTGTCGCTTGAGGATTTCACCAATGTAGATTGTGCGGCCTGTCATTCCGCTACGGTGTGGAACGTTGCTGTTGATTGGCTCGTTCACAAGCTACATGTGTCGCGTGTCGCTTCGGAGATGGACTGACTGACCGATATGGTGTATTCAGCTTTTCTGTCCTTTTGGATAATCGCAAAGATGAGGATACATGATGGTGAGATTGAAGGGACAGTCACACACATATAGGGACAAAACAATACAAGCCGCACAGAGTATTATATTGGCTGTGGGCAGGCCCGCAGCCATGATTTTATTTCGGGGGGGGGGGGTCATCCCTTATCAGCACAGGTGTCGCCAGAAATATTTGTAGAGGGGGCAGACCACTGATAAAACATTAGTAGAAATAATAATTACAATAATAATTATTACCACGGATATAATTATTTTATCATTCTAAGTTTTTTTTACTAATAAACAAATTTCAATCCAAATTTTTTAAAAGTTAGGGCCAAAGTTTACTCATAAAGTATATATTGTGCGACCTCTCACAAAGAAAACTTCAATATGTAATTTTAATAGTGTGTAGTGGTATCCAAAGAATAAATGGATCCACACGTTCCAAAATGCTATAATATAAGAATATACGTATAACCTGGCTCCTCTATTATACACAACCTTTTTTCGATCTAATGTTTAATCATGACCGATTTGTTTTTATTGCCTTTTCGCCCCCACCCTGTCTCCGTCCCGCACCAATTCACTTTATCTTTCCGCACCTGGTTTCGATTCCCACCGCCCCTTCTCCCCCCCCCCCCATAACGCAAGCGCAACGGTGGTAACGAACGAAACTTCCCAGTTGGAACTTCCGACCCTTATCGGGTGTGCGATAAATGGCTTCAATCGATCACAAGCGAAAGAACGGAAGACCTTCAGATCTACACATTTCCGGCTTTTATCAAAATCTCATTTCACACAGAAGAGCTCTTCTCATAACATTTTCCCACCAACAGAAGTTCGCAGCTGAAGACCTATGATTGATGATAATGCTGATGGTGAGTTCCTCTGACAATTCCGTCCCAATAATTCCCAAAATAAAAAAAAAGACCAGTAGACACACTGCCATAGCCCGTTGAGTTTTTATTTTTTTTATTTAACGTCGCTTTTCTTCCACTTTTGACTAATCGCGACGATGATGAGTGGTGACAACGTGAAATTGATAAAGGTACACTCACAAACAACGAATTAATTAAACTTTTTGTCGGCACGGCACTGCACATTATAACCATGTTACGCCCTACAACGTAATGTATCTTATTCTAAAATCCTTAATAAAACTTATACTGAAGTGAAAAAAAAATCTCGAGAAATGTTTAAAATTGCAAGAGTGGAAAGAGACCTGCACGGGACAAACAACACATTAAAAAGGTAAGAATAAAATAAAAGCTTTCTCACAGACAGTGAAAGAAACCGGGTCTCCTCAAGAAGCTACAAACATTTGCAAAAAAACACTGCCATCTCTCGGCAGTGATGATAAACAGTTTGGAACATTAAAAGTCTGTCCGAGGAAAATAAAATCGACGAATTCAATAAAGAATATGCTGAACACGACACATTGGATGGGATTCACTGGACTTTGAAGCAAGTGACCAATTCGCAGCAGAATTAAAATAACTTATTCTCGAAGGAGAGACGGTACGAGGAACGCCATGCACCAATGGTATGTATGCTTAATGGCGCAAGGCTTGTTCCCAGTTACACCATGCCACTCTTCCTGCGGGCCTCCCCGATGGCGCAGTGGTAGCGTCGTCGCCTTGTAGTTAAAGGGTCCCGGGTTCGATACCCGGTGGAGGCACATGGCACAGTGGTTCGGATCCCACTTTAAACCGTAGGTCCAGTCCCGATTAGCCTTACTGTGCATACAGTGGACTTAAAACACCAACTCAAACCAAAGCCACTCTTCCTGCGAAGGGTGCAACGAAATCTGCCCAGGTCGGGATTCGACTCGGGACCCCAATTGTTGCAGCGCGCTGTGTTAAATCACTCCGCCACGGAGGGTGGCAACAGCTCGTTGAGGGTTTTCAGTTCGGTGATGCATGGCCAGCATATTAAGTCCCATCGTCGTTGTTTTGTGGCTGTCTGTAACAGGACTTGCTAGCATCCCTTCCAAGTAGCTCCCCGATTCTCCACGATGCTGGGTCAACAAACTAAATTTTGGAATTTCCACCGGGCCCGCTTGCACCCAAGGTAATAGCGCTAGCCATTACCACAGATAAAGATATATACGCAGATCTTCATCTAAGGCAGGAAAACAGGTGCACGGACCTCCCACTGGGAACAGTCATTCGCAAGACGTTTTGAAATAATCCGCTAAGAGGCGCTGAGAGCACCACTCGCACCCAAACAGGCGATGCTGAATTTCAGCGCTGTATACGTCAAAAATCGACGTCAATATATATCTTTATCTGTGCCATTACGCAACGCGAGAGCTTCCCAGGAACCACAAGAGCTACTTAATCAGCCAATGCCCAAGCATATTACACAACTAACCAGAAACCTTGGGGGGGGGGGGAACAACAGTTGCAGTGAGAGCTAGACCATGAAAATATACCCATCTAAATGAAAACCACGATAAAACACACACCATAATCAATTAGCCATTACAAATAATTACGTGTTCACATAATTCTTATGCCACAACAAAAAATGAAGAGATTACCCCTTAACAGAAAACTCCGAGGATAATAACTACAATAATTTGTATCAACTTGAAACTTCAGCTACGCGACTTCTCGAAGCTATCGACAGCTAGACTCGATTGGCGCTTACTCCTGACATGCGCGACCTCTCTGATTGGTTGACCGAAGCTCATACTGCTACGTGAAGGAAGCACATCCATGGAGCGACCAATCGCAATTCTTCTCATCTTCCCATTTAAATAACACCCTGATTAGGATTCGAAAACCTTCCATTGGCAGCAATAGCTAATGGCCCCATACTGTATCAGTGTTGCCAGATTAAAGAAAATGTCACTCGATGCGATGAAATTTGAAGACACAAAGAATATGGTAAATGAAATTAAAATAAAATTTCCCCTGCTTTTTGGCGTAATTTATACCCAGTGGCGTGCTCAGGATTTTCGACAGGGATGGGCTACGTATACTACTTTTAGTAATCAGCCCTCATTTTGCAATCTTTTCCAGCTTTTGACGTACAAGGGAAAAAGGGGTTATGACCCTCACAAACCCCTACCCAATTCATTGGGCACACTGCTGCTTATGTATAATTACATATTTTAAATTTGGGGCTTGAGAAAATTAACTTTCCAAATATAGTGTCAAGTTTTAAAATTATTGTAATAAATCAGTTACATTGGCTGATCCAAGTTTTCTGATTGCGATATTTCTTACATAAAGTGAAAATTTGGACGACAAACGGAAATTATGCACCTTTAAAAGGGAATTGCAGCAACAATGGGTACAACTGTTAATAAGATACCATTATTACAAACATCTATATCACAAACTATGTTTTGTAGCATGTACACCAAGATTTGCTTAAATTGACACAAGATGGAGCAGAATCCCTTGTTTCTAATTCTCTCGGGTAACATGGCTACAATGAAACAGGAAAGATATGAGAGAAGTAGAATAACTTTCCAAAACTTTCATGATTTATAAAATTCTGGAAAAAAAAAAGCAACACCTGAACTCTTGAAAGTAATATAACACAGTCTAATTGATATTTCACATGGCATCTTTTCAAGAGTCAACTAATTATACATTACTCGGGCAAATAAATGTCCAATTCTGGAAGGTACTAGAATTAACTTTTTCCCGGTTTCACTTAATTAATTCGATCAGACTGTGTCCTCTTTCTCATCCACGAAGTTCATTTCGTTCGCGCTTTGATACCGCACGCATTTTGGAGATTAATTAAAACTCTCTTGAGTTGCACGCAAAAGTGGAACTCATTTCCGGCAGTGAAGTGTAACTAGTTTGAAGAAGCCGCCACAGGACTCCCCCTCTGATTACTACGACGTACAAATTCCGAGGAACAAAAATATAAGGTTTGCAATAACAATCAAGAAGACAAAATATTAGCAATTATCTTGCCCATACGTAATCCTGCTCGAGCGCTCTCATCTTCGGACATAATCCACTCGGGTGTCTCCCTTTGGTACTTGCCTTCCCTTCGCACTTGATCCCGTTGGGTTGCCTCCCTCTTTGCAATTGATGCCGTTGGGTTGACTCCCTCTTTGCAATTGATGCCGTTGGGTTGATTCCCTCTTTGCAATTGATCCCTTTGATTACCTCCCTCTTTGCACTTGACCTCGTTGGGTCGCCTCCCTCTTTGCACTTGATCTCGTTGGGTCGCCTCCCTCCTTGCACTTGATCTCGTTGGGTCGCATCTCTCTTTGCACTTGATCTCGTTGGGTCGCCTCCCTCCTTGCACTTGATCTCGTTGGGTCGCCTCCCTCCTTGCACTTGATCTCGTTGGGTCGCCTCCCTCCTTGCACTTGATCCCGTTGGGTCGCCTCCCTCCTTGCACTTGATCCCGTTGATTACCACCCTCTTTGCACTTGATCCAGTTGATTACCTCCCTCTTTGCACTTGATCTCGTTGGGTCGCCTCCCTCCTTGCACTTGATTTCGTTGGGTCGCCTCCCTCCTTGCACTTGATCCCGTTGGGTTGATTCCCTCCTTGCACTTGATCCCGTTGGGTCGCCTCCCTCCTTGCACTTGATCCCGTTGATTACCACCCTCTTTGCACTTGATCCAGTTGATTACCTCCCTCTTTGCACTTGATCTCGTTGGGTCGCCTCCCTCCTTGCACTTGATCCCGTTGATTACCACCCTCTTTGCACTTGATCCAGTTGATTATCTCCCTCTTTGCACTTGATGCCGTTGGGTTGCCTCCCTCTTTGCAATTGATGCCGTTGGGTTGACTCCCTCTTTGCAATTGATGCCGTTGGGTTGACTCCCTCTTTGCAATTGATGCCGTTGGGTTGATTCCCTCTTTGCAATTGATCCCTTTGATTACCTCCCTCTTTGCACTTGACCTCGTTGGGTCGCCTCCCTCTTTGCACTTGATCTCGTTGGGTCGCCTCCCTCCTTGCACTTGATCTCGTTGGGTCGCCTCCCTCCTTGCACTTGATCTCGTTGGGTCGCCTCCCTCCTTGCACTTGATCCCGTTGATTACCACCCTCTTTGCACTTGATCCAGTTGATTATCTCCCTCTTTGCACTTGATGCCGTTGGGTTGCCTCCCTCTTTGCAATTGATGCCGTTGGGTTGACTCCCTCTCTGCAATTGATGCCGTTGGGTTGACTCCCTCTTTGCAATTGATGCCGTTGGGTTGACTCCCTCTTTGCAATTGATGCCGTTGGGTTGACTCCCTCTTTGCAATTGATGCCGTTAGGTTGACTCCCTCTTTGCAATTGATCCCTTTGATTACCTCCCTCTTTGCACTTGACCTCGTTGGGTCGCCTCCCTCTTTGCACTTGATCTCGTTGGGTCGCCTCCCTCTTTGCACTTGATCTCGTTGGGTTGTATCCCTCTCTGCAATTGATGCCGTTGGGTTGACTCCCTCTTTGCAATTGATGCCGTTGGGTTGACTCCCTCTTTGCAATTGATGCCGTTGGGTTGACTCCCTCTTTGCAATTGATGCCGTTAGGTTGACTCCCTCTTTGCAATTGATCCCTTTGATTACCTCCCTCTTTGCACTTGACCTCGTTGGGTCGCCTCCCTCTTTGCACTTGATCTCGTTGGGTCGCCTCCCTCTTTGCACTTGATCTCGTTGGGTTGTATCCCTCCTTGCACTTGATCCCGTTGATTACCACCCTCTTTGCACTTGATCCAGTTGATTACCTCCCTCTTTGCACTTGATCTCGTTGGGTCGCCTCCCTCTTTGCACTTGATCCCTTTGATTACCTCCCTCTTTGCACTTGACCTCGTTGGGTCGCCTCCCTCCTTGCACTTGATCTCGTTGGGTCGCCTCCCTCCTTGCACTTGATCCCGTTGGGTCGCCTCCCTCCTTGCACTTGATCCCGTTGATTACCACCCTCTTTGCACTTGATCCAGTTGATTACCTCCCTCTTTGCACTTGATCTCGTTGGGTCGCCTCCCTCCTTGCACTTGATTTCGTTGGGTCGCCTCCCTCCTTGCACTTGATCCCGTTGGGTCGCCTCCCTCCTTGCACTTGATCCCGTTGATTACAACCCTCTTTGCACTTGATCCAGTTGATTACCTCCCTCTTTGCACTTGATCTCGTTGGGTCGCCTCCCTCTTTGCACTTGATCTCGTTGGGTCGCCTCCTTCCTTGCACTTGATCTCGTTGGGTCGCCTCCCTCTTTGCACTTGATCTCGTTGGGTCGCCTCCCTCCTTGCACTTGATCTCGTTGGGTCGCATCTCTCTTTGCACTTGATCTCGTTGGGTCGCCTCCCTCCTTGCACTTGATCTCGTTGGGTCGCCTCCCTCCTTGCACTTGATCCCGTTGGGTCGCCTCCCTCCTTGCACTTGATCCCGTTGATTACAACCCTCTTTGCACTTGATCCCGTTGATTACAACCCTCTTTGCACTTGATCTCGTTGGGTCGCCTCCCTCTTTGCACTTGATCTCGTTGGGTCGCCTCCCTCTTTGCACTTGATCTCGTTGGGTCGCCTCCCTCCTTGCACTTGATCTCGTTGGGTTGTATCCCTCCTTGCACTTGATCCCGTTGATTACAACCCTCTTTGCACTTGATCCCGTTGATTACAACCCTCTTTGCACTTGATCTCGTTGGGTCGCCTCCCTCTTTGCACTTGATCTCGTTGGGTCGCCTCCCTCTTTGCACTTGATCTCGTTGGGTCGCCTCCCTCCTTGCACTTGATCTCGTTGGGTCGAATCCCTCCTTGCACTTAATCCCGTTGGCTCGCCTCCCTCCTTGCATTTAATCCAATTGGTTTGCCTCCATTCTTGCACTTAATCCCATCGGAACACCTCCCCTTTTGAACTTATTTCCAGTTTTTCGTTGTTCGTTCGCAAGAATGCAGTCGTAGTCCTTTAATTTGTTCGGCCTCACTGTCAACCTCGGCTCGGGAAAGGCTTCAACCAACTCGCAAACCAATGCAAGTGGGTATAAAATGGTTATGCGCTTTTTAAAACTTTTGAAGTTCCCTCCCCTCCCAGGAAAAATCTTCGTGTACGCATAGTATATCTTTTGCATCAATTTCTATCGCGGTGCCATATTCATAGAACACGTTGGAGTTATCCGAGGGTGGATGAATAAACGGAAAATCTAGCTCTGGCAAGTAAGGTAACCTTCTTCTCGAAAATCCTTTTCCTTACAAGTAAAAAAATTCCGCTGCGACAGAACAACAATTCGTACAGCCATTCCCACTACAGCCAACTGTTTGTGATTTTTTTCAGCCATTCTCGGTAATTGTGGGATGGTATATTTGACAGACCAGTGTATCCACTTCCGTTTCCTCTCATCGGCCTCTCACATTGTAGCGGTTGGTCTGACGGCACAAATAACCGACCGATTTGAGTGAACCAACCAACCATGTGAAATTTGTGTTTGCGCTACGACTTAAACAATACAATACCAAACGTGGAGAAAGTGTGATAAGGTTTCTATGAAACTACAATGACACAATACACTTCCTAGTAACCAATAGCTACTGCTCATGGCATTGTTGTTGGTTCTGAACACACAAAAAAATCACTTTCACGACCAATGCGTACAAAACCAACACGAAAGGCTGGTAAGTTAGGTGCAACCTCTTATAAAATTAATTTCCCCTTTTCCTGCGCCGGCTTTCCTTTTGTACACAAACAGCATGATACCGGGACAATGACCTTGTATGAAAGCAGATTCGATCTAGCGTTGTGCCACGCGGGGCAAGGCCCGGGCCGTCACGTGGTTCCGTTTCGTTGCGGTGGAAAAGATCAATTTTTTGGCCGCCTGAAAAGGCGTCGGTCGGTCTACCGGGGCGACACGTGGTTTGCAGGAACAGGAAGTTGACTGCACCGACGCGTGGTGGCTTCGTACGACGATGACTGAACGGGAAGTACACATCAACTTGGGTTGAGTCTGTAGGTTAGTGCAGGCCCCACAGTTCGAATCTTGTCTAAGCCCATACAGGACGCAAAAATGCAAGACCTATCTAATGGATTTCTCTTAGATATTTGTGCACAGGTTCTGGATATCCAGCAAATATATAGGAGTAGAGCCGAGCCGAACGATGCTCAGTGGCGGAGTTTAAGGGGGAGGGGCTGGCCTCCCACTTTTCGCCCCGAAATGGCCTCCTAAGGTCATATCTTACCGCGGCGAAGAACTCAGCATTTCCCATGTAAGTTTACGGGGGTAACCTGGTCACGATTATCTATAGAACCAGTAGAGAGAAAATTTTCAAATTTAAACTGAACACTGAGAAAGGATGTTTCTAGAGAACCACCGATCGATATTTTCATTTGCTGCACCAACGTTCCGAAAATTAATTAATTAATTCATTTTACCCTTGAAATATAGTTTTCTTTTTCACTTTTCTTGACCGGGCAACTCAGCACAGATCCTTGTCTACCGGAAAAAGTAAACTTTTCTTGCCCCCCAGTTTTGGCACCCAATCGCCGCTATTGCCGATGTTGGGTGTTTCTGCTTCTAACTGATGATTTGGTTTATTTTACTTTGCTTTTCTGTCACTTTTGGCTAATGGATGATTATTGATTTCGTCTGAACTTTTTTAGAAGGCAAGGATTATATTGGTATCATACGGCTGTGAATGAAATTACAAAGATGATTTATGTACACTATTACTCATAATAATGTGCAAAAAAAAAAGTAAAGTGCTCCCCTGTGCTTAGCACCATGTCATGAAGGCGTATAGGGGGTGTGGGGGTAACGCCCCACACTTTCTTGATCCGGTCATGAGTGGGGGTGATGTGATCAGCATCACGCCCTTGACCGCCTTTACCCCCCAGGGTTTCCCCCAGGTATCCATGTTATTCGACGCTGGGTGGGCGCTGGGGCCACTTCCAACGTTAGAAAAGTTCCCGGATTTGAACCGGCCGGGGGTCGAACCCGGAACCTTGCGCATGGTAGTCAGACGCGTTACCCACTGAGCCACCGCGGCCACCATAATGTGCATAAAATTTTAATCAAACTTTCTTTTCTCCAACTACATTTAACATCATTTTTGTTATTCGATAAGTATTCAATTATTCATCTATTTGACATTAATTTCATTGCCAGGGCACTTGCTTTCATGTAAAATATTCCGATCTTAACTACAGGTAAGCTACCTAATGAACATGCGCTGTTATATCTCTATTTTTATACAGTATTTTTACCTAATCGTGTAATGATATTATTATATTAATTTATGTATTGTAACTAGTATTAATTTGATTTCATAATTATTATAATTTAAACATTATTATTCCTGAGACACTTGCTTCGGACCTACCCCCTGAAACATATTTCTAGATAAGTGCCAGTGACAAAATGTGATGTATTTTGCTACAAAATGACACCAAAACCATGGCTCAGTGGGCGGCCCCTGTGGCGGAGTGGTTAGCACATCGCGCTACGACGCCAGGGGTCCCGGGTTCGATTCCCGGCTCGGCCATGGATGTTTGTGATTGTCTGTCCTGAAAAGTCTTGAAATTGAAATATGAATGAAATGATATGAGTGAATGAAGTGATGGGGGAAGCTTCCGCATAGGGGCTTTCCTTTAAAAAAAAAAAAAAAAAAAAAAAAAAGTCGGTAACGCGTCTGACTACGATGCTCAAGGTCCCGGGTTCGATCCCCGGCCGGTTCAAATCCGGGAACTTTTCTAACGGTGAAAGCGGCCCAGGCGCCTACCCAGCGTCGAATAACATGGGTACCTGGGGGAAACCCTGGGGGGTAAGGCGGTCAGGGGCGTGATGCTGATCACATCACCCCCACTCACGACCGGATCAAGAAAGTGTGGGGCGTTACCCCCACACCCCCTATACGCCTTCATGGTGTGGTGCTACGCACAGGGGAACACTTTACCTTTTTTTACCTTTTTTACCAACTCTGTAAAGCTTTTGATTAAATTTATATATAATTACAAAGTTGTAAAGTCCCTGTATATCCTGAAAATTATGCGAAATTTGAATCCAGTATTTTCACACACAAACATTCGAAGTCCCGTCAAGCAAAGAACCAGCGCGGAGACCGCCTATATGGCAGTGACCCTCTGTTGCTGTGTTTACCTAGGCAGAAACTTGCGGTCAAACAACCAATTAGGCATACTGCTTGGGCAAGAAGAGGCAAACCTTAGAATCCCTCCTCCTCGAAGAGGCCAGCAGGAAAACAGGATTTCGTCAACATAATCGTTCTGCGCTGTAAATAGGGGGCCGGGAGATAGCGTGCCCGGGGTATAGTTTGGTTTAAGTCCGCTTTATGCACAGACAGGACCTACAAATTACAGTAGGATCCGAACCAATGTGGGCTTCCACCGGGTATCGAACCAGGGATCCCTTGATCACAAGGCGACGATACTACCTCTACGCTATCGGGGAGCACAGCGATCCAAGAGTTCGAGAAACCAGTGGGCACGTACAGAAAACCCTTACTTCTCAAAACGTGTGGACAATACAGTAACGGAGTGAAGCACGCAAAACACACAGAGGCAAAAACAATTATCCATGTTCCTCACACGAACATGTCTTCTACTTGCACGACTTTCAGACACATCCTCCGCTGCTGCGACAATAATTATGCAGGATACGCATGTAAGGAGAGAATTACGTCATTTTCCATGCATACGAGCCCGTGTAATTTCCTCAGAAAACTGGGTTAGTGATCACTATGCACGAACACTTGTTTCTTAAAAGGTGCATATTATTTCCACCGTGCATACCGGTTTTCATTCCTTCAGGCATTTTCCGCAAGGTACGGCTAACATATTCACATATGAATACACATATGCATATCTAAATGTTACATCCTGCCTATACACAGGCACGCACGCACGCACATTGCACCTTGCAAAACCTTGGTCCATTAGAACAGTGGTTCTCAACTTCGTGAGTCCGCGGCTCGGTAGATTCGTTTTTTGAAAGTCGATGCCCCGATCCCAACAATTCCACACGTAAATAGCTTACTGATTTTTAAAGGGAGACCCGTGTTCGATTACCGGGGGAAGTTTGGAATTTTTCGCACCTTGTCCCCGCATAAAGCGGCTCTGGGGCTCACCCAGCCTCAAATGAATATGCACCTGGGGGCAACCCGGGGGGATAAAGGCGGCCGGAGCGTGGTGCTGATCCACATCACCTCCAATATGGGAGAGATCGAGAATGTGCGGGGCCCTACCTCCAACATCCCCTACATGTGCCTTCATGGCACGGCGATCTTTACTTTTTGCCGTAAACGGATAAACAATAAACTCATCGGATAATGCACCTATTCGTATATCGGAATATCCATATCCGGAATTAGCCATCATTAGTCACGAGCCGCTCTGGTTAGAGATAGATGGCGACAGTTGTGATGTTGTTTCAGAACATGTCTTCATGTTGTTCCAGTGCGGTAAACAGCATTATAATCATCGCATTATTTTGGTCCAATTATCTCATATTACACTTTCAACACATTATATTGTATGCAACGGTGTTCGAGGAATCATTGTGTTCAATCTTCTCACACACAGTAGAGACAATATTATTATTTTCCAAATAAGGGTGTGTTTTGACACCAAGACGAAAAGGTTTCTTTGCCAGCCTTGAGTGTCCAAATTTTTATAATTTTCATGTTATCGCAATATCATCCCCAGCGTCATGATTAGCTAAAGTGTCAGAAAAGCTACATCAAATACCAAGAACGCAAGCTTTGCTGAACGTTTACTAGTTGTGCTGTGCTTGTTGGGTTAACTTTTCACGTCCGATATGTATGTGTACGAGCCAGACACACTGACCTTCAAAATGTAACAGAGAAGAGATAAGGCTCGAGATGAATATATGAAAGTGAGCGGGTAGATAAGATAACATGTGAGGAAATTCTTACGAGGAACTGGTCGTGGTTCTGTGTAATCTTGGAGGGAGGCAGGCAGAAAAGGCGCATCAAAATGGTGGGTGGATAACTTCCAGATCAGAGTTTCGGAAATTCAAGGGCAGGAGGGTGGGTTTCCGCGAGGTGGGTTCTTCCTGCGGCAGCTGGGGAGCACTGTTGCCAACTTAGGTCTTTCGAAGCCAGATCTGGCTCCGGCTTACACAGACCAACATTAGCCATGAATATATACATTTTGGAACCTACAGGGAGAAAACTCAAGTATTAGACTGGGTGCACGCACTACTCATGATTGTAATGGTGACTTTGATGACCTACGTTGCGATTCAGTTTTCGCTAAGATTTGCGGGAAATACTAATTTTCGTGGCTTGAATGTCATTTGCAATGTATTATTAAATATATTTCTCCGGAACATATTTATAATTACGACTCTCTATCTATGTCCACTCTTGGCAAATTCATATTCTCTCCAGTGTTTCAAACCTTAGAAAAATTATGTTATATATATATATATATACACACACACACATTGCTTTCAATATAGCACGTCGGCCTCCCCGCTGGCGCAGTGGTAGGTAGCGTCGTTGCCTTGTAATCAAGGGGTGACGGGTTCGATACCCGGTGGAGGCACATAGTGGTTCGGATCCCACTTTAAAATGTAGGCCCAGTCCCGATTAGCCTTACTGTGCATAAAGGTACTTAAAACACCAAATTAATCAATCAATATAGTACGCGTATGTATGTCGTCAATATTTTCTTACATAATTCCTTATACTTAAGTTTGATTTTCTATTGGTTGAAAATGTCTAACGCCATGGACATTCGAATATGTCAATTTTTAACCACTGTTTCTCGTCTGGTCAAGACCCGGTGGAGGCACATTGCACAGTTGTTCGGACCCCAATTTAAACTGTACGTCCAGTCCCGATTAAGCTATCAGTGCATAAAGTGGACTTGAAACAACAACTCGCCTGGTACAGTGACCTGTCGCAAAGTCTCGGCTGATGCTCGCATCAAGTGCAATGTTGCCAGATAAACGATTTCTGGACCCATTTCAGAGTGTTCACTAGAGAAGTATACACTACCAACTACTTTGTGCCTCCCCGATGGCCTAGTGGTAACGTCGCCGTATTGTGAGCAGTGGTTCCCGGGTTCGATAGCTGTTGGGAGGCACATAGTGGCTCGGATTCAACTTTATACCGTAGGTCCCGCAGCCCAGGCTGACCTTACCTGTGCACAAAGTGGACTTAAATCAACACTAACTACTTCGAAAAGTTAGCCTTAGCTTTTTTGTACTCAAGACTGGCTAATAGGGGACTGAATCTGTGGATCTTGAACCACTTCACACTGAAATTAGCCGTGAATCGAACCCGGAACCTCTTTATTACAAGGCGACCGATATTTTTGGTCGGAAATTTTTTGAATCCAGACATTCGAGACGGAAATAAAATTGCAATTTCCCGAAAATATCTGGAAATTTTCGGGACGGGATATGTCCGAAATTTCCCGAAGTTCTGGAAATCTGGAATTCTACACGTTAGTTTCACCTTAAGTGATTGTTTTTGCGGAATAAAAAAACTAACAGTTTCCGATAATTTCCAGACACTTACAATTGAAAAAACGTCGAGATTTAACGACTTTTTAAAATGACCATTCTGTATTTTCCGACCTGTCGGGATCCCGAAGTCAAGATCAGGACCGGAATTTTTTCCCCCCCGATCCTGGTCCCGACTTAAAAGGATCCCGCACACCTCTAATAAATACACACAGTGCGATTCGAACCACTATGCAATGTCCCTCCACCGAGAATCGAACCCAGGCCCCCCTTAATTACAAGGCGAAAAGTAGCAAGAACCGCTAACCACTTTGGACTTCGTAGGATAATCAATTCGCCATGCCTGAAGGTAGGTGTACACTCACCAATCGCAGCCGCTGCCCATAGCAACCCGGCTCCCCCAACAACCTTTGTAGGTCAATATAAACATTCCTGGAATGTAGAACGTTCGTGAGGGTTTTGATAATAACCAGTTAATTGCCATGTCCATTATGTTAACGCAAACGTCACCATTTTGTTCTCTTTATGTAATATTCCGGTTTTCCACGACGGACACTCAAGGCTATACGTGACCGCTTGGGATATGCTTCATCGTTCATATGTCACGCTTGATTGAGGTTGTGGCCCGTACTTCTGAATGGACGCTACTTTGCGCCTTTTTGGGAAGCTCCAACGATTCATTTGCATTCGAATCACATGCATGTTTTGACATGGCTTCTGTTAAGAAGCTTGAAGATAATTTGTTGAAGGGTGTTTCTGTATCAATGCATGTGGGGCATTATGGGAATAGCTGGTATGAAGTTCCATTTACTACAGAGGCTACAAAGAAAGGTATGCATGTAGTGGTGTAGAACAGTGGTTCTCTCGTAAGGATGGATAATATCGGAAATTTGATATCGCGATATATCGTCAAGAAAATATCGTCACAGACTATACGATATTTTCCCCTATCGTGATATCGGCGACATATAGTCTCCACGAGATCGCCAAATATCGGGACGAGATATCGCTGACGATATAATATCGCTACAATATTGTGACGATATATGGACAAATATCGTGACGATATATCGCTAAAATATCGTCGATATATATCGTGACACGACATATGCCGCCAAAATATTGTGACGATATATCGTCTAGTTGATAACGCCTGGACGATATGTTTTTAATATCGCGATATATCGTCTGGACGATATATCGCTCAACACTATTCTCTACCTTTATAAAACCGCGGCCCGGTGAATGTTTTTTTACAGTCTATCTTCCAATCCCAACAATTTTACTTGTGAAACCTTTCCGTTTTTTAAACTTCATATGCCCGGAAGTTTGGCAAAATGCCTCTTTTTATCTACTGCATATATTGATAAAATTTTTCCGGATATACGTTTCTTATGCTGTTTCGAATGTTTTAGAAGCCTTTTCATTTTGCCTATTTGGGACCCCACTGCCTATTTTTAATTATAATGCCTTTTTTTGCCTTTTTCAATGAAATTGGACCATTTTTTTTTAAAAAAAAGTGTGTATATAAATTATTTTTCTCCCAAAAAACGTTGTTGGCATTTATTTTTCTTCCGTTTATTATGTGAATATTTTTCGCTTTATTTAAGTAATATTGAACTCACGCATGTTTCAACATTGCTGAAGGAGAAAAGTGTGAGAGAAAAGTATTTCATGCTGAGTTAGGATATTGGCTTTCGGTTAACATTTCCTTGAGCATGATTGACTGCTGAAAACCTGTTGCAGAACATCTGCACAATTACGTCATCACGTCCAGCATTCGTGTCAGGACGTTATTGACAAGAAACAGCACTAATGCCCAAGGGCCTTTGCATGCATTCCAAAATCAAGTTCTCTATCGTTAGTTTAGTTTAGTTCTGCACTTTGGAGGGAAATGATCGTGTAGTTGTCATCATGCCGAAATTTAGCGTGCCATTAAGTGGTAAGTTACGTGCGTGAATTTGGTGAAAATTGAAATGCTCTTCCCAATGTAGATTTTAACATTTTTGCCGGAAATTATAAATAAAAGTAAGCGACTTCCAAATGTGCCTTTTTTGTTTATTTTGCCTTTTTTTCATTTTTAGTGCCTATTTTCCACATTATAAATGCCTTTTTGCCTGCCTATTTTAATGAAAATAAATGCCTGAACTTCCGGGCTCTAGTAATAATATATACGTATAGTTCCATCTGTCTAGGTTTTCTGAGTGTATTAACGAATGCCTACATGGCAGGGACGGAATGAGGAGGCATTAGTTCCAACCTCCGAAACATCTACAGTAAATTATTATTTTAGATCTCAAATTTATGGATTGCCCCTTCCAAAGGTGTGTAAATCAAGAGACTAACTTTCAAAATTTCTATTTTACCGCAAAGACCCAATTCATGGTCATTTTGTTGCTGCATTTAACTCTAAAACAACTTCACACCACATAGACCAGCGTTTCCCAACCGTCGTCACGCGTGTCACTGATACCTCGCCCCGAAAGGTTCTCCTGAAGATTGCGACTTGCAGCCCGAGCTGGCAACCATCTGGACAGAAGGCATTTCATTCGTGGTTCGCCAACTATAAGAGGAAATTCTCTCTCGTCAGTGCTGCTGAGAAATAAGATCCGCTGGAAGTTCACCACTTCCAAAATTATCATCATTGGAGACCGGATTTTAACCCTCGTAGTGTAACTACAGCTACGAAAATTTTACGTACATGAAGGAATCGATTTTTAAAATAACCTCTACATCATGAAAACAAAATTCATTGTGAACATTATTTTGTTTCTTTTTCCTTGTATTGGAATTTTATTCTTAATTTTAAAATGTATAAACATGGTGTTATTAAACATAGAATATTTTAAGAGAAGGTCTTGCTTGACAAGCCCGTTCGTACATTAAGACTGAAGGCGAAATGTTCGAGCAATGAAAAGCAAACAATAATAATATTAATAACGCTGTAAATAAGAATCAAATGCAATTTTAAAGTCTACAAGAAAATAGAGCATGCTTCTAAACTTTCGTTTTCAAAATCTAAGTATCCAAATAGAATTTACAAATGTCAAAATTACGCGAAAGATTTTTTTCGTTTTACTACAGCTACGTAAAAATGACGTACAGTGCACAACATAACAAACCAAATCAAGACGATCAGCGCTTGCACCCTCCTTACCACAGTGCTGCCTTATGTCCGACAGACAACTTGAGGCACTGCTAGGCAGAGGGGTGAGTGGGTGCGAGGTAGGGGAGGGATTTGAGCACACGTTAATTTTACGTACGGTAGTGTTCTAGAGGGAAGTCCTTTTCTATTTTTCAACACGGATCATGGAATAAATAACAACAGTGTTGCTAACCCACAAACCAGATTACATTGTTTTGACTTCCTTTTCCCCCCTTTTTCAGGCCACATTCCCCCCCTTTTTTAAACACATTTTCCTTTCTGGTCCCTCTATTGGCTAGTTTTTCAGCCTATATTCCTTTTTCCCTCTTCTTAAAAAACACCTTCCTTGGTCCCTTTATTGACAATATATCAAATTTTTTGTACGACTGTGTTTTTTCCTTAACAAAACATTCAACAATTGTCTATTTGGTGCAACAAGAGCCTCCACGCGTTTACTTTGTTAACGTCGAAGAACTGAAGAAAGCCGCCGCCACAAACGTGGGTGGGGATAAACAGCGGGCGAGTTGTTTTCGTTCAATCACACTCAACCTTCAGCCAATGGGCGCAGCTGTCATTCTGCTCGTTTACTCCACGTGGAGTCTCATGACTGCGGATGCCGTACTTTGCAACTTCAATGTGGAGGCCGTGGGAAGGTGCTTGTGGGACAAGGTGGCGTAGAGTACATGTGTGGCAACCAGTGGCGTATGCTGAGTCTAGACCTGGGCTATCTCACCATGACACCTGGTCCTAGGCTATGGAGGAAGGGAGAAGACTAGGCTCATTCTTGACGTCTTCAAGGAAGCCACGTTGTCATCCAACGGTTGTCAGGTTGCAAACTTATAAGAATTCAGGTTGCCAACTCCCAAGAATTCAGGTTGCCAACTCCTAAGAATTCAGGTTGCCATCTTCAGAATCGCCATTATCTTATTTTTTTCAAATCAGCTGAATTCACACAGTTTATAAGAGATTTCGCTTCAGTATATTACTTTCTAGGCTTCAGGCTTCTCAGATAGCCTGGAATATACGCTCCTGGTGGCAACACTGTGCGGTGAATTTGATTGTTGGAGCTGGTGGGCGCTCTCAGTCACCTTTAAAGCCAGCCGGTCGTTAACTTAGCTAGCGCGTCGACCTTACATTCCCTCCATGAGTGTTGGGAATACGTTGCAGCGATTGTTGCAACAATGCGGTCTGGGCTTACGCAGCAACAAACGAATTGTAAGCGGCTGTTGGGTTGAAAGTGTACTTATGTGCTAGATTTAGACTTTTATTGTGAAGTAATTTAGAATAGTTTCTTTAATCTTACTGTGTGACAGTGAGAACAGTATTGAGTGAAATGGTGAAGTCAGGTACAAGTGGCAGCAAGGTATGGAATGTGGTAAGCTGTTGCAAGGAAGATTGTGGTAAGCTGTTGCAAGGAAGATTACATCGAAAAGGATGGTAAGATTATTCGCTGTACTTTACATTCAAAAAAAGGAAATGAAAAAGGACTAAAGTTATTTATGCACTCCACTAAAAATATTTTAAATGAAAGCACAACATATACCATTCACATATAAAAAGGGAAACATTAATACGAAATTTAATTTCGCTTTCATTTAGTATTTTTAGTGGAGTGCAAAAAAATTATAGTCTTCCCCCTAATTTTGGCCGCGGTGGCTCAGTCGGTAACGCGTCTGACTACCATGCTGAAGGTCCCGGGTTCGATCCCCGGCCGGTTCAACTTTGCTAATGTTGGAAGCGGCCCCGGCGTCCGCCCAACGTCGAATAACATGGGTACCTGGGGGAAACCCTGGGGGGTAAAGGCGGTGAGGGCGTGATGCTGATCACATCACCCTCACCCACGACCGGATCAAGAAAGTGTGTGGCGTTACCCCCACACCCCCTATACGCCTTCATGGCGTGGTGCTAAGCACAGGGGGGTACTTTAACTTTTTTTTTACCCCCTAATTTTCCCCTTTCAAATACGGTCTCTATTATAATTTATCTTACATACCGCACAAAGTTGACTTACCGCCGCCCGAACGAACAAGCTCCGTCCATAATCAGTACGAGGGTATGCATAAAGTATGAGCCACCGCTGTGAGGATGGTCCTCTGAAGATTCGGCTCACGAGCGCTAACAAGTAGACATGAAAAGGTCCTCGGGAATGGTGAACCGAGCAATCTGTTATGCTTGGAAAGCGACAGATAAACGTCAATATTTCTCTTTAATGTCGTGACCACCAACAACCACTACTCCTCAAAAAGATGGAGAAGACCTCTTTTGTGACTGTCTATTGCCCCTGTCATATAATATGTCAGTATTTACACAGCATGGCTTCATCAACTGGGTGGTCTCGACGAGACAGTGAAAGATCCTATGTGGATTAACTTAAAGCCACAATATCCAATCGTATAAGTTATCCGTAAACAGACTATAGGAACGGTCGTTCCACGTGGTTCCCAGTGTTGCCACATGGCGGGAAGAACATTTCCCTAAAGTCCGCGACTAAAGGATTTTCTTTACCATTTTTCTTAACATTTATGCCATGACCAAAATGATACCATGTAAAGTGAAAAATCATCTGGCATATTTCAAGGCATTTCTCAAGGATAGGATGCGCCCTATTTCCTTACCATTTTTCGTAACATAACCAATCAGAAGTGAGTTCTAGGCAGTGATGTGCGTCTACGCGTAAAGAACGATAGTCTACATTCTACACGTAGACTATTTTATACACGTATTACGTAATCTATGTAAACAACATGGCGAAAAGTGATAACTTAGCAAAGGGCGCCGTGGAATTAAAAGAAAATTATACTGCGTATCAGTTGCTGATGTGTGAAGAGAACTTTTCATACTCTTTCTTTCAAATTCGAACAATTTCTCACCTAGGAAGAAACCTAATATAGGAAATATTCTAGTGTTTTATGGGGAAAAGACCACTCTTGCCTCGCGACTGCCATCTGTTGTTGGTTTTTGCATACTATTTATCTTCTTGCATAGTTGATGATAGAAGAGAAGAGAAATTTTGTTGTAAATAGGATTCTTTTCATTTCGTTAGGAACCAATATAGTCGAAAATGTCACTTTCTTTTCATGAAACCCTTGAAAATTTATTTTAATGCACTTTAGATTGTCTACGTAGTCTATGTAAACTACAACCCATGTAATCTACGCGTAGATTACGTGTAGACAACGCATGTAGACGTAAACTTATAGTCTACGGCACATCACTGGCTCTAGGTCACGTGTGCAGATGTGATGGCGGCCGAGTGAGATGTAAACAACGTATCACTTCACACTTTTAAAAGCCGATAACTATTCAACCGAGAGGAATAACGTTTCCTAAAAAAAAGGAATTATGTACAAAGCAATGGCACTGCTTAAATACATACTTTATAGTGTATACAGTACAAGCAGGGAAAAATATTTTAGTTGTTTCAATTGTAAACGCCGTGAAAGAATCATACATGGTTTAATTGCTTGAGTTGGTGTTTTAAGTCCACTTTATGCACAGTAAGGTTAATCGGGACTGGATCTATAGTTTAAAGTGGGGTCCATAGATGGTTTAACTCTGTGTGACTTTCGTGCTGCATTTATTATACATCGCGATCGCAAAAGCTAACCGGAATGTTAGCATTTATGCTAGAAAAATATTAATGTAAAACATTTCGCCTAAAGCGGGGTTACGTGTAGTGATATTCAGACAAGGTTTTAGGTCGAAATAAAGAAAGTTTATGATAAATATCTTGGAGGAGGATATGAAGATTTCAATTTTAGATCGTAGTTCCCAAGAAACGAAGTTGAAAATCATGTTTTAGAAAATCATGTTTGGTGGTGGTTGTAGTCCGTGAAGACTTAGTAACCACAGGAATAACAAGGACAGGGTAGCCTATTTGCTCTACCCTTGTGACCAGGCTGAAGTGTTTGAGGAAAGGAAAGAACCACAGCACAACGACCTCGCTGGAAGCTGTTTGCATTTCCTAGTTTTACTGGAACTTCCAGTATCACGTGCAGCGATGCATCTCGGCGCTTCCAGCAAGAAGTCATCGGGGAAGTGAAGGGTGACTGGAGTATGGACACAGCGAGGGGGGAGGATTGCTTTTACAGAAGGCAAATTTGATGTCTCTTCAGGCCCGTTTTTGTGGTCAAGTGCAGAGGAATGCACAAGTTACATTGAAGCATTGTGCCAACCCTAGCATAATGGTGCTAACCCTAGCACAATTTGCATTTTGTTGGCACCGTGCTTGGCATAATGGTCAAATATAGCATCATCTGCAAACGCGCGTCCCCGCGTAAATTGAATTCAGAGAAATATATTTTGGAAAAAAAAATTCACAGATCTTATTTGTGCGGACATGTTTAAAGAAAAAGGTAGCATGCCGTATTTCCGGCTACACTCTGCTCCAGCCTCGTCTTTTAATTAATATTTTTTTATCCTTTCTTACTTAGCTCAACAGGAAGATTTTATTGATGAAATCGGTAGAAACTTTTTCAAGCGCTATAATGAATCCATTTCATTGGTTAAATCATTGTAATTAATTTAATGGGGGAAATTCTCAACATTGTTTAACCATAGTAAATAATCAATCACGCAACTCCCCCCAAAAGAAATGCATAAATTGAACTCAAAACCTCAAGTCATCCGAAAATAATAAATTAATAATAATTATATATATAAATACTACCACCACTACTAATAATAGATCCTACCACAATTTAATCGCATTTAGCATAATTTAAGAGTTTAATCAGCACTTTTCCTGATCGGGAGGTTGGCAACTCTGCGGGAGGCCCCTCTCAAAACGGTTGCAGTGAAAGGCACCGGGAGAGCGTGAATGTAGGGCTGAACGCTTTCTCGACCTGGTCTAGATGTCAGCACCACGCTCCAGCAGCCTTTATGGTCTTCAATCTTTGTGGAATGAAGGCCCAGTTTTTCCAAAGCATTGTTTGTTAAAAGTTATTTACACCCTTCTAAAGCCAAACAGTAAAACACAGAGTGGTTTAAAAGACTGTCAATTAAAACAAATAGCTATTATGAAGACGAACGCCTTATTAAGGGCAAAGTAAAACACGTTTCCGAACTGAAATCGCTGCGTTATTGATATAAGCTTAATCTGTAAGGTAGGGCATGAGAAACTCCATAATGGTTGTATGTCCAGAACCCAAAGCGTCGTCAGTCTGGATAGTCTACTATGTGGAAGAAAGGTAGGCATTTGAGTATATTTTCTAAGTTGTTGTTGACGTAAGCATATTTTATGCACAGATAGGCTAATCGGGACTTGCCCTACACTTTAACACTGTGCAGCAGGAGCGTATATTTTAAGCTATCTGCGAAGCCTGAAGCGTCGAGAATAAAATACAGGAGAAAAATCGATCAGAAATTGTAAATATTATTATTCATATCAGTGAGATGATGTTGCTGATTCTGGAATTGGCAACCTGATTACTTACGAGATGGCAACCTGATTTCTTACGAGTTGGCAACCTGATTTCTTACGAGTTGGCAACCTGATTTCTTACGAGTTGGCAACCTGATTTCTTACGAGTTGGCAACCTGATTTCTTAGTAGTTAGTAAACTTATTTCTATTCATAGCCTAGGAGCACGTGACGTAGCCCAGATCTTGGACTCAGTATACGCCACTGCTGTGCAGTGAATGTCACCCCACCGGGGTTCGAACCCAGGATTTATTGATTGCAGTGCGATAGCGTTAACAACTACGACATCGCTAGGGTCAAGAAGGAATACATCTCACGACGAAATAAAGTGGAAAATGAGGAGCCTGAACCCAACGTATCAGACCGAAAGTCTTCGACGACAAGAGTCGGTTCGGTCTACATTATACACAGGTCTGTTGCGACAAGTCCGGAAGGGTAGCGTCTCGTTCCAGTTCTATTTTTAGAAGCCGGACTCTGTCTCGGAACCATCTCCGATGTATGTAGGTATATTTTTAATATCTTGAGTTCGATTATGGAAAATTTCATTACTTTTTTTAAAAAAAATAACGAGTGCAGTATGTGTTTTCTTAATGTTTGTGTTTTGTCTGTATCAAGTGGACG
The DNA here is from genome assembly GCF_977018435.1 of Lepisma saccharinum. Classification (NCBI taxonomy): domain Eukaryota; kingdom Metazoa; phylum Arthropoda; class Insecta; order Zygentoma; family Lepismatidae; genus Lepisma; species Lepisma saccharinum. Next base: position 5,658,904 of record NC_139235.1, read on the forward strand.
TGTATCATTACATCAGATTAATAAACATGTCATTATAAATTTTGCACTGTTGCTAGAGGAATTTTAAAATCTGCAGCAATATGTAAGAGTCTATACATTTCTGCATGAACAGGATTTATTGTACAAAATACAATATGCACTGAAACATATACATCACAGTAGGACACAAAATCAGTATAACTCAATGTGACCACCCCTCAAGTCTAGGCACAGATGCCAACAATCCACCACAGCCCGAAACACCTTCTCCAACATAGCTGGTGTAATCTCAGCAACTGCGGCATTAAGGCGTTGTTTCAACTGGAAAATGCTGTGGATCTTCAACTCGTACACCTTAGATTTGATAAACCCTCAAATGAAAAAGTCTAAGGGGATCAGATCGAGTGGGGGGAGAGGAAACTACCCGTTGCGAGACACGACCAATCCCTCTACAAGTGAAAACTTCGTTTAGGTGATACGAACGATGATGGCAAAATGGGGTGGTGTCCCATCCTGTTCGTGCATAGTAAGAAGCTTGGTGTGCCCCAATCCACCGTGATATGAGCCACAGTTGGTATCTGATGGGATTATGGATACTGAGCCTCCTGGTCGATGCGGTGGGGCTGCGTGCGATCGCGTCCTGTACACTTTGCACAATCTGTGGTGTTATGACTGGCCTACCAGGACGTTCTTCGTCCACAACAATACCTGTTCGCTTGAATTACATGACCAGGGTTCTTAATAGCCAGCCTGGTGGGGCCTGGTTTTCTGAATTTCCGAGTGAAGTCCGTCCGCACCTGTTCTTACGTCATTCCACGCAGACGAGCACAAACTACAGCTGTCCTTTCTTCTATTGTTAGCATTGGCTCACATAACATGCAAAATAAATGTATTTTGTCACGATATCACTAAAATGTATAAAGACTTTAGAATCACCCTGTACTAGAATGTATTGCATAGCTATTCATGATTTTACAGGTAGAGCCTTCTTTTAGAGGCCACTTCGGCTCAAGTACTTACTTCTTAATTAATCCAGTCTTTTATTAATTAATAAATTAAATGTTTTAAAATCATATTTAAAAAATGTTTAGCTTTATCTTAGTTGGAATCATGGCTTTCGTAGAACTTGGGGTGAACAAGCTGGTGACTGAAATAGTTGTGGTTTCTTCTACCCCTGATTTTCATATCATATTGGCTGTCCGTCAGAGCAATCGTTATATCGACCAGGATAACATGGTGCCGACAACCAACACTCGGGAGATACGAAGCCGCTACTTGCTATTCACGAAGCGTGCGTGTAATGCACCAACATGCCACGTATGCAATGAGGTTGTCGTGGGCGCAAGCGACATGCTTTAACAGCCGTAATGAACCTTCTCCTCCTCGCATGCGCCATTGTTCAGAGAGGAGCCGTAAATCAGAACGAAGGGACTGTCACGGAGCATGCGAGAGGCCCTTTACCCCTTTCAGAATCCTTCATAATTACTTTATAGCACCGTATCTTCCGCAGTGATCAGGAACATCCGTTGGTCTTTGCTAATTCGAAAGCGGTCGTCACGATGTCTGTGGTACTTCTCTTTGTGTTTCTCTGCACACCTAGGACCACGGGCACACGGGTGATTCCTAACGTAAAGTTATGGACACACGGGTGAATGTCGACGCAAAGCTACGGCCCTACGGGAATATTGCAAGTCTCGATGTGAAGCTAAGGGCACACGGGGGATTCTCGACGTGACGCTAAGGGCAGATGGGCGATTCTCGACGTGAAGCTAGGGGCACACGGGCGATTCTCGACGTGAAGCTAAGGGCACATGGGCGATTCTCGACGTGAAGCTAAGGGCACATGGGCGATTCTCGACGTGAAGCTAAGGGCACACTGGCGATTCTCGACGTGAAGCTAAGTGCATATTGTGAGTCTGGACGTGAAGCTAAGGGCACACGGCGATTCTCGACGTGAAGCTAAGGGCACACGTGTGATGACTAGGAGCACACGTATGGACGTTCATTGCAGGTAGGGTATTTCTTTTCAAAATCAGTCTTTTCCGGTGGCAAAATGTCGGAATTCGAAATATGTTCTCCAAGTTTTAATGGTAAAAACCAGGCTTCAGTTTACAAGAACTGTGCATTCAACTTTCCCACATTTTATACAATACAGGCGATATATTCGTCCATGACATATGTGAACTCGCAATCATCATAGTCTATTAGAAATCACATTTGTAATTAAGAGTATACAACCCGGTATATTTCTGTGTAGTTTCGGTTGCGTATATATAACGATTCAATTTCAGGATATCGCTTTTCTTATAATGGATAAACTATTTTTCACATCTACTGTGTAAATTCGGATAGTGTACATACCAAACAGCAACCTGGCAATGGTCTGATGTACTCACCTGCAAAAAGAGAGAGTCAAATATTAATCTAAATATTAGTGAACATTGAGGCAAGATAATCATATATATTGTACAAATGCAATAACAATAGGTTGTGTGGTTATATTTGAATTTAAAATTTTGGGTGTGTCAGCACTTTGGTTATTTACACCCGTCACATTATGCGTGCATCCTCTGAAATGCTTCTTCAAAGGAGCGAAGAGATGTTCGTAGGCGCAGCATCTCGAGGACGCCTGTTTCACTCGGATGACGTTGTCAAGCACGAAGTAACGGTTCGGCTTCGACAACAGGGCCCCGAGTTCTACGAGACAGACATCAAGAACCTCGTGAAGGGCTGGGACAAATGCCGTAACCGGGGGAGGAGACGATGTTGGGAAGTAGTGTATGAAGCATCCTTCCACGTGAGTCAGTTTGTATTTCGTCTAATAAAAACTTACTGGCATTTGTAGGACGACGATGAATTGATAGAATACATGAACACAATAAACCCACAGCACAAGTGGCAAATTTTTTCGTTCCACGGCGCCCTCAGTGTTTCAAGACTTTCCCGCGGCGCGCAAGTCAGAATGTAGGCCTGTCTAACACTTGCAGCGCCAAGTTAGTGTGGTTATGTTGCTTGCCTTAAGTTAAAAAATCGACTCCTTGAAATGGAGAGAAAAAGAAAGACAGAAACATGTTTCAAATTAAGAATAATTTTACATGTGAAAAGTACTAAATAATCAAGTATTTGGAACAATCATAGCATTTCAGTGAACTTTTGTAACATTTCTCGGCGCCCCTGTAAGCCAGACACGGCGCCCTTGGGTGCACACATTGAGAACCATAGTCATATGGTATTAGCACATTAATGGACTCCTTTGTATACAGAATCATGATTCACCCTTTACTGGGTGTCTAGATCGGGGAACAATTTTCAAAGGCAAACAACATTACACTACAGAGCAAGTTTTGCAATACCTGTCCTACATTCGTTTCTATATCCCACCTTCTCCCAAAGCACATGGAATCGGCAGACGTTACACTAATGGCTTACAATAGGATGGCCATATGCAGTAGTGCTTGGCGCTTCCATTTGGGTGATTTCGCAACGATGCATCGCTTTGAATTTTGCAACGATTTTCTTTTCATATCCATTACAAAAGTAAGGCGAATTTAGGTGAAGCTATATGCTACGAAGGTTTTCTTTTTTGTGGTTCGACAATCTGCAAGTGCAATTTTTGCCAATGTGTGGCGCTGTGAGGTAAGGTTATGACGCATCACCATTCACGAATTCAATGCTTTGTATCGCATTATGTTGGTATATGGAAGTAGTACAGGCGATATATAGTCGGTAGAAAGTTCTAGATTACATTGTTGAAAATTGTCGTTATCCTTAATTACTGCATTAGAATTTAAATATCACGCTACTACTTTAACATTAAATTTGTATTAAGTTTCCACTAGACTTGTGAAAGAACAAATTGTTCGTTCTGACGCTTATTCAGATCACTTCGAAATTACATCTAAAGCATTACAGATCCTGCATTCTGGATATTTGCAATTACTGAAATCGTGTCTGGACTCGTAACGACATGCACATTATACAAGAGGTAAAACCTATCCAACATATAACCAGACAAGTCACTTTGTATGTTTCCAGTAAGCTACAAGCAAGAGAAAAGTACTTTAGTTCTAACAATTTTTTAAAACATAATTTTCATTCTCACTTACTGCTCTAGAGCCCCGAACAGAATGAAATTAAGAGGCAACTACTGTACGGAACGCCATCTGGTTTAGCATTCTGCCATTCTATTGGAGAACGAGCTCGCTGTTGCCAAACCGAACGTCACGGGAAGCAGTGTTGCCACATGGAAGGATTTCCCCCACTTTTGCTGGGGAATTCGGTCCAAATATTAAACGAAAAGGAAAAGTTCGATGAAAAATTCCAAAATTTCAGGGAAATTTGAAAACTATTTCCACTCGCTTGAGTATGTTTAATTTACGTCGCTTTTCTACAGCTCAGGTTGATAGCGACGAGGATGTTTGATAAAATTGGTCATAGAACAAATGGGCATTCATGTTCGACCAGGGTTCGAACCTGTGACATTAGGCCCGGTAGCGAACAGATTGGCTATAAGCATGTATTGTTATTATTCTCCTCATCGTAGTTGTATGATTTATTTAGATAAAGCCAAAAATTGGAGAAGAATGGAACCTCTGCTTATAATAAAGGAAAATTGTAGGACTTGTCTCGTTGCCATCCTTATAGTTTTATTTGGACCCAAGTCTAGATATTTTTTACAAATACCTAGTAAACAACAGGGTAAAATCCACAAAGATAATCCAATTTTTGTTTTATGAACTTAGGACATGCGAGCAGTTCTTCAAAAACGATAACTTTACAAAATCCATCGCTGAGAACAGCCTACGAGCCAGCAACATCTAACTTTATCCTAATGAAGCAAGTGTGCTCCCATACACGTTGATCCAATGGACTGAATCCCTTCCAAGCACAAATTCCTTATAGTCAAGGATCCGTGAAAATTGGGACCATTTTCTTCACACCGTGTCTTTACGGCACTTTAAACGGTCTGAGATTGCCGCCAAGTGAAATTAGTTCCTCCAGGAGGGAGAAAATAGAGGCATTCGCCGCAGAGCTGGTAATGTCACGACCGCACCTCACGACCAATCGAGAAAGGATGAGAAGAAAATAGATTGCAAAGTACGAGGGTACGAAAAAATAAAAGTCTTGTAAAAAAAACCGTAAAGCGGACTCCGAAAGCTGCAAGAGTTTCAACCATTTTCTATCCGCTGCAAGAACAAAATGAACGTGGCTTCTGAGAATCATAAGCTATTCAAATGGTAGCTGTGGAGAAATCTTGCGCGCAGGAAAATAGTGCATGTAATAAAGCCACAACACTTAACGTACGTAGCGGATACATTGAAGATATATGAGCTGCGTAGCCTCGGTCTATTCATGGGCAAATTAGCATCAGAACCAAGACATAGGAAAGGAACTATTTCTTTCGAGAAATCCTATTGGTTGTTCGAGTAGTAGCCATCTTGCGCGGAGGATTACAGCGCATGTGAAAAAGCCAACGTTAGCTGCTACATTTCGGATCTTGTCTTGCGAGCTGTGCACAGCTATGACCAATATATTCGTGAGCAAAATAGCACCGGAACTAACATACACGAAAGGAACTATATCTCAGAATCACACGGTTGTGTTTACTTTAACTTCAACAGTGTTATAAGAGCAGATTTTTCCTTTTCTAGATAAAAAATTTCCCTTCAATCGGAAAAGCTAAAATCATGATTACAAAACGTCATCAATTTTTATACTAATATTATTATTTACACTGACCCTTATTATTTTGTAAATCACTGAAAACTAAGTTTAAATTTGAGAGCCATTTCATGCTAAAAACAGATATTGTATTGATCTGTGTGTGTTCCGTTATTTATAGAGCAGTGAATAAGCATGGAGTTCCTTTACGGGATTGTAACAAGAATGTAAATTTCCTGCGTCTTGACACAAACTCAAAAGAAATATCTAGAGTGGTGTGTTTAATATCTGGGGTAAGGTGTTCGGGGAGATTTATAAACGATTGATGAAGAATGAAGCTGCTCTTAGGAAAATTAGTTCTTCTGCTAAATATACTTCTGGCATTACTCAACTTCATCATAAAGGTTAATAAGGAAGGACGAGAAACGTCATACCGAGATTATAATAATTAATACCTTTTGACAATTGTTTATGATGCATCATGTATGTGATAAATCATTTAATAAATAATAACAATTATTTTATGATCAGGAAGATGGGGGAGGGGGAGAGTAAACTGATCTCCAGTCCCTTGATGATGGTCTCAGATAGGAGTTCTTACGACAATATCACTACAAGAGCGGTTCCGGGGTTCACCCAGCCTCTCGCCAATGGATACCTCGGATTGAGATTCCTATCGGAGCGAGGTGCTGATCACATCACGTCAACCACGGACCAGAGAGCAAGATTAAGTGCGGTCATATATTCACATCGGTGCACTAGCAGCACATTTACCCTTCATTGAGACGCTATTAGACCTTTATTTTGTTGCAAATTTAAAGTAAACGGCTTCTCGGATATAAACTCTTGGGGAAAAAAACTTCAATTGTTACCCTTTAGGTTAATCGCGACAATAAGAATGAATGATAATTACACTCTGTCTTAGTATCTCAGGAGCAGGCGAACAAAAATAAGTCTCTGCGCAAATAGTGATGCGAGACGGCTCCACCGATGAACACGCGAGAGGGAACGTGATTGCATGGAGGGGGAAAGCGACTGCAGTTACGAGCCTTCCAACCAGCGTGTACTGCTTCGCTCTGTCCACTAGATTCCCCCACCCTGTTTTTTGCTGCTATGGGCGCCCTTGCTCCAGCTATAATTGGGACAGGGTATAGATGAAATTGATGAAACCGCTATGCCAAGGCCGGGCGTAGAAACCGGAATCTTTGGGGAAAAGAAAGAATAAACACAACGATACGCTCTTGTTTCCAGGAATCGAAATTCCCACTTCTAATTTTGTGGTTCTAATAATAAATTCCACAACGGAAAGGTTCTGAAAACGCTGACCCGCAGATCTGTATAATACTAACAATGTTTCTTCGTATCAACACTCAAGGCGCTGATGTTTACAGGAATCAATATGGCGCCAGTTATGAGACGAAAACATCCATCAATCTCGGCGACCAAAATACACCAAGGGCGGCATTGAACCCCGATGAAGTCTATTTTCGTCACCAATAACAATACGTTCAGCAACCTCTAGTTGGGAGAAAAAAACTTCCACCTGAACCCACAAGGATTGCAGAAACCTGTTTAGAAACAAATCGATGCACTGACATTCCTAAGTTCATCTACTTGGAGAACTGATTTTACAAAAGAAACTATGAACATGTTACAACTCGGTAAACTAAACTATTGCCTTGCGGTTCTAAGTACTTGCGAGGAGTCGTTCTAACCTGGGTTAGATCTTTTGATAGCATTTACACGTGATTATAGCGGAAAAGAACCTGCTGTTGTCTTTGCTTGGTGAGATAATCAGTTAGTTGGCACATTGGTGTCCTCCTTTAATACACAAGGCTGCATACTTTTCGGCAGGGAAACCTTTGATGACTGGACCATTAAAGGACACGAATGATTTTTCAATCATGTGTGATACTTAGTTAAGAAATTATCCAAAAGGACCTAGGTATTATCAGGGATGAAAAACTCACTTTTAATTATCATATTATTATAGCTACCACTAAAAAAGCCATGCGCCTTCTCGGTCTTCTATACAGATTTAGCGAAATTCAAAACCCATCATCTCTTGCTTTATTCTTTAAATCTTTTATCTCGCCCATCCTTGAATACTGTTCCCCAATTTGGGCAATGGCCTCAAGAATCAATCTCACCAGAATAGATTCTGTTCTCAGTTTCTTTCTTGCAATTGTTCGCCATAGAATACCTTCCTTTGGACATGTATCCAAAGCAGACACCATGGCTGCTCTGAATATTCACACTCCATCCTTTCGTCGTGATCTAGCTCACATGAAATTTTTATACAAGGTAATAAATGGCAAAATCAGAACAGATCTCCTAATCAGTAAATTCACACTTAGGGTACCCCAAAAGCAAACGCGCAACCTCCAACTCTTCCACAACCCAACCACTAGGCAATCCCTTCTACAACTATCCTTGTTTTACAGGCTCCCAGAAATCTACAACAAACTTCCCCTGAATGTAGATATTTTCCTTCCAGAACATAATTTTTGTATATTACTGACCAAGAACATATAAATCTATACCACCTTGTTATTGTTTTTATCTTTTGTTATTTTTTTGTTTCTACTTTATGTTGTTTCAGTGTAAAATGGCGAAATAAGACTGTATCTGAAACTCTGAGTAAATAAATAAATAAATATATACTACGTACACTGTAGTACATGCTTTCAATTCAATAAAAAAAATTGTGGGAAAAACCCCGACATCCACCTGGAAGCAATACACTTCTGACGGCCAAGAATTACCAAGTGGCTCTTCTACCCCAGTTCTCGGTACTATTCATTTTGAAGTAGCTCTGCAATCGTTCTCGGGATACACGAACAACAGGAGCGTATATTCTAGGCTAGCTAGGCTATCTGCGAAGCCTGAAGTTTAGAGAATAAAATACAGGAGAAAAATCGATCAGAAATTGTAAATAGTATTATTCATATCAGTGAGATGATGCTGATTCTGAAGTTGGCAACCTGATTTCCTATGAGTTGGCAACCTGATTTCCTATGGGTTGGCAACCTGATTCCCTATGGGTTGGCAACCTGATTCCCTATGGGTTGGCAACCTGATTTCCTATGGGTTGGCAACCTGATTTCCTATGGGTTGGTAAATGTATTTCTATTCATAGCCTACGACCACATGACATAGTGAGATAGCCCCGATCTTGGACCCAGTATACGCCACTGCCGAACACAGAAATTTTGAGACTCCCACGAGAAAGAGAGCTCATAATTCGGAAGCTCCATAATCATACACCACATTCTTCTACCTATACAAGCGAAACTAACTTCTTACCAGTGATGTGCGTCTACGCGTAAACAACGATAGTCTACATTCTACACGTAGACTATTTTATAGACTTAGATTACGCAATCTATGTAAACAACATGGCGAAAGGTGATAACTTAGCAGAGGGCGCCGTGGAATTAGAAGAAAATTATACTGCGTATCAGTTGCTGATATGTGAGAAGAAATTTTCATACCCTTTCTTCTAAATTCGAACAATTTCTCACTTAGGAAGAAACCTAATATAGGAAATATTCTAGTGCTTTATGGGGAAAAGACCACTTTTGCCTCACGACTGCCATCTGTTGTTGTTTTTTGCATACTATTTATCTTCTTCCATAGTTGATCATAGAAGAGAAGAGAAATTTGTTGTAAATAGGATTCCTTTAATTTCGTTAAGAACCAATATAGTTGAAAATGTCACTTTCCTTTCATGAAACCCTTGAAAATTAATTTTAATGCACTTTAGATTGTCTACGTAGTCTATGTAAACTACAACCCAATGTAATCTACGCGTAGATTACGTGTAGACAACTCATGTAGACGTAAAGTTCTAGTCTACGGCACATAACTGCTTCTTACCCAAGTACAGCGATTTTACACGGTTATTATGTAGTTACCAAAGAGTTAAAAATCATTGGAAGAGCTGAGATACTCATTGTAAAAAAATGACTACTGTTGGAAAATGCGTTACATTCAATTAAACAATTTCAAGAGCATTATTTTCGTAAATTGTGTCTACAATATGTAGTACAGTCAACGGCAAAGATAATGGTAGGCAAATTGTACATCGTTATTTTCATTACTTTTTTCCTACATCCTGTATTGTTTTAAGGAATGAAATTAGGTTGGTGTGAAACAGGCATTGCCCTCTGATTATTGACGTCTTTATTTCAACTCATTATCATCATATTGTGCAATACAGACTGAATGAAAATGGTGATGGACAATTTGCCTACTGTTTCTTTTGCCGTTGAGCGTACAATCAACCTGCCCGCGGTTTTGACCGCCGAATTTTTCACGCTTCTAGATTCACTCCGCCATTTCTTTAGGAGCTGCAAAATCCCTAATTATATATAAAAGAAGGGTGTGTTTGTGTATTTACACGCAAGTTTTATAATCGTGTTGATGCGCGGTCAACTTGTAACTTGCAGCCTACAAGCAGCAATACCTCCCATAGGCGTATTTCCAGTGTTGCCAAATCCCCAATAACATTCTGATCTTCCCATTGCAACAGGAGACGTGCATATGGAGGCCAAACGTACCTGTGAAACGGTGACGGCCATGGTCTTAATTCAGCATTTGCGTGACTGTCCATACAGGGAGCTTCAACGTATGCCCGCAGTCTACTCGGCAGGTATAAAGAGTAGAGGTTTCACGCTCTACCGAAGCCTTGTCGCTCCACAGTTGCACCGTGCATGAAAGGACTTTATGGCTTTGGCCTACATGTTTCGAACCAGGCTTCTGTATTGATGAAAACTACTGGATCACTCGTGACAGTCAATATTTGAATACGAACCTTCAAATATCCATCACAGATTAGGCCATATTAGCAGCATACTCTATGTGATCAAAAATATCCGGACACTCACTGGAATTAGGGCGTGAAGTTCGAAGCATCCTCCATCGGATGCACTGGCAATCAATACCGTATGGGGCCACCCTTGGCCTTGATGACAGCCTCCACTCTCGCAGGCATACTGGCAATCAGGTGGCGAAAGGTATCTTGGCGAATGGCGGCCCATTCTTCGCGGAGTGCCCAGATGAGAAGAGCAGTGGATGTTGGTCGGCATGGTCTGGCACGAAGTCGGCGTTCCAAAACATCACAGATATGTTCAATGGGATTCAAATCGGGTCTTTGCGCAGGCAAGGCCATAAGTGGGACGTTGTTCTCTTGAAACCACTGCCCCACACGGGCCGCAGTGTGGACGGGCGCATCGTCGTGTTGAAACACGCAATCATCATCCGCGAACTGTTCTTCGATGGTAGGCAGCATGAACGTTTGTAAAATGTCAACGTAATGATGTGCCGTGACAGTACCGTGCAAAGCAACGAGGGGACCAAGCCCCTTCCAGGAAAAACATGCCCACACTGTTATCCCACCTCCACCGAATTTCACTGTCGGCACAACACATGATGCTAAATGTCGTTCATGAGGCATTCGCCACAACCACACACGACCATCGGATCACCACATGGTATAACGCGATTCGTCACTCCACATCGCGGATTTCCACTGTTCTAACGACCAGTTGCGCCTCTCCTTGCACCATGCGAGGCGGCGCTTCGCGTTTCGTTGGGTGATGTGGGGCGTATGGGCAGCCGCTCGTGCATGGTAACCGAGTCGTCGTACCTCACGTCGCACAGTCATGCTGCTAGGATTACATCCTGCCCTGGTTTGGAACTTCTGTGTGATGGTGGCGATCGCTGATTGCCGGTTCTCTCGTACTACCCTATTCAACACTCGGCGGTCTCTGTCTGCCAACATGGGCGCTCGGCCAGAATGTTTTGCGGTTGTACACGTCCCATTACGTTTCCACTTTACTATCACATCGGCGACAGTGGACTTCGCGATGTTTAGGAGGGTGGATATCGCGCACTGACTTGTTACTCCTGTGGCACCCAATCACTTCACCACGTTCGAAGTCTGTAAGTTCCTTCAACCGACCCATTCTTCTGTCTCGTGCACTATGCTGCCTGTAGTGGTCCCTTGCTTGCCTCACCTCGCTGTAGATGGCACCACAGAGTGGCCTACTATGCGCAACACACATTTTGCCTGGTGTCCGGATATTTTTGATCACATAGAGTATAATCTAGCATGGGCGGTTTCAACCTTTCAAGCTGTCAATTACATCATGCCCTGAGAAGTTTCAGTGTAGCCATAGGCATAGCCAGAAATTTGTGTGTGTGTGTGTGTGGGGGGGGGGGGGGGTCAGGCCATTGATAAAACTTGAAAAGTAAGAATTATCATGATAATTACGAGATTTTTCTACTGGATCTACCAGATGGGGTTACTTTCCAGCACAACTCTTTTTATCATTATATTTTCAGATTCCACATGCATAGTTAGCGCTCTGAAATGCACAGTTTCTCTATTTTGTTATTATCTTTTACACACCTCGTTCATGAAAAAGCTTTGACAGTTAGGGGTAATTTTAGTGGTATGTTGTTAAGACATGTCGCATAAAACTATATAATTTTTGATATTTTGAAAATTGTGGAACGCATTATTTATTTATTTATTATTAAACACAACAGGCGAATGCCCAATTACAGTGTTCTACATTTCTTGCTTTGAGTTTGTAAATTTACAGTTTGATAAGAAATATCATTGTGCAGAAATGTAAATAAACATAAAACATGTCAACGCTAAATTATATGTGTATACAACAGTTAACAAACAGAGTTATAATAATACATGTTAATTGAAGAGAGTGGAATAAAATATCTAACTATTATCTACAAAAATAACCTACATGAATACAATATTTCAATTATTAAGTACAATGCACAACGTATTTATCTTTACACTCAGTATTTCAGATCTTTACCACCATGTACAGTATATATATATATGAGATACTAATATAATATATTATAAATTACATAAAATATGGAATTAAAATAAACACAGTATAAATCAAGGATAGAAGTTACTTACCATAAAGAAATATATTAATTATGTATGTAATAAAGGACCTGTAAATAATTGACACTCTAGAAAGTACGTACATATATGTAATTGAGTATAAACTACAAAAGAAATATATATTTACAAATATTGCGTTTATGTTTACATTGTTGACATTTATTCTTCCATTCCTTGAATAACATTTTTGAATGTCCCAATAGGCATGTGAAATATGTCTAATTTTGGTTCCCTTTCGGAACATCTGTTGTACAGTTCACACATTCTCCTGATAGGTGATTTATTTATAATGTTCGATCTTCTGTTACTACAGTAAAAGATGCCCCATTTGGATCGTGTCTTGGAGATAGGAACACGTATTTATTTGAATTAAAATGGTATAGAGCGATCACAAACAAGAGAATATTGGGCCAAAATTCTTCGCGCACCTTCCGCTTCATCCGTTCCAACTCGGGCCATAAGGAAGCATGCTCCACTCTACCCCTCCCTCCATGCGCAAGTACGATGAACAGGACGCTGTTCTGCGCAGGTTCTTTTGCGTGTGGTCGCACTATAGAAAATTAAAAGATGTACTTCGGTCTTGATTACTGCATTTTACCCTACTTCCCCCCCCCCTGTAATGCAGTTCTTACTTGTCATTGAAATGAACGGCGCCAGTTGCGACCCCCCACCCTATTATTACAGCCATTTTGTAAAAGAGTGTCAGAAAACTAGAAGAGCTCCGGGAAGTTCGTTATTTTGTCTAACAGCGGCAAATTGTTGGGCTCGAGCCCCACTGGCGCCAATGCCTCTGAATTCAAAAGAAAAAACTTTGAGGAAGTACAAATAAATGCTTTCTCCAGATCTTGATTTCTATTTCAGCAGAGGGTCTGTTGCAAACAAAAGGAAGGTTGCAGACCCACTGACCTACTCACCCCGGTAAGGACCTTCATTCCAAATTTAATTTGTACTCCCTAAGTGGAAGGGACAGCACATCCCCATGTTGTCATTTCAAGGGTTCGGAACAGATCAAGAGGAGCGGTGCCGGAACTCTCAAAGAACATTTTATAGCTGGAAATGTGGGGAAAGCTCAGGTCACAAACATAACCAATAAACCGCCGTTTCTGGTTCCTTGTCGAAGAATTCCTTGCGAAATTTATCAAGTCGAAGAAATCACAAGTAGAAATTGTAACAATATTTTCGTTGGTACATGTCCGTATATATGAAAAATGCTCAACAAATAAATTTCATATATGCTTGTAGCCAGTCGCTACTGGGCCATAAGTTCCAGGTTCGAACCCTGGTCAGTAATGATTGTACCAGGAGCGTATATTCTAACCAGCAGCTAGGACTTCCCCGATGGCGTAGTGGTAACGTTATCGCATTGTAATCAAGGTGTCCAAGGTTCGATACCCGGTGGAGGCACATTGCAATGGAACTGTAGTGGCACTCCCTATTAGCTTATCTGTGCATAAAGTGGACTTAAAAACTCAAACTCTGAAGTCAAGAGACTTTTAAAATACTGAGGAAAATCAATTACAAATTGGGAATAAATTTTGCTCTAGAGATGGCAACCCGATTTCTTAAGAGTTTGCAACCTGACTGTCATTGGCATGGCAACGTAGCTTCCTTGATGACGCCGAAGAGTAAAATGTGTGTCTACTAGCCACATATAACCGACGTTTACGAGAGCCTAGTGTTGTCCCTTTCTCCAAACCCTAAGGCCACGTGTCATAGTGAGATTTCCAGATTTTAGACTCTGCGTACGCCACTGGACTGTGAAATTGGGCTTGCTTTGATTTTTGTTATGTGATGTTGCATTTCTGCCACGTTTGGCTAATCCCAACGATGGAGATGTGTGATGGTATGCGAATCGCTAAAAAGAAAGTACCTCAAGTAAGATTCAATGAACAGGTTAGCTTTTCATGACGCCGAGAGCGAATGATCCACGTGATCTAATGTCACGTTTACTGCGACGACCTGTTAGCTCCGAAACGTGCGAATGGTTGAGAGTTCTCATGCATACGTAACCGTACAATGGTCTCCAAGACCATTTCAGAGCTTCCCCATTCTAAGGTATTCCCAGAAAACGTAACGTTAGCGAAACGCATGCATCAACGTGTTCACTTCCGGCGCACGTAAGAAGCAATTTCGCCACAGGACATAAATCAGGAGGAAAAATCAAAATGGCACTGTCTGCCCCCCTAACCAACACAGTTGCGTGCCACGGTTTCATCCTCAATCGTTTCCACTTGCCTCGAGACAGACTCCCAGACAGTAAACGAAATGGGGGAAGAAAGACTGGGAAAACGAGGAAATTTGCTTCAGAAAATAAAAAGGGGGAACTAGAAAGGGAAAACCCGGAATTTTAGTTTCCGGTGCTCCGGGCACGAGGGGGAAATCCCCATATCATCCCTCAGGGTCAATGTATCATCCCCGCCCTCGAGTACAACGATCGATTGGTATAATCCGTTAATATAGGCAGCCATCCGCCCGAGAAAGATTGAGGCCAGTGTTGCCACAATCTCGGGGCACATTTCCCCTTTCCAAGGAAAAAATCCCTTCTTGCCAGATTTTTCCCTTCATCTAAAGAAATCATTATTATTAATAACAATTAGTAGTAGTAGTAGTGGTAATAGTAATTTCGTTCATCCATGTTTTATTTGTTGTTATAAGTCCACTTTATGCACACATAGGCTCTAATCGGGACTGGACCTACAGTTTAAAGTGGGATCGAAAGCACTGTGCCTCCCCAGGGTATTGAACCTGATTACAAGGCGACGACATTACCACTACGCCATCGGGGAGACATCGCCCATGTTCTATATGTGGAAATTTTAATCATATATATGCTAATTGTCAACCTTATTGCTATTGGGCCAGGTGTTATAGGTTTGAACCCTGGTCAGGGATGAATGTACAGTTGTGTTTGTTCCATCCATAAGTTCATTATTCATCCTTAGCGTAGCTGTTAATCGAAGTGGTAATATATATATATATATATATATATATATATATATATATATATATATATATATATATATATATATAACAAAGGTTAGTACTCGTTATGCAATATAAATATAATTGTCTGCATGCTAAAGATGTGTGTACAAATAAGCGGGGTGTTACGGAACGAAAATGCCGGCATCTGCGCCATGCTTCGCCGTTCTGGAGTCATGCGCTATCTCGGCCCCGATCCAAACTGAACGCACTATAGATAAGTAAAGGCACATACAGGATTACACTCAACGGAGCGAAAAAAAGAAGTAACATGAAAAAAATGTGAATAGGAAATTGAGCTTGATGTCTTCAAAATTTCCCTCAATTTTTTTTTCACAGAATTTTCCTGTAAAGAGATAAATTACCCTTCATGTGGCAACACTGTATGTGGCTACCCTCTTTTCTTCGGCAAAGCCGGCAGTCACCTCACTACCCTGAAGTAACCACTGTTGAGAACATTCCGCTTCAAGAACTGTTGACAAAGGACACTCAACTCCAAGTTGAGCATTGGTAATCGATACGAACGCCCTTCAAAAGCGGGATTATCTCTCCGGCACTGTTCGCCAACGCAACGACGCAAGGGTAAGTATGCGGACGGGCGTTTAACCCGGCCTCTCTCAATTACCCATCCAAGGGTCAACGGCAGCGGCTACACGTGCTCGCTGCAGTCAGTGTTCATGCGTGAAAGGCCTCCCCAACGCTAATTCGCCCTAAATTGGCCACCACTTAAGGCTCATTCGGTGGACCCCCCTTCACAGCCGGAGCTGCCAGACATCTGTTTCGTTGTGTGTGATTCTCCAGCCAGCTTGTCCATGGTCTGCATCACTTGGAAAACATATCGCAGACACAAACAAGACTAATTAAAGTGTGCATTTCCTTCGTAAGGCTCGCTTTAGACGAAAGCATGTTAGCATTTTAATTAACATTTACGCCATAACCAAAAAGCTAGCATGTAAAGTGAGAAATGTTATTGCATTTCAGATGCCAAGGCACATTTCATGACATTTCTCAGGGATAGGCTCGGTCCGTATCATTTTTCGTAGCGTAACCAATCAGAAGCGACCTGTAGGTCACGAGTGCAGTTGTAATGGCGGTCGCGTGAGATGTAAACAACGTATCACTTCAAAATTTTTAAACGACGATAACTATTCAACCGAGAGGAATATCGCTTGGTATTAAATGGTTTTAGGTAGAGAAGAATGGCGCTGATTATATACATACATTACAACGTTTACTGTACACGTATGAAAGAATATTTTAGCTTTTCAATTGTAAACACCGTGCACGCAGCGTTGACGGGGTAACTCGACGTGCTTTCGTGCTGTATACATTGTAATCGCAAAAGCTAACCGAAATTTTACATGAAATGCTTCCGTGTAAATACTATCTGCTGCAAGATTTTTGGAAGCATTCACATATCATTTATGCTAGCAAAAATGTTCAAATGCTTCCGTCTAAAACGGGCGTAATGCATTGACGAGAAAACATTTCTGCTCTGGTACGCATCCTATATTTTGAAAGCTAGTAAGTTTTCAATATAAATGTGTGAAAATTTCGCCCAAATAAAGAATTGCTTAAGCAAGAGACTTATTCAGAACTACCACAGGTGCGGTTCTTGTGTCGTGCCCTCTAATGTGTAAAAACTTAATTTTCAGTTGTTTGTTTGCTACCCTTAGAATCAGATCTACTAACGCCAGTGGCAGATTGATTTGGTTTACTTTACTTCGCTTTTCTGCCACGTTTGGCTAATCGCGAAAATGAGAATGAGTGATGACACATTGATGAAGGAACACTCACAAAACGGCTGTTCGTAAACTCCAGCCAAGTCAGACGAAGCCGGCTACATCTGTACGTAAACTCAATCCAAGTACGGCTAGCTCCGCCCACTTCCGGTTCCGTGACGTCACGGTGACGTATCCGGCTTACTTGGCTCGTAAGATTTGTAAGCCGTTCTCGATGCGACTGATTTGGCTGACTGCAGACGAAAACTAGCAGAAAGCACGACGCGACAGCTTTCAATGGCCGGCAATCATTTATTTGATGCGTTCGTAACTCAGAAAGGCAGCTGAAGGAAAAGATGTAGTTAATATTATCTTATCATTCTTTCCGTAGATGTATATATATGGGAAAAATATGCAAAAACTGGCATCCGAAGAGAAAAAAGTATAAAACAATGAAAAGTAGTTTTTGATCTGAACTGTAATGAAATAAATATTTTTGAAACCATTTCATTTACCATAATTCAACGTTATTAGTTGGTCTTAACACACGGTATACTAAACTAAATTCACCAACCAATAAAAATACTACATAATAATTATTTTTGATGTGTAGGCATACGTATGATCATTTTTTTCGGTTATTTTTTGTGTCAATTTCTAAATCTTGTCAAAATATTCTATTAATTTATATTAATGTAGCCGAGCTTTATATAGAAGTGAGATTTAGTGCCATTTGCACCTAATACTACTTCCAAAGAAATTCAACTGCTTTTAAACATGCTCAAGAGTCAAGCAGACGAGACGATCCACCACGCCATAATCCATGCTGTTCGTAAACTGCAGCGTGGAACAGCTTGGCTAGTGACGTCGACATGACGTTGCGTGTGACGTCTGCGTAATCCACTCGTAAGATCTCCGCTGAGTTGGCTGGAGTTTACGAACAGCCGTAAAGAAAACCATGTGCTTTGTAACAACTACGTCACAGAGGTCGGTCAGGAGCTAACGAGTTGTAGAGTCCAGCGCAGATAATTCTGCCGTGCAATGCGCGACAGAACTAAAGAAGCAGTGTTGCTAATGGAGCAGATAGAAAAATCGCTGCGGTGCGCCGATGCACAGCTGTTACGTACAACAATAAAATTAGAGAATTCAGGTCTATCTAACGTTGAGTTTTAAACGTCATGCATTATACCAGGACTAGGATTAATATGTACTAACAAGTGACTATGTATGTAGCTACATACATATGGACTAAAAATTCGCAAAATATGAACTAACACATAAGTAAAATTACCAAAAATGCAGCAAAGAAGACTTCTTCATACGATTCCTTATTTGAGTGATTTCAAACAAAATAAAAAAATATATATATTATTTTTCATTGCATTAATGCACTGGTGGCGTTCTAACTTTTCACTCCCAAAACCCGTATACACTGGTATGGAACTGCAACGGCAGATAATAACATGCCAACGTGTTAAACCGCTACAATTGCACCATAACACTCCTCCTGAAGCAGTATTATTATTTCCTCTCTGAGATCGGCGACAGTCGGTTGCCTTTGTTGTACATTTACAAAGGATGCCGGCTTCCACAACAATAACAAGTACATATACTGCCACTAGACGATAAGCTGCGCGGCTTTTTCTTTTGTTATGAACCAGGGCCGGCGCTAGTCATTTTGCCTCCCTGGGAGGTGGCGGCAGATGCCGCTCTATTTCGACCCCCCCCCCCCGGTCATTACGCAGCAACGGAAAATTGAAAATCAATATATTCCTAACTAAAACATCAAAATATAAAATAAATAATGAGACTTCTTATGCTATTTCAATACTATTCAGCGCAAAAGAATATCTCGCTCGATCACAGTTTTCAATAGGCTTATTTTTTTCTTCTCTTCAAATTTTGCCGCTCTGGGCGATGGGACGGTTATCCCTCCCCTTCCGCCGGCCCTGCTATGAACTTGGTCACCCATCAAAGCATGGCAATTTTAACACAGAAAACAATATGTATCGCATTAAGCAGCAAAAATGACAGCCTCCTCTATGCAATTTCTACAAGAACACGTGCCGGAGCCAGAGTTGAAATGATGTTGGAGCCACATAATTTATTTATTTTGAATAATTCCAAAATTATGAAATATGAACAATTTGTTGCTGCTGTTCGCTGCTCTCTTGCCAAAATGCTTTATTGGGATGCTAACACCATGACTGGCTTCCTCCTTCATGAACTCGTGCACGTTGCTTAGAATTTCCCGAGCTTGGCTATGCAAGGTTTTTGATTTCAACTTCGACAGAACTGGAGGCATTATGGAATTTAACGTTCATTAGCAAACACACACTTTTACATAAACACACGCAATACACGCACACAACGTCAAACCGGTCAAATACTTAGTATAAAATAAAAATATGGTGCTTCCAATCCAACAAAACTCACCGCCACTTTACCTGCCTTTTCCCCTTCCGTGACAGAAATAGTGCTTCATTATTACAGTTGGCAACACTAGTTACTAGCTAGCCAATGAACATGCACTGCATAAAAGAAGCAAGCACTACGCCGTGCTATATTGCCACATTAGCGTCCCTACCGAACGGTGGGAACCGCTAGCTGGAGCGCTATTCAATTGTTTTCAATGATGTTTGCGCGAGTGTGTCCAGGAATGGAATGACAATGTGGCAACAATAGCGAAGGTTTTCGAGCAGGGTAGAACACATGATGCTAAGAGAGAGGGAGACGAAACGAAAATTCGTTTCTACGCAACGGCAAATTTACGTGTGTGGCACTCTAACTTTCAGGTCCAGGTCAAGTTATCTTAGATGGTTAGTCATATTTTTACCACAGCACAATTTTTTTTCTTCTCCTTCTTTTCAATTTAATTTTCTTTCAGTGGATGGAGGCCCAGGTCTACAGCCCTATAAGTAGTTCCCCCTCCCGTTAAATCCGGAACTACCACTACGCACATGTCCTTAGAACCATTGCTCCCCTTCTTTTGGTTTCATCTCTTGGAACGTCCTCCCTAGTTGAGTTGGTGTTTTAAGTCCACTTTATGCACAGTAAGGCTAATCGGGACTGGATCTACAGTTTAAAGTGGGATCCGAAACACTTGTTCCTCCACCGGGTATCGAACCCGGTGTCCTCCCTAGTTTCCTTCGCCAAGACCAGAAATACTTTCATTGGTTTTCCATCTGGTCTTGCCCCCGGAAACTGGTTAGGTTACGTCACCAAACCCATTCACTTATCAGTTCCAATATACATCTCATTGCTTTTATCAGCAATGCTCAATTTTTAACAAATCTCAGTAAGTGTAGGGCTTTATTAAATACCAGTAAAGGACGAGCCGAATAAACACAGGAAGGTACAACTCTTAACAATGCTCACGATAGACATCTGCTGGTCTTGTATACAGTGCTACAGGTCGAGGAGAGCAAATGAGGTTTCCGTTTAAGATAAGGACGAATAGCTTGCCTGTTGGATACAATGATAGAGGTCTCACTTCAATATCTAACGTTTTACGCTAATATTACGATATGGCTTCAATAAGGCATAACATGAAAGGTTATTGCAAGATTTAGTGTCTTCGGTTCAAAATATGTTTTGAAAAAGGGGCATGGAAGACAAGTACGGGGTGTGCAAGCGACCCTTCGCACCCTACCTGCCGTCGCCACTGTTCCCATCGTTCTCCAGTGATAGGTCGATTCAGAGCCATTCATAAAAGCAAATCAGAACCACGGCGGCGGTAAAGTAGGCCGTGCGTTATCAGTTTTTCGTTTTCGGAGCGATTCAAGAACATTTCCGATAGGAATATTTCCCCTGCAACAGGAAGCTGACGAGAGGAAGCTGCACTTTCACATTCGGCAGAGCGTGGGTTTACGATGCACGAGGTCGGGGAAAAGGATGCGTCGGACATGCTCTTCGCGGGAACCGCTGAACCGAGGTTCCCTTTCCATGTGCCTATTGGTATGCTGCGCTGGGACATTCAGATCGGCTGATATTCATTAAACATGTTCATTTGTTTAGCTCGACGGATCAAAAGCACCGATCCACGTTCTCTTGGGGTCTCCTTTATCGCACAACGCGAGGACAACATTGTGTCCTGACGTCAGACGAGGAACGCCTATGTTGTTAGGGTTTATTTGGTTCTCTTAGCATAAGTACAACGCCTATTATGAATGCGAACACAACTAAACCTAACAATTTAGGTGATTAACCTTAAGAATGAAAATATTCCCCGGTGATGTTAGAACGAAAGGTTGTCCACACGTTATGCGACCAGGGAGACCTGTTCTATTTTCTTCCAACAAACAAATTAATGGATTATCCAGTTCTGACAGTTGACTGAATACTGCCCAGTTTACCACCTCACTCAGCTGAGCGTTGCGGAATAATCAATATGCGGTGCTGCCATCTAGCGTTAATCTCGGATTTATACTCTCGTGGGAAGGAAATAAATGGTAAAAGTAGAAAAGAGTGAGTTTTGTTGCAGTGGTTCATCAGAAATTTCAATTTGCTGCCGTAAAGATAAGTAGCACACAAATTGGTGGGTGGTGGGAGTGAAAATCGAATGCAGGTTCCAGGGTGTACTGCAAGAAAACAATGGCTCTACCACAACATGGGTTTTCTATGTTTTTTGCATCCTTTCTTCATATCAACTGCTGATAGAAATTAGAAGCAGAGACAAATATTAACTGCAGTGGTGTCCCCACGAAGGTTAACACGGGCCTTTCCCCTCTCCTCCCCTATTTAGTTTGCTTTTCTAGACAGCAATGTCGAATAATAGTAATTATTATTTATTCGGCGGAAAAGGTTAAGCCACTGGTTACTCTACCACCTACCCTTCTCAGAATACAGTAATTAAAATATACTAAGGTAATTAAAATATAGTAAATACACCTGAAAAGATAATAAGATAGTTCAACTTATTCATATTTAAAAGACATATGCACGTAAAAATTACATTAATGTTATTTGTGTGGTAGGGTAAAAGAAAACTAAGAGTGGATGTAAAATATCCCTTACGAAATGGGTGCGCTACCAACTACGTTACGTACACCAAAATACAAAAATAACACTTTCCGAATTGTAGGTTAAATGATAAATATCCGAACGTGAAAATGAGAATAAATCCTAAAGATGGCGCACATGTTGCATATTTGTTTTACAGATAATTTTTAAAAGAAGCATCAAGTTATTGTCCCTCATTTTTGAACTTTGCAACATATATATCGAATCATTTTGTATCTGCAACAAATATACGTCAGTGAAGTGGTTTTATGTATATGTATAACTCATAGATATATGCTTTGAGCTTAATGTATTACAATATAACATTGTATAATAAGGTCAAAGCGAGGTTCTGCATGACGGATTGGATGGCTAATTCTCCATTACAAGTTGACAATATGGTTGCAACAATGCCAAAACCAAGAATGTGCTAAATCTTACTTAAGAGAGAAAAGCATTTTAATATTGAAGGTCTTGGAAAAACCAAATTTTACATTTGGCTAAGTCTTGTCATTGGAAAATGTCCACGTACGGCCGATGATTAGCTCGCGTAAGTTAGCATAGGAAACTCGAACTGCACTTAGGTGAAAAAGTCAAACTTTGCACATTCGTGGTTTTGCTATTGGTGTGACGACATAACAGCTCCAAAATTACTCGATTGTACACACGACGCGTTCACTCCTTAAAATCATTGTGTCTGGTGTTCAATTGTATCCTCGAAAAGTTGCACTTAACCAAATAAGAATAAGCTGTTCTCATTCTGGCGAGTGTTGGATGGTGGTCAAGCGCATTATGTAGTCGCCTTTCAGTCTAGGCATCGAAGTTCCGGAGATCGAGTCCCGGCCTGAGTATGCAGTCTCCTTTGAAAATCGTCCTTCATCAACTCCACTTAATAATCACTCATCATCGTCTCGATCGGCCAAAAGTGGAATAAATGCGAGGTAAATTACAAAAAAACAACAACACATTATTCTGTTTAAGTGTAACGTTTCCAAAATCAAATACGCCACACCAAATCTACAACAATGATTTTAAAGAAAATATTTGCACTGGCGTGTAAACAAACACACACACGCGGCACTATTTTTTCACTTCGTTTGACTTTTCTGGGAGTTTCCACAAGACAATGGTTTAGTTGTGTGCTCAGTCAGAGTACGCTGGGAGAGACATATGTCTTGTGTGTTTGAAAAAAGGGTGTCCCGCATGGAAGTTTACACCCCTATTAACTTTTCCAACACTTTGAGGAGGGAGGGGAAAAAAACGGTAACGACATTTGTCTGAGTATGTCTTGATGGCGAAGAACATGAGAGTGTCTTTCCATCTTTGGTTTCAGGATGTCACGGCTATGTTCCTTACTAAACTGTACACAGGATTGTAAAACTTGTCACGTGTTCACAACTACGTCACGTGTTCACAACTACGGAACGAAGAATCCAATTTGACTGATCAATGTAAGTGCAGCATAAAATTCCTATCATGCTGCGAGCGTCACGTGTAAAAATAGAACTGTAGCGCAGCCTCAAAACATATTTAAAAATGAAATAAATATTTTGGTCTGTTTTCTGTTATTTAGCGTCGCTTCTCTTCCACTTTTGGCTAATTCCAACGATGAGGATGAGTGGAGATATGACGAAATTGATGAAGGGACAATCACAAATAACACCTATGCTCAGGCCTGGATTCGAACTCGGGACCCCTGCTAGCCACTCCGCCACGGTGGCAGGCAAAATAAAAGTCTTTCTATATCAATCCACAATTTTGATGTAATGATCTATCTGTTAAGAAAAGCACATCTCGTTAGCAATTTTATCTGACATGGGATAGAATGAATACATGGATATCTTGAACTTATTATGAATATCTGTTATTTTGCTTCAAATCTTATGATTTTGAAGTCTGTTGTGAAAGGAACAACAGCAACAAGTTCATAAAAATGCCGCAAGATGGCGAAATCTTTTAAGTTTCTTAAAAAGCTTATTCTCTCTTTGAAAGTCATGCTTTAGAAGTGTTATATATAATTAAAACAGTGCAGGAGTTTTAGAAATACACTCATGAATATATTTCCCCCTTTTACTTTCTATCTAAAAAGATATTCAGTTCAAATTATTACAACTGGCATAATATAAGTTGTACCTTATATACGTAGAAGAGCCAAAGTAAAATTGCATACCTAATCAGTACTGATACCTATTGAGTGAATTTCAATTGAGTAAATAATCGTGACGAAAGTCATCCCCATAAGAGGAAGTTATTTACCAAAACAATTCTGAAGCCCAGGTTACGTCCAAAGTGCTTTCGTGTACCCATCCTTCACAGTTTCAAATGTCGATCGCAAAAGAATACAACACACACGTAACGCGTCGGTATTGATGGAAATAAAATACGCACAATTTCTTCGGCATATTTTCTGCTAATGCACACATATTGCATGTTCACAATGTGATCGTAAAGACACTTATTAGTATTACATTTGGTAGACTTCCATCACAATGAACATGAAACCTCAGTTCTGTTGGCGATATTTTCATGTACTACCAGATATACTACTATTACTACATATAAAAGAGTATCGGCTCATGATAACATGTGCAATAATTATCCAAATAATTAAATGCTATTTGACGAAAGAATGGTACTACTTCTCCTTAAATGATTTTATATTTTTGGCCCTTAAAAGGCAAGGCAAAGGCCCCCTGTTCATTGCACCGTGCTATAAGGCTACACGGGGAGGGGGCGAAGCCCCAGACATTCAGGAACTCTCAAACCACGGTTACCCTCTGCACTCAGGTTCCCATATATTAGAGGATGGGTGAGACCCAGAGCCGCTTCTGATCCCACAGACCTCGGAAATCGAACCCGGGTCTACTGTACGGCAGGTAGGAGCCTTACCGACTTGGCCACTGCGGTGATGTTTCGGAATGAGTTAATGAAATTTTCACCTTCACGGAAAGTTTTCACGCGGGCTATCGCAGCGATGCTTGTGAAGCAATGTTGTTTCTGGGGACAGGATTTAATTTCCAGTGATTGCCTCTTGATTTCGATATTTTCCGGTATGTCTGCCATTAAGGGATTCGCCGACGACAATTTTGTCTTGCCTACAACAGCTTCCAACGAACATGGTCACTGTGCATGGGAATTTGGAAATCAAGAGTACTGAAATGGCAGGCTTTTCACGGCCATGCAACGAAATTGGAACAGAAGGACGATTTTGCCAAAGTGTTCGTGTTGGTTGGTTTCCAGATCGTGACTCTGGCTTTATTTAAGGTTACTTTTTTAAGGCTATTATTTCTCAAAAAGACCGAAACGGGGGAGAAGTTAAAGAGTAACCTCCCCCCCTTACCTCAAGTGTACATTATCTCCCCCCCCCACACACACACGTCCACGCACATGTAAAAGCATTCCTCACGCAGAAGAAATTCATTTCACTGATCACGACAGTACACCAATCACAGAACTCCATGAAATCTAATTATAAGACTGGAAACATCTGAAGAAAAAGAAAGAACTGTGCTTTCCGAAACCTTTTGTCCTGTAACAATACACATTCTACAGACCACCGTAAAAACAATAACATTCAAAGTAACGTTTGCATACGGTCAACAGACAGGGTAGTAGTTGGTAAGGATTTTCATGTCTACTCGTGTTCCAAGTTTTGGTCCACTTTCTGTACAGATAGGCTAATCGAGTAAACTAACTCTCTAGCCTTCTAAAACCCGAAGGTTTATGGCTGCAGCAACACGAGCCTTCCATCTGTCCCTATCCAGGGCAAGATCAATCCAATCTTTTCCATCCTTACCGATGTCCTTCACGTCCATCTCAACATTATCTCTCTCTATCTTCGCCTTGGCCTTCGTACAGGCCTCTTACCATCAGGTTTTCCAACAAGAGTCCTGTACACTCTTTTGTCCTCTCCCATTCGTGCCACATGGCCTGCTCAAGTAACTCGTCTTGCAGTTTTAAATTATGTAACTTTCTCCACTCATCTGTCTCCTCATCCCTTTTAGGTTCAAATATTTTGTTCTAAGGATTGTATTTTCAAATAGGCTACTCTTTGAATAAAATGGACCAAGTTTAACATCCATATAAATAGACAAAATTACTATTTTAACTGTTGAGTTTCTTAAATATTATACAAGAAGATAAAGTTTATCGAGACTTGACTAAAGTTTAAAAGTGATGGACAAGATAGCAGGGTAACAGTTTCATACATCGGAGACACATTTCTTCAATTTTACACAAGAAACTACTTACGGAAATGAGTTTCTCCAAGGTTTACAACGTTCGTTGAGGTATTTTCTTTCATCGTGGAATATATTTGACCGGGAAATCATGTATTTTTCAAGAGAAATATCTCACCTATGCACAATTGCCATTGCTTTAATTTGCTTGCCCTACGACAACCGGATGTTGTGTACGTTTGATGACGTAAGCCTCTGTCAGTGTTTCAACCCCCTCTTTTCTTTACTATGCTTGCCTAACGTAACCAAACCTAACCTTATCGGAAATGGTTCGTAGGGGGGTATCCGTGAATGGTTCGTGGGGCTATCCGTCAGCTACCCGTGCATAATGCATAATTTCCACCGGTGACGAACTCGACAGTAGGTATTTTTCGGTGAAGAAGGTTGAAACACTGCATACCCACAACATGAGTCAAGATATGGCCGCCATATTGTGTGTTCCGGAAGCGAAGAAAGGAATAAAAAAAGCACTCAGAATGTGAAAAATTGCGTTTGTTTTCTTGTAAAAAGCATAATGGCACCTTGAACTATGTTCCGCAATACACAATTGGTAAGTACGAACCATGCGAAACACAAAATATCCGATTTTAATGTGTCTGCGATCTATGAAACTGGTACCGATAGCAGCAACTTAAGATTTTAAACACTGCCTAAAGAACGGCTTCAAATATAAATCTCACATATGGGGTTGTCAAATCAACCGTCACTCATGTTCACGCCAAGGGGATTTTTCGAGTGTCTTATTTGAATATGAAGCCCGGTGCGTGTGCTTGGAACACTCATCGATGCACCGACAGCGAGTCTCCATCTATCCATATGAGTACCTTTTATTCATCAATTCAACCCCCCCCCCTTTTCCTTCTCCCGAGGCGCAGCAAACAAGAACCCCAGGATAAAAGAGGGGAAGGGGGCTTCGACACAATGAACACGAGGCCAAAGGCCAACCCACCAAGTAGACAGTGGATTTCCGCTACAACACGCAGATCCCAGTGAACATGAATAATGCATTGCCACTAGAACTACGTCGGAAGTGTGCGATTGTTGTCAAACAAGTGCAATGCGAACAACAATGACCCGGCTGAAGAGGATTTTTTCATTGCCTCTAAAATCATGGGCTGCGAGCGAAGGTGGGGTTAGTGTGCAACAAAGTCCACAAAGTTACACCACAATATTGAGCGTCAACGGATTGTTTCGGGAGATAATTTTCTTATGCACTAAATTCTGTTAAATCAAAGATAAGGGATAATTTACCTTGCGCTGGAAATTTTGTTACATCAAAGACATAAAAATGTATCTTCTGTCGCAACTTTTGTTACATCACATGGGTAATTTACCCTTGAACAAACTTTTGTTAAATCAAAGATAGGGGATAATTTACCTTGTAGAGCAACCTTTCTTAAATCAAAGATAGGGTATAATTCACCTTGCGCAGAAACTTTTTATCAAATACAAGATAATTTTGCTTGTAGAGCAACTTTTGTTACATCAGAGACATGAGAACCTTATGCTGGAACTTTAGTTAAATCAAAGATAGGGGATAATTTACCTTATGCGGTAGCTTAACTTTTTTAAAAATCGGATAGGGGATAATTTACCTTTTACAGCAACTTTTGTTAAGTGAAAGTTCTAGGTGATAAATTGCCTTGTTCAGCTATTCTTATTAAAGGTAGGGGAGAGATTTTCCGAAAGCAAGTGCAATAATGAGTTCGGAGAATGCAGCGCCTCTGGTGGCAGGAATGGGAGGGAATATTACGACCTTCCTAAACCACAATTACAGCTCCTGGTGGAGTAAAGTTTAACTTCCTTGAGCATCCAGAACAATGGAGGGTGTCTGAATGGCGGTTTCTCGGATGAGAATGTTCTGGAATGAGCATAATCAACAACTCAGAGTTAACGTTATTTGCACAACATTTATGGACGCAAGAATCTTAATTTAACATAGACGGGATAACGACTTGTGAAACTTTCCCCTTTCCCAATAACCTTCGCACACGTGCTATAAAATCATGAGGACTGGTTCCTCAAAATTATATAACACAGATCATAAACTGAAGACCTTGTGGTCAAGAGCATATAGACGGAATGTATCTTTGTTTCCCAAGCCTTTCATCTACTCATTTGCGAGACTCGGGCAGTGTTGCCATATGAATGGAAATTTACCTCAACATAGGGAAGGAAATTACTGGAAGAATTTTGGGTGAAAGTAATTTCAAGCAAAAATGTCGACTTGCAAGGAAATTTGAAGATTTTCGACGCACACAATCAAGTCAAGGTGAATGAAATGTCAAATCAAGTTTCCTTTTTATCCACACACAATTTACACCTCAAATATAATTAAAATTCGGGCATGAAGAAAATTTATATCTTCCCATTATTTTTGTGTTTTTGTTATTTAGCGTCGCTCTTCTTCCACTTGTGGCTAAACGCGACGAAGCAGGGACAGCCACAAAGAACACTCATGCCCAGGTTGGGGACCCGCGTACACGGGATCTTCGGCTGTGAGATCAAAAGTCGACCAGTTGGTTTCATCGCATTACCATATTAACGTTTAAAGTTATTATAATAATTCGGTACGTATAAACCTAACCTTAGTGAAAATTTCGTATACTGTTCGCAAAGTGCACGATTTTCTGTCAAGAATCGTCAGTGTTCCCCGATTCTCATAGCTGCGATTCAGTGGAAATAGCAATAATAATTCAACCAATAACAACAATTGCTGTGAAAATTTTGTGATCGCAATTTCAATTTTTTCGTTACTTGGATCAAAATGGGAAATTCTACGCATTTAAAGGGGAAATTTATTTCTTGTTGTGGCAACACTGAGCTGAGGGTGCAGGGCAAACCATGGAACAACATTTGAATTACTCCAGACTAACTTCAACATAGCAGTCTGCGATAAAACTCAAGGATGTTCAGTAAGACAAATCTCGGCCTTGTTCTGAATTCCAGGCAGGGAGAGGAGTACACTTTCTTCGAGAGTCAGTCTTTTTATTTCTCCCATTTTTATTGCAACCAGGCAAATGAGGGATATCATCCCCACCAATACCGCTATGGGAACGCCAACCTACTTTTCACGGGAGAAAGCAAGT
Source organism: Lepisma saccharinum (assembly GCF_977018435.1). Lineage (NCBI taxonomy): Eukaryota > Metazoa > Arthropoda > Insecta > Zygentoma > Lepismatidae > Lepisma > Lepisma saccharinum. The sequence continues at coordinate 5,688,521 of NC_139235.1, forward strand.
ATTATCGATCACCGATTAAAAGATTTTCAATAGTAATATAATTAAGCCTTGTTTCCATATTAAAAACACTAAGTTGCTGACCAAGGCAGTTTTATTAAGAAATAAAAACACTTAACAAGTAACGTTTCAACCCTGTATCAGGGTCTTCCTCAGACGAAGAACTAAACTAAGAATCTAATGAATTTTAGTTTAGTTCTTCGTCTGAGGACCCTGATGCAGGGTTGAAACATTACTTGTTTACTTGTTGAGTGTTTTTATTTCTTAATAAAACTGCCTTGGTCAGCAACTTAGTGTTTTTAAAGATTTTCAATTATTTATAAAGAATATGAAACAAAGAGATTTTGTGTTGATTCCAGAAATCACAACAAAGCAACGGACTATCAAATGTTGAAAATTAAAAGTTAAATTTAACGCTAGCTTGCCGAGGGGGGGGGGGGGGGCAGGCTTTCAGGCCTATTACCTATATTTTTCGATTTACCAACTGCCAAATGTTTTATAAATAAAATAAATTGCATTGTTTCCCAGGATGTTCCCAATATTTGTGTTATTTTTGTTGAATTTAAATAGTAGGCAAAATGCACTAGGTGGGTCTATCAGGTGCAATCTTTAGATGCGTGTCATTCGAGACACTCATGCCAGTGAGAGAGTGCAATTGGTTGGTAATTATGGTAATCATTGTAATAAACAACTACATTTCTATATAAAAAAAAACATAATTTTTTTTGCATAGTTTTTGTGAGTTTTAGTAAATGGTACAATATGTGTGCGACTTGCAATAATTTGTTATTTTTTCTTATTAATGATGGTTTGTAATTATGTAAATTCATGTATAAAAATAACAGAGAAACCAGTGATTCAATAACAAAATGGTTTCTTGAATTTTAATGATAAAAAAGAGGGGCCTGTGACCTCATGCACCTCTCTCAGGTAAGTAAGTTTCTCGTACGGCACGGGTGAGCTAGGGTTAAGAACTGCAAATGCTAAGAAAAAATCTGTCTTTTACATGATCAAAACAGGGGCATGACAAGGAAGAGCAGTTGACTCGAGAATCCGCCCCGAATCGTAGGCTGGCCCTGAACGCTGACTGGCATTCTTTTGTTCGCTAGCCTCCTCCCAGCCCATGCATAAGGCGGCAATTATGAATAGGAAACGGGTAATTACATTGCTGCCACATTAGCTCTCCCCTGTCGCATTCATGATTGAACAGACGGGGCACCCGTGAACCACAATGTGACGTCATTCGATCTGCTTTAAAAAGAAAGATTTTTCACGGTTATGAACGCAATTTTTACTCTGGTAAAAAAGCGACAAATCCAGATGCTGACCAAATCCAATTCGACACGGGCATAAAAAGCACGCAGATTTCAAGCATCGAGCCCATATGTTACCGAGACTTGAGAAAATGTTCAAATACAAAGGACGGGACCCCCTCCCCTCTCTCCCAGTCTGTCATGAAGGGAAAAATCGACGATTTGACGTGAACCAGGCAACACTCAGGAAATGTTCTGCCCTACAAATAATCATATTCGTTATTAGTGCAAAGACTCTCTGTACAAGCGAGTTTGGTTTGAGTTTGAAGTCCACTTTATGCACAGTAAGGCTAATCGGGACTGGATCCGAACCACTGTGCCATGTGCCTCCGTCGGGAATCGAACCCGGGACCAATTGATTGCAACTCTGTACAAGTGACTTGGGGCAATTAACATGCGCAATAATTGTCTTTCAAATGACAAATCGTGCGAATAGCAAATCTATAGATCACTTTCATCCCAAGAGCCAAATTTCTAATTGGTTCAAATAAGAAGCTTAGGTCCATGCACAGATACCCAAGTGAGTTCAGTCGCTCATACACATTTAGACTTGCGAATTCATACGAATCAGTTACTCAACGAAAGTTTGTCGAAGTCTATTTCAAGTCTACCTTGCGAACAAACATGCTGGTGGGGATTTAAGGTGGGATCCAAACAACTGTGCAGTGTGCCTCGACCCTAAATCGAACTAGGGATTCCTTGATTTAAAGGATACAACGTTACGACTACGCAACTGTTGAGCCCCGGTTGCTCAACGGACAGAACTTGATGAGGTCGTCTTCATATCCTCTACATGTTGTGAACACTTGTTAGTGTTTTTCTTTATTTCGCGCCGTTTTCCGGCAACTTTCCTAACCGTGACGACGATGATAAATTGATGAAAAGGCGATTGCAAACACACAGGAACAAGGCACAACACAAACCCCTGACGTGGATTACAATTGCTGTGGGCATAGGTGCCAAAGCATGGTTAGATTGAGCGAATGCAGCTTGCAGTGAAGAGGTTGACTTGGACTGTCTTTCCAGTCGTCTGTATTTAGACACTATTATACGTAAATACATTAAAGATCTTGTTCAACTTGCGAAGAGGATTACGCTATCCTAGATTCCTTGTGTATCAAAAGAACAGATTATTACACACAAGCGGAGCAACACTTGGTCTTCAATCTTCTTCTTTCCTGGCACTACAGTCAATCACAGACCCTGGCCTCCTTCAGAATCTTCCGCCATCCATCTCTATTCAGAGCCTTCCTTCTCCGAACTCTCAATTCCCAGCACACTCAGGTTCTCCTCTTCCATCCATAACACACACCACGTTATCTGGCATTCGGTATTCGTCTTCTATCATCAGGTATATTTGTTTCGGCCTGTCGTTTCCAGCGAATGGGAGAATAGAGACTTCGCGTGAGACACACTGAATGGCACGTCGTGTGTTCCTCCAGGCCCATTGTTACGATGACCTCCCAAGGACAATTTATTTCCTCTTTCTTGGGAAAGCATGTTAATTATATAATATCCTCTGCGGCGAGCCTTTGGCAAAAGGCAGCCACCGTTCCATCTCTCGCGGGAAAATTATATTTTAGAGTAATTGCAATTTATGTACAAGTATATATATCTTCTTGCATCGAGGTGTACGGGTTCTTTCAATCCTTTGATTTGTCATATGAGTTGCCTTTCTTGTGGCTTGAAAAACAGGTTCGACAACCAAAAAGGAGCTATTTTAAATTCAGGCATATGTTGCACTTCCTTGTTTAAGCTTTTGCATTAGGCACGAGGCAGCATACATGAAGAATAGGAATAGATTTTGAAGGGTTTGTAGCGTTGAAACGAGCACAATGTAAAGCAGTGCCGCCAACTTTTGAAAACCATTGGATGAGCTGAACTTGAGATTTGTTTTACAATTTTTGATGTGTCATCAGTGGGCTGAAGATTTTTCCTAGAATGCCTTTGTTGTTCCTTGGCCAGTAAAAGTTGGCTTTTATGTTTAAAAAGCATTTCACGACATTTCTGAGGGGGATACATCAATTTTATAGTGGCTGTTTTGCCTATTTCGAAGACAGCTGTCATTAGTGCCTAAAAATTGTCGATGTTCATCAATTTTAGTTCCTATTTTTTTTACATTTCGGTGTTCCTTTGCCTACATATGTTGAATTTCTAGTGCCTTCTGTATCCACCCTCATCCTGGTTGTAAACCCTTATTCTCCCTTACTTTCTTAATAACGATGAGAACACGGATACTGCAAATAATATGGGACACTGACAGGGGCGCCGACTTGTCAAAATTATTGAGGGGGGGCTCTGATCACTGAAAAAATTAATGAATGACTCACTCCCTCCCTTTTTTAAATTTTGGCCTCAGTGTTCGGAATCTTGTAAATGCCCATGAATTCCTCAAAAATATTAAAATTTTTATTTACAGTTCGAATGCAAAATGGCAATTGTTCACGCATGGATATGTCACAAGTTTCGTCAACCATAATAGCAAAATATTCCCGACTTTTAATATCTGCTACCACGGAGCGCAAAACAGATCTCCCTAATATATCAATGATCTCGTTTTGAATGTCATGTGAGAGCCATTTGTAGCCCGAACGTCCCATCCACTGTCCTAGTTCATGCACATCTTCTTTTGAAACTCTTTTTAGTAAAAATGTTAACAATACTCGTAATTATATACTTAGTATATAGTAATAAGTCATGTGTTTTGCTGTCTCTGGTCATAGTCCCCCCCCCCCCACAGAAAGTTTATGGTTTAAGCGGTCTCAGCCCCCAAATTTGATGGTCTAGAACATTTCAAATGTGTATTTAAAGTTAAGTTCATGTGGCACAATTCAGAGTAAACTTTACAAGAGAAGCAAAATAATACATTAGATCCTCTTAAGCAAAATCATTTGGGGGGCTCTGCCCCACATCGTTAACATTGGGGGGGCTCGAGCCCACCCCAAGCCCCATGGAGTCGGCGCTTATGGACACTGAAAAGAATCATATTGGGAATGTAACAAATTTTTATGAAGTATTTTGATAACACTTAGTAATTAAGTTGTGAGAATTCTTTAAATGTATAATGATGATGCATTTTGTTTTCTTAAGTGCGGGACTGTAATGCAGAAAAGTTGTTCGTCATGATGTTCTCCATAAGCTGTGAAAGTTTGCTGGTGCTGTATGGCGGCAATCTGTGAAATCATGTGAAACACTCCTGCAATTACGGAATAAGGACGGTTAACCAGATGGCAGTATGTGTAGACAGAGTGGCTTCATACCGGTCTTTTCAAAACAACTGCCGATTTTACATTCATAATTGTCCATTAAAGGGATAGAAGGACGTCTGAAAAACTAAACAGGCTGTAATAAGCATTCATTAATGTTATGATTATTACCACGACCTTCAATAATATCACGCGTTAATTAAGTAATTAAATTTGCAATACAAGTGAAAGTTCTGAAACAAATCGGTTACAGATTCCACACTGCTGATGGACGAACAGCTGCTTCACTGAAGTGTCCGACTTGCCATCAAAAATGGTGTACACTATATTGCTGTAACGTAACACCTGATCAAGAGTTAAAAGCCTCGATACTTTGTGTGGTTTTACAGCCAAATGGTGCAACAAGACACCAAAGATGATGCTAAAGGTCGACAAATACAGGGTTATTAAAAAAGAATGGTACGAAAGTAAAGTTAATTTATTTTTTAAGTGAAAAGAGATACAAAAGCAATTCTGGTAGGAAAGAATAAAGGAATGTTGTATATTTACCTGGGCAATTACAAATGTTGGATATGAGCACCCTGGGTAACATGGCAGATGTCAAAACGATAATCTATTTCTTTCCAGACGCTTTATCAGCTCCACTGCAGGAGAGATGCGCTGCTTTAAATTATCCAGGTCCTGTGGTAATGGAGGAACGAATTTTAACTCATTCGCACGAAAGTGTCTCTGAACTGTAACAACTGCCCCTGTTCGTGCAAATTCCATTACGCAATATGCTTGCTCTACCTTCGTTGTTGCTACTTTAGCTATCAACAAGTAGCGCCTCTAGCGGAGTTTACGTCAACTACAACCACAGGCTATAAATTTACAACCCTCCTTTTCTTTTTCCCACCAGAATTGCTTCTGTATCTCTTTTCAATTAAAAATAAATTAACCTTACTTTTGTACCATTCTTTTTGAATAACGCTGTATATGTACACTTCGTTACGCGAACTTACAGTTTTGGTTCATAGAAACGATAGAATATACCTTTGTAAATTTCACACAACTAAAATCATCTATTTCTTTTACAAATGCAATTATTTGTGTTTTCTGCGACACTGACCTCAAAATCGGAGGTAAATTCATCGCTACACTAGGTTTTCAATTGTCAATTTAAAAGAAATGTATTTTTCTGAAAGTCAAATAGATACAGTGAACATAAATGTTAGTGAATAAAGAAACGTTAATGCCCACGAAATCAGAATTGTTTAAGATGTGAAGTTCAAACTCTCCTGTGAAAGACTCTGTTAGAATGAACTTCAAAGTCAGCAAGGCCAGTCAACAGATTGAATGGAAGAATGCCAGCTATTCAGGCAGTTATAAAATATTTTCTTTTTCTTTTCTACCACTAAATGTTGAAACGGACGAAAATAAATCATAACATGCACAACAGAAACAAGGTTTGGATACTAAATGTGGACAGCCTCGGGGAAGAACGAATACACCGGTATTGGACGAGAACTAAAGTCGCGACACTTTTGGTCAAATCTCAACTTCCAAGATCAGAAAAAAAGATGCCGCTCTTTCCCCCATACCAATTATGGTCATTATATATCACGCTGGTCCTGACATTTATGGTCAAATAAAATACACTCAAGATAAGATAAAATTCTTTGAAGGTCACCAGAAGGGCCAAAATTATCTTTCTCAGAAAAGGGGGGTGGGATGGAAATAGTGAAATCTTCCTTCGGACACACATATAGGTGGGAGTAAATAACCACGAAACGAGTCATTCCAACCCAAGAATTGGTGAAAAGATTGGGACTTTTGATGTTCAGGAGTGCTAAAATGTTATACTCAGCATTCTGAGACTACGGCCAATGGTTGTTTGTAATCAAGCCTAGAAATTGCGACCCGAAGAGCTTTTGCCAATAACAATTAATTTATAGGTTTCCCAAGGCACGATGGTCCAATCAGTACGGCGTCTGAAGCAAGCTGAGTGGGGTGGGTAGTTTCAGGTGTTCAGCAGTGATCCTCCATGGACCGGCTCTGGGGATGAACCCAGCCGAATAAGAGGATAGCTGGGAAGTAATGGAGTTCGGAGCGTGGTGCTGCTCACACAACCTCCACATCCACTCATGGGACATTACAGCGTTACGTGTGTGACATTTTACACATAAAATTTAAGGTTCTAGACACGAGATTGGACTATAATATTCACAATGAACTGATTTCATAAAAGTATGAGGTACTTTGTGGTGTCTTGCTAACAAATGAAAAAAAAGGCTTGACTATGATGGGATAGGCTGAATGCATGAATTAACGAAAGTGCGTTACGTGAGTAACGCTTTAAAAATGTAGCAATATTTTACTTCAATTGTCTGTGAAGCATATAGGCTGCAGAGGTTAGTAACTTTTATTTGTGAAATGTACAAATTATATGCATTCACAAACATCTCAACCATAATGCAATTAAAAATCAAAATTTCCATTTTATTTCATTTCGTTATTTACATGGAGTAGGACCACTTTTCGTGGCGGCAGTTTGCAATGCGCGATGTAAAAATGCACATCGCACATGTTTACATCACTTATACTAAGGTGTACAGAAAATATCTTCATTAAAACAACGTGCCACAAAAACATTAGCCATCGTTCATTTCAGGCTCTAAATTACATGCGATGCCTTTCCCAATAAAAACTGTTCGATACCAAGAGACTATCCAGCATGAGAACTAAACCGCAAGAATCAAGGTCTTGTGTGTGTACTTTGTTCTGCACTCCTGCCATATTTTGCAAAGAACCGCTGCTGATTTTAAGAATAGTGACTAGGCTACAGGTGGTGGACCTAACGGAACTGTCCTAAAACCTTCTCAAACTACAATGGGCAGTAATGAAGGTTATCTCGGAAAATCAACACAATTATGTAGCCTACATATTTTCCCTTTTTTGACCGCATAAAAACTGTAGCCTTATTTCTAACCAATACTCCCCACCCTGATCTTCAACGCTCGACTAGAGGAGTTCGTAAAGAGAGTGCTTCTCTAGTAAAACATGACTACCTGTACCAACAACTACATTTGCATTGTAAACGCACTACATCAAGTTGGAAATCATGTTCAAACTTCCTGGAACTTTAAGAGTCATAGCACTTGCACTGAAGCTGCATACAACAGTGAAGATGAAGAGCAATTGTGATGCACAATGGTGGTTTGCAACTGAGGCGAAGTTCTTCAATAAATGTATGTTTTTCGAAAGCCGCTGTGACGATACCTTGAGTGCAGCTACGAGTGAATGCACACTGCAACTCATCAGCGATGCAAAAATGGTGAAAGCAGTCAGCAACCATGTCAAGAGCAAAGCAAAGTATGTTCTGTGTAATTTCCGCGGATGAAAAACGGACGAACTCAAGTGAACGTCAAAAAGTTTCTTGCACTAATCGACAGAAAAGATGCAAAAACGCTTCTACCACTCTGACAATTCCATTAACAATCCGTGAGGGCGGGAGTAAACCGCCATGACAGCTACGAAAGCAGAAATCATCGCTGACAACTTCCCCTTCGACTATTTTTTTTTCCTCCTGCAGATATGTCAAGTCTCTGAAGGCGACGTCTGTCGCCATAGCAACAAAATTAAATGCAACCATGCAATCAATATACCAGTAACCAAGGTTCTGAAGCCATTTACACAGACGGTGTAACAGAAAATCGATACCAAAACGGCTAGTTATTCGAAATGTACTTGCACAAGGCATAAAGTACATTAGTGGTTGATCAGGCTCAAGTGGAACGATTATCCTGTTTCAACTTTGTTCCTTTCCACCTTTCACTGAGCAAAATGTTCACTACCAAACTGCTGATTTCTGTCCAAAAAAATTAAACACACATTGAGTAGTTTACTATAACAGTTGCAAATTTAAGTTTAGTAAATATACAAACCAGTTTAATTTGCTAGATTTAGAAATTACCTAATTGATATGTATGTATATAGCTATATGATGAATAATATAAGTTTATTGTCGCCCCCACCTTTTCTGTGGTTGAATTTTAGAAGTTGTCGAATTTGATTTTGAAGTAATTATAATAACAGTAGCCTTTACGTATGTGGTTTATATTCTGTGATTATTTAGGCAACAACTTTTTGTAGATTGCATCATGTTTGTATAATATTTTTCTTAAGGTTAGGCCTACATTGTAAAGTATTACATGTTAAAACAGATATTTCGGTGATACAATCGAATAATTATTTAATTTATATCTTCATGAAATAAATAGTGCTGTACAAGACTACATAAACTTATGTTCAGATAAAGTGTCACATGCTTCAACTGTCCAACCTTGTAAAGTGCGTCACTTTATGTGAACTGCAGTGTACAATGAAACATACTTGACATTAGCTTGTTGAAGTAAGATGGAAACAGAACTTCTTCAGGCTCGATATTCATAGAACATTCCTTCTCGTGTTCTTACGGTACTAATAATAAAAGTAACGAACATTATTGAATACAACCCAAATAATTCGTTCACATCAGTTACAATCGCAACAGATCTTGCAACATTAGATTTGCATTTTGAATCGCTGAAATCTTCACAATATACGCAATCATACAAATACGTTCGTTATTTTGTAATCATTAATAAATAACTGTGCTTATTACCACTAATCAGAAATTTCTTCACCGTGTACAATTAAATCAAGTAACTGGATTGAATGGCATACTATAGCTGAATCTAGAACGTGATCATATAACAAAGATACCGTCTCATGCGCTAACCTATGTGCTACAACTATTTGACTTCATAATATGATCAGCTAGATAAAACCAGAACACCTAATCACATTACGATTATCTAACATTAAAAATGACTGTATCGTATTGGCAAGCAGCCTAATTAATACTAATTACAGAAAAATAGTCATGCTGCAGAGGGTACAGCCCATCCAATGTCAAACCACTAACCGTACTGACCCATATTCGAGGATCCTGCTTATCTTTCTGTATCATCGACTGTTAGAGCCAGGTGTAACCCATGTCTGCGATCACTGAGCAGAAGACTTGTCTGGTGACGAGATACAGGTTTCGTTTTAATCAGATAACTTAAATATTAAAGCCAACGGTGCAGACATGCATGCAAGGGACACTAAATCATCAGGTTGGACAGTGTCAGTGTGTAAATTAACTCAATCAGACCTTGAGGCATCAACAACAGGATTCTGCACCGAGTAATCAACTGACGTCATACAACACATCCCCTTGCCCACAACGAATGCTGTTTGATGGAAGATATTGTTAACTTCTTAGTTACGCATGCCACTAATGTTGTGTATAACACGACTAATTTCATTATATAGAAGTTAACTTCGTTTCTTCAACCTATGTTTATCACCAAGATTGATTATGTTCACAGACAACAAGATCAAGATAAGAAACTAGACCTCACCTATCCCCTTCTACACAACGAATGTTGTTCAAGGGAAGATATTGATAACTTGTAAATTATATGTGCCACTAATATTGTACGCTACACAACTAATTTCATCATACAGAAGTTGTTAATTTCGTTTCTTCAAACTATCTATATTATAAAGATTGCTTGGAAACTTTTAGTTACAAATGTCACTAATATTGTACACTACATAACTAATTTCATCATACATAAGTTAATTTCGTTTCTTCAACCTATGTTTGTTACAAAGCTTGCACTTGCACACAACGAATGTTGTCTAACGTTAAAGGAAAATATTGTAACTTGTAGTTACAACTGTCACTAATATTGTACACTACACAACTAATTTCATCATACAGAAGTTCATTTTGTTTGTTCAACGTACGTTTATTATAATGTCCACAGACAACAAGATCCAATTAAAAAACTAATTTAAATCATGTAGTTATAATGTTCGTACTTTCTGTCTGTGTTATTTTACTTCACACTTTTAATCCTCCGGTTAATCGCGACGATGAAGATGAATGATTAACATAGGAAATAGATGAGACAAAAACAATGATACATTCAGGTCTGGCCAGAATTCGTAGCCGATTCCGCTATGGGGACTGGCTATGGAATTCAAACGAGAAGCAGAAGTATCTATTGCACAGATAGCTGCATACCTAATTGGCATTTTGTCCACGGCTGTCACGATTGCCTGAAGACCCATCTCGCGCATGGGACGAAAGCAAGTAATAATTAAAAATGAAAGCTCTCCACTTGAGAAGGATGTTCAGTAGAAATTTACGGCTGAAGTTCGTGATGCAGGCATTGTTCACGCTACCTTGTGGAGACGTTTCAAGGACTTTTTAAGGGCAAAAGAAGGCAGCAATTTAAAATGCATCCCTTCCTTGCAGAAGGTAAATGTTTTGTCTAGCCAGCCAGTCTACCAACAGTGTACAGCGTGGGCAAGAGGGTTTGCGATAGGTGTTGGTCTGAGATGACGTCAGCAGATTCTTGATTGGATGATGCTGTAGCCATGACTCGCTCACAAGCTACAAACTCAGGACAGTAAGAGATGGGCAAAAATAAGTTTGAAACCGGTTTAGTAGTAGGCAAAGCTTAACTTTTTATTTGAACACGTATAGAATGCAGGAAGTGTCACTCACTACGTCTATATTATTGGTGTTAAAATTCAGATGAAAGGTTTCGAATCGAGTATCGAATACTTACAATAGCTGTATGCAAATATGCTAACGACCTTCTTAAACAAGGGGTTGGAAGTACTACGACGCAAGGGGTACAGAATACGAATCCTGGTGTGGTCATGGGTGTTTTGTCAGAGTCCCTTCATCATATCATCACTCATCTTCCTGACTAGCCTAAAGTAGCAGAAAAGGAAAATATTTTGATTTGGTTTATTTTACTTCGCCTTTCTTCCACTCCTGGCCAATCGCGAAGATGATCAGTAATGATATGATGAAATTGATGAAGGGACATTGGGAAAGAACAACCAGGCCAGGATTCGAACCCGCGACCTCTGGCAAAGTAAATAAAAAAATAAATAGGTATACACCTGCCTCCTTATGACTTTTATAAATCTCATTTTCAAAGCCACAACTTAAGTTCGTGGCCCAAAAGCTCTTTTGGTAGTAAGGCATGCATGCTAAGTAAGTAACCTTTCGATGAGTGACTCGTAGTCATTGTATGGGTAAAATTTTCGTATCCGCAAAACGCATTTCTTCAATTTTACAGGATAAATTACTTACCGAATGCAGTTTCTTTATAATTCTGAAGTTCGGGGAAGTGTTTTCTCGCATCGTTCATTGAATTTTGCCGGTAAATCATATATTTTTCGATATTAATGTGTGACCGATGCACGAAAGCTCTTGCATCCATTTACTTCCAGGTGGATGTAGCCTGTGTGTGATGACGTAATCCCGGTCAGTGTTTCCAACACTGTGTTTTTGCAACTGAAGAAGGTACGTTTCCGCAAATGGTTTGTGGGGCTACGTGTCAATGGTTCGTGGGGCTATGCGAGAACGGTGTGTGGGGCTACGCATATATTTTTCGAAACCAATTCTTAACTATTGTAACCTACACACCCTACCTAACCTAACCTTACCGGAAATGGTTCGTGGGGCAATTTATGAATGGTTCGTGGGGTTTTCGAACCTGGAAAAAAAATACGAAAGTAGGTATTTTTCGAAGAAGAAGGTTGCTACACTGCATAACCACTGATCATGGACAACACTAGTCAAGATTTTTCCGCCATATTGCGTGTAACGCAAGCGAAAACGAACAAACAAGAATTACTCGATATGTCGAAAGTTGAGATTATTTGCGTGATAAAAACGAAATGCTACCTTGAAGAATCCTTAGGAATGCAGATACGTAAGTCCCAATGTGAAAAAGAAGAAAAAGGAATTTCAGACGTTTGGTGGTTACTGAAATTTTACCATTGTAAAGGGTGATCCATAAAGAACGCCGGATTTGAAAAGGACGCCATATTTTTTTTTGTTTGGTTGGCAGCATTGTTGGTGCGATTGTTGTTATCAGTTATCATTGAGGTTTTGTGTTGAGAAGCGTTTCAGTTGTTCTACTGTTTGTGTGTGTTGCTAAAAGCCATGGAAAGGTACAGTAAGGAACAGCGAGTTTTGACACTACAAGAATGGTGAACGTTTCGCGGTGACTGTTCGGAAACTCCGTACGATACTTGGCCATCTTCATGCACCGAACGAATTAATGTTCGTAGGTTGATCAACAAATATGAACAAACTGGATCAACAGAAGAGATCAAAAGCCCTGGACGCCCTCGAAGTCGCCGGAGTGAAGCAAACGTTGCTGTTGTGCGTGATTCTGTTGCTGTGAGTCCTGCAAAATCGTATCGCCGTCGTGCTCAAGAACTGCATATGGCGCCACCAACAATGCAAAGAATCTTGACGAAAGATCTGCACTTGCACGCGTACAAAGTGCAGTTAACGCAGGAACTGAAACCAGCGGATCATGGAAAACGACGGCAATTTGTTGACTGGATCCTTGAAAGGGAACGAGAGAACAAGGGTTTCGCAAAGCGCATCATTTTCAGCGATGAAACTCATTTTCATTTAAACGGGTTCGTAAACAAGCAGAATTGCCGAATATGGGGATCTGAGAACCCAAGAGTGATTCAGGAAAAGGAAATGCATCCTCAGAGAGTTACGGTTTGGTGTGGCATTTGGAGTGGGGGTTTGGTCGGTCCTTACTTTTTTGAAGACGAAGAAGGAAAAATGCTCTGACAGTGAATGGAATTCGTTACCGTGCAATGATAACTGATTTTCTTTGGCCTCGTTTGGATCAAATGAACATCGAAAATGTATGGTTCCAACAAGACGGCGCAACTTGCCACACTTCAGAAGAAACAATCGATCTGCTGCGTGAGAAGTTCCCGGACAGAATAATCTCGTTGCGAGGAGACCAAACCTTCCCACCTCGCTCTTGTGACTTCACACCATGTGACTTTTCCTTGTGGGGGTATACCAAGTCACAAGTTTACCAGAACAAACCCCGAAATTTGTTGGAACTTAAGCAAGAAATTCGACGTGTCCTCAACACACTTGATGGGGAAATGTGTGATCGGCTCACGGTGAATTTCATGGACCGAGTGATTGCGTGTAGGGCTAGTAGGGGGGGAGGGTCATATGCCTGATATTGTTTTCCATGTTTAAACCTTAATATCTCCTGAAGAGAATGGTATGTGCTTTGTGCTTTTTTTCCAAAAATAAATTTCATTTATAGCAACTTCAAATCCGGCGTTCTTTATGGATCACCCTTTATGTATATATTTCCCATCTGCATGGCTTTTAGTAAATTTTGTGGAAAAAAAAATCACAAAAAAAAAAAGGCAAGGGCACACAAACAAAGTAAACGTAACAAGCAAAAGACTCATTTTCCTTCTAGAAATTCTCCCCAACCCTCAACGCTACATGTATTCGTAGAACCAATAACAATCGTTTAATGTTCAAGAGTCCACAGATATCAAGCATCATCTACAAGCTTAAACGGCGGAGAGCGTAGGTGCTGCCACCCACGGATCTCTCTCGAATGTGATTCATCGTCCAATTTACGAACAGCAGGATGCAGGCAGGCTGTTCCAATCCAAATATCCGTCTCCCCCGAGGCAATTCTTTCGGAAGCTGTGACGGTCGATACGTCTGAAACTTGTCTACAAAAATGAATCGGATTTTGTATGTTTCTGTTATTATATAGTGCGTATTTTGACGTTATATGAAGTCATACACTTTGCTGCTTGAGCATATCTTTCACTACGAGCATATTTAACGGGTACTATTGGTGAAACCTTAATTTACCATCAAGTAAACATATGCTTTGATTGATTGATTTGTTGTTTTAAGTCCACTTTTTGCAAAGGAAGGCTAATCGGGATTGGACTTACAGTTTAAAGTGGGATCCGAACCAGCATCCACCGGGTATCGAACCCGGGACCCCTTAATTGCAAGGCGACGACGTTACCACTACGCCATCGAAGGGGGGGGGGGGCTAAACAAACAGATGCACGTGACTTAAGATTATTGGTAAATTCACATGGCAGATGTTTTCACAGAATAGGAATATTGTCCGCATTGGCGTGCGGTGATAATTATCCTTGGGGAATCAGCCCAACAAAAATTAAAAACTCAAGAAAATATACACGTAGGTCTTTTTCTACCTTTAAAACGATCTTTAATACGTGGCTATTTGACGATTGAAAGTAGCCTTTCTTTGTCAAGGGATTTCTTGACAAAAATGTCATTTGTTTTCAATGCTTGCAAAAGATTATTCAAACGATCACGTTCATGGATGTTGTTATTCTGTCAGAAATCATAGTTTTGCGTCTCTACTGTGCTCCAAAGCTTTTACTTATATATATATTTTTTTAAATGCTTCGCCGCTTAACGCTGGCATTGGCACAAAACAATCGCTCAATCTAGACATTTAACTGCACACTTTGCAACACTATGGTAGCTACAGCAGCAGACCTTACTGATGGTACTGCATTTCAGGCTCTGCTGATTGGGGGTAAAGGTATCGTGCATAGAAGGTAGCCTGTTATTGGATGGTTCAAGGTCACATAGTCTTGTTTTCATTTCTTGCTTCTCCTGGATCCGAAATGTTGGGCAAAATGACACAGATGTTTTATCAAATCGCCACGAGATGGTGCTGAAGGTTGACATCTCGAAAACGAACTGACTGGGAGGACTACAAATTTATTCCTCTCAAACGGCAGAAAAATAATTACAGAAAAAAAAAAGTGAAATAAAGACAGCACTGCTGGCCTTGCTGTACTGGAATGTACGCGCGCATGATATAGTGTTAACTAAATCATAATAATAAACGTTATTTTATGAGCAATAAAATCGACGTTCAATAATCCGATGGACGAGCAGAATGAAGAGGAATGAAACAATAGGCGCTCACAATTACTACTATTGACCAGTGCTTTTTGTTTACACTGGCCCCTTTCTCAGACTGAAGGCAAACAGCTAAGAGCAGTCCAAACTAACTTCGTGGCTCTGGCCCCTTGCACTGTGTCCGATCAATCTCGAGGAAGCCATCCTATTGTTGCAACCAAATGTAACATTTTTAATTTAAACTTTGTTTTGTCACTTTTCTGCCCCGTTAAGTTAATCGCGAGCATGGGTGATCGGATGAAATTGATGAGGAGACAGTCACAAAGGGCGGGACTCGACCACAGATCCTTAAGTGATGAGGTGGTGAATCCCCCGCTGTTCGGCTGACAATAATAATTGGTTTTAAAAAATAGGTAAAATGTTTGGTAGTTGGCCACACTGATTTTCAGGTCCTCATCGGTAACTTAAAACTCCTTGATTCAACTGTGTGCTCTTTAAACGTGTGCAACTTACAAGCTCCAAGTTATCTACACAGTGAAAGCCGAGAAAACGAGGCATTACGAAAGTACACTGATCGAAGGCTAATAGGTAATCCGAGGACTAGTATAACATATCCTGCTTTTTCTTTCAAACTGCGAAATCTACCTTTATCCTTGGCCCTTTTATGGGGAACAGGAAAGTCAACAAAGAGGTATATGGCTCACATTGAAATCCCACTTTCCTAGTAGAATGGAGCTGTCTTACGATTGCCCGCCTACCCATTGAAGCAAAAGGAAGTATCGGGTAGCAAATACCAAGAAGGGTAACCAGATCTCTTCCATTCCTTGTAATTCAGGAATTCTATCATATTTCACCTAAAGATTAATCGTTGGTGCAAAGCTGGACTGTTCTGGATTTCATAGTTCCATTACAAAAATCTCTTATATAAAATGAAACCAATGATTCTTCGTTACTACTGAAGTATAGACAAATATAGTTACGTCACCATATTGTCACTATGGTGTATAAGAAATCTATAGTTACCCCCTGCACATTACAACTTGCTGTGCAGCACCAAGCCCTAGCCACTCCAGCGTGCCCAGACGTTTTGTACATGGTATACAAAATCTTCCATCGGAGGTAGGAACGTCAATATTTTTGATTGATTGATTTGCTTTATTTTACTTCGCTTTTTGGCTAATTTGCGAAGATAGTGATGAATGGACACTCACAAACATTCATGGCCGTAGGCAGGAAAACATTTCGGGGGGGGGGGGGGACTCATAATTTTTTTCAATGCGTCGCAAGAAATTTGAATAATACCTAGGTAAAATAATAATAATTAAAATTTCATAATAAACTAATTTCTTGCAAATGTATTATTATTATTGCTATTTTATTATTATGAAAATAAAATCCAAGTGTGCGACAGTCATAAAGACTTAGGAATATTAATAGACTCCTCTATCATATTTGATGAACACATTTCAGAAATTTGCAAAAGAGCGAAGAAAATGCTTGGTTATATATTTTTCTCATGGAAAGTTTTTAAAAAGGAAGATACTTTAATATTCCTGTATAAAACGATAGTTCGTCCTATTCTTGAATATGCAAATGAATTATGGTTTCTGACTGCAACCAGTCACCTTCAAAAAGTTTAATCAGTTCAAAAACTTTTTATCAGGTTATTATGCACAAAGTTTTAAAAAAAATACTATGACCAACATTACTCTCAATGGTTATCACAGTTGAATATGTTTTCCTTAGAAGAAAGAAGAAAAATGAAAAGGATAAATTTTGTAGAGAAGATATTAAATTTCCAAGTTGACAGTGAATACTTTTTGAATAATATACCTTATAAAATTCCCAGATATTCCCATAGGTATATCTCAATTCTCACATGCCTAAACAAGGCAAGAGGTTTAGTAGCTGATCTTGTTGAAACCCAATTTGAATTTATGTTGATGTATAAGATTGTAGGATCCACAGTTTTATTTTATAATTACGTATTCAATTTTATAATTTTGTATAACCAATTTTGACATAGTGATATACCTGGTTGTTTAATCGTTATCATCACTTAAATAAATACGATTATTATTATTATTATTATTAGAACAATACACAGTTATTTGCACAATATTATATAACAATAAACAATTATTAGTGTCAGAGATATAATAGATCTCGTTGAAAACTGTAACTTGAAGTGTAAATATGCTAACTTGTTATGTTATTCTACAGCTTACGTATTTTATTCGCGTAACTTTGTACTTCTGTATTTGACTTACTGCTGTATTAGGTTTCATACTGTGCTCAACACTAAAAAAAAACGATTATTATTATTATTATTGCTGTCCTTATATCCTTGAGGAGTATTCTACTTTATCCATCAGAAGTGTGAATATGCAGCACAACTCTTTTTATTATCATCTTTTTTGCACGTTTCATGCAATGTGTACTGAAATGCATAGTTATTATATTTTGTTATTAAATTTTAGATACCTTCAGAAAAAAGTTTTAAAAGTAAGAGAAATTTTAGTCATAAAGTTTATGTTGTTTGACCATTCACATAAAACTTAATTTTTGGAATTTTGAAAACTGTGGAAACCAGTTATTCTTTGGTTTAAATGGTAACACATAACCTGGTGCCTGTATTGTAACCTCAATTTTTCGTTCTGACGTTGTTTTTCTTTGGTTATTCTGTTCGAATACTAACTGACTGGAGCATTGTAATCAAGGGGTCCCGGGTTCGATACCCGGTGGAGGCACATAGTGGTTCGGATTTCACTTTAAACTGTAGGTCCAGTCCCGATTAGCTTTAATGTGCATAAAGTGGACTTAAATAAAAACAATCAATCAAAATGTTTGAAAATTCTAGCTCGATCATTTCAGCATTGTCTCCCTGTTGTATTTTTTTGTAAAACTGAGAATAAATTTTTGAAAATGTGTTACAAATTTTGGTTTCTAAACTTCCATTAATCCAACATGCCATAAGTTTCTGGAGGGGGGGTGGAACCCTAAAAATCCATGCCCAGGCCAGGATTCGAACCCGGGACGCTTGGCATCGTAGCGCGATGTGCTAACCACTCCGCCACGGCAGGCACGTCAATGTATGCAAGGCGTCCCTCAGAAAGCGCAAAATTCTCAAGACAGTAAAATAACTTCAAACGTGGGCTTTGCCCTTCCATACAATAAACTGTCGTCTCCTGATATCACGCTAGAATTCAAATGATCTTTGTCTGCCTCATGAATAAACACTACATGATCAACTCGCCACATAAAATGTATTTATACTGTGAACATTTCCTATGGGGCAAACAAATTCATTTAATTTACATGTCCACGACTTAAGCTCATGTAAAAATAAGTTTAGTTGTGGTTAGAGGCTGAAAACAATATGCAATTCTGAGCATCGAGTATTAACCGAAGTCTACAACATGTAAACGCTGTTATCGCCTAATTATGCCCATGTAGCATCAGGAATTTTCAACATTACATTGCGGAAAACAGAGTGAATATGATGGGACGTTTTGCGCATTATCATCTTTCGTTGGTTGATGAGCTGATGGTTAGCACAAGTTATGCCTGTTTGAAGCCTTTTCTATTGCTTAGAAAAACGTGTACATGAATATTTGAGAAAATGAAGTTGAAAGCCAAACCAAAGTAGTTGAATCTACGGTGCGGGTGATCCCTCCAAACTTTACAACAAGTCTTGTGACACACACAAAGGCTTATAGTATTACATTCAGATGATAGTTTTGTGTGTGTGTCTCGGCTCATCCATATATAAACAACGTTTTTGGAAATTTGGATTTTACTTAATTTACAACATTTTCCTGCCACTTTTGGCTAACACATTCAACAAGAATGAATGATGAATGCGTGATATTGATACCCTCGACACAGAAAGTGACACCCTTGTCAGACCGGAACTATAGGAGACCCCGTAACCTTCAATACCAAGACAGATCAGGTCGCCCAGCAAATACATGTTTGGTCGTCGTGATGACAGATTGAACTCTCATCAATACAACACCGTTGGTATGTTTCTCCAATATTTATAACATTACCATAATCACAAAAATAGGATCATTTTTGTTAACGGTTAACAATATTGTCTTTCTCGTGATTCGCAGTTCGATATGTTAACTTTTAGACAACAAAGACCAAGGTAGTTTGTTTACAGTACTATATCAGTGTTCGAAGGCTAGCCTTGGCGATACTTGGGAGCTTCCATGTTTTCACATGGAGATAATGAGGCAGCTCATCCCCCTCCACCTGTATAATATAATGTTTACCTAAAACAATTGATTGAGTTGGTGTTTTAAGTCCACTTTGTGCACAGTAAGGCTAATCGGGACTGGACCTACAGTTTAAAGTGGGATCCGAACCATTATGTGCCTCCACCGGGAATCGAACCCGGGACCGCGAGGGCGCTACCACTGCGCCATTGGGGAGGCCCTTTACCTAAAAAAATCAAATACAACAATAATTCTTGTTTATTAGAATTCAGCGGAAATTCACCTTCCTAAGTGTCAGTTCAGCCACTGCTGCCTATAATGTAGACAAGTATTGATCATGCACATGGAAGAGTAGCGTACACCATTTCATAAACATCTCACTTACCGTTAATCCAAGTTATAGGCACTTCCTAAGGCACATCCGTAAACGAGCACAATACACGTTACAACGTTATGTAATGTTTCGTCACGTAATTGTCACAGTACCAAAATAAAACACACCCCTCTGCACCAATCTACGTAACCACATTTGCAGCAGTTCCAAGTTTTCCACCTTCGAACGAGGCTATAAAAACAAACACACCAAGTTCTGATCAACCGTAAACCTGCAGAGGTGCAACACGGAACAAGTCGGCATTTGCCAGGCGGATCAACACGAACCGTTTAATTCCACCGTAAAATTGTGAAGGCACTTTCCGGAAAAAGGCACAAGACCACTTTTGAAAATAAGAAATCCAGGAGTTTCTCCTCTGCCACACTTAAGAAGTTACCTATCGGTTGTCTAGAACAAATGACACCTGTTCGTTTTGTTATTTTCACGGAGCAGACACCACAACGATAACACGCGGGAACCAACGTGCACACAACACAACCCTAATCCCTGTGCTACAATACGCCGACTAATATCTCTCGTAGGCGATACAATTTTGCCGGCTTCTTGTTTCGGACGCTCGCCGCGTGAGGGCACGAGTGTCGTCACGTGATGACGCAGTGTTGCCAACCATACGCTATTTTAACCAACTGAAACAAAAACTACTAGTTTGTATTATTTTTGGATTGGTCGTACATCTCTTTCAGGAACAAATGCTTTCATATTATCGAGAGCGCTACTTCACAAATACGACGGGTTGACCAGGTCTGAAAACATTCTTCATAATAAATTAACAAAAATAATCTATAAAACATATTGCAGAGTATATCCCATCAAGAAACCGGATAAACAGAAAACACTTCTGTTGCTTTCCCCTGAAACAGCACATTTCAAGGATTTTAAGTTCATTGGAACCCTAAGCGACAGTGGCGGCGATTTGTCACTTTTGCCCCCGCACTTGGTACCTTATGTACCAAGGGGAAGCAAACTGTCTTTGCCCCTCCCCTCAAAGTTTTGGAACCCAATCGTCACCACTGCTGAGCGAGGTGGCAACCAAAAATAAAGGTAAAGCTGGTACGAAATGCCAAGAGTCGATAGTGTACTTTGGTGCCAACCATATTGACATTTTCCATGATTTTCCTCCATCCCGCACGTGAATGATAGCATGATACCTTCAACATTGGATTCCTTTTCGTCACTCTTTTGTTTTCTGTTTAATAGTTGCGGTTAACCTCGTGGTATAAAAGTTAAGTACTAAGTCGTGCTTTATTCGAGCCTATGAATATATTATCGGATAAATTTGACAATAAAATTAGGATCTTCTCTTGTCATAATTGGTTTCAAAAGCTAGAAAAATAAATTAAAATTCATCAAAACCGTTAAACATTATCCCTACCCTTGTCGGAGGATGAGGGGACATTTCAGAAAATTGTATTGAGTATATGTAAGGTAATGGTGTACTAGGGATCATACCCCCAAAACCAATAACTCAAAGTGGTCGACTTTGCTCTCGTCACCAAAGTTCCCGAGTTCCAACTTGGGCATGGATGTTTTGTGAGTGTCTCATCGCCAATTTCATTCAATAATCACTCATCCCATCGTAGCGATTAGCCACAGTGGCAGAAAAGCGACGCTAATCAACAAAAATACACACACAAACCAAAGGAACAACGTTTATGTGAATCTCTCGTAGTTCAAAGCATTTGTGATTTGATTTGCTTTATTTTACTTCGCTTTTTGTGCCACTTTTGGCTAATTTGCGAAGATGGGGATGAGTGATCATATGATGAAATTGATGAATGGACACTCACAAGCATCCATGCCCAGGCCAGGATTCGAACTCGGGACCCCTGGCGTCGGTAGTTCAAAGCACTTTTACATTGCTGTGAAAGGGTCTCAGGTTCGATTCACTGGTTCGGATTCCACAAAATACAAGTTACAGTCCACTGTATATCTGACCATGAAGTGGATTAAAAACAGCCCCCCCCCCAGATTTGCTACGAATTATTTGGAAAGAAGGGGGGTAGGGGCATGGCAGGGTGGTAGAGAAAGCTCAGAATGAGAATAAATAAATACTGGATTTTCGGGAATATTTCCCCTCATTAAACCGCTTCCGACGGTGACACCTATGACTCAGAAAGCGGAATGCTCCATACTTCTAATCGTACGGGTGCACTTAACACTGGTGGTTTTTACGCATTGCCAGTTGGCAACACTGGTCGGGAGAAAAGCCCAATCCGGCGCAGGTGTGGAGCTCAGCGAAGAAGCAGTAAACCAACCTCAACTCAACACCCGATGCAGCCGTGTTTTCGAACCTGACGAGTGACTTGTGGGGGAATATTTTTCTTCTCCATGGCCAACGATGATGCGAGAGGCCATGGTGATTCCAGGTGCATCATTGCGATGATGTCATGCAAATAAACTTCCGTTCCCTGCGCACTTCGAAAAACAATATCCACGGTCGATCATGAAGCGGCGAAAACTTGTGTGAGGCGACGCTGCTATGCATGATTTATTGTTTCACTTGGGAAAAGTTGTGCTGCATCAGATGATGGAAGTAGAAAAATGAATAAGGACAAAAGGGTAAAAGAACAAAAGAACATTAGCGACCAGCGGCGTATTTAAGGGGTCCCGTCAGGCTTTATCCGCCGTTCTCTCACTTGTGGATTCCTGACTTCTAAAATAGGTCAAATATGCACGGAGATTTCAATATTTTTCTCATACATTACACCCCCATTGTAGAAGGGAGAGTTCATGGTATACGTGGAACGGAAACAAAGCAGCAATACGTAGGTCAAGATTAGGGGGGAGAGGGGAAGCTGCCCCTCCCCCCCACACACTTTTCGCAACTTTTGTCCCCGCACTATGCTAAACTTTATCTACAAAGGGAATATACTGTCTTTGCCCCCCCCCCCCTGTTTTGGAACCCAATCGCCGCCACTGGTAACAGTGTTACCGTAAGTTATTAAAAAAATTAACTGATTTCTGCTCTTGCTCAAAATTAAATGCTTCAGAATCTTGCTAAAAAATAACTTTTATTTTTTTTAAAAAAAAAAAAAGAAAAGTGTTGCACCCCTTTTCAAAGAAGATTAACTGTGTTACACCCATTTCTACAAAGATTAACTGCGTTACAACCTTTTGAAAATAACCGTGTTATACACTTGTTTCTTTTAAAGAAAAGACTATTACAACCTAAATAAAAAAAATGTGTTACTTCCTTATTAAAAATATCTGAGTTACTCCCTTAATAAAGAAATTAACTGTGTTACACTTACACTCGTCCAGAAAGAAGTAACTGTATTATGTTCTAGTTAGAAATTAACTGTTGAAAATACGCAAAAACTGTCGGGAGATACACAAAAAGTTCCTTTTTTAGAGATATTAGAAAAATTAAGTTAGGATTTGACAGAAAAAATCTCAAAGTTGATAAAAAAAATTAGGTGTTAATACATTCCTAAAAATATGTTACTTATAACGGAGCTATTAAAACTGACCACTGCTCTCAGTGCTTAGGGATTTCCCTATAAGAAAATTTGTTAAGTGTAAATACCCCCCCTCCCCCCGGCTGTTGCTTTTAGCGGCGTTAAATATCGGTAAGATCCTAAAGACAATTCTTGTTCATGAAGTTCCTCGAAGCGAAATGCGTTCCACGGCATTCAGAAAAGGGTTGGAAATACCCGCTCAATGCACCATGGCAAATTCCTCCACCGTAGCGAAGAGAAGTAATTTCTGCCGTGAAGCAAACAACGAAAAACAAAAAAGAAAAGAAATTACGTACCTCGACGAAAGATCTTTCTAGCGAGAGATCAGACCAATATTCAACCGTTGGCTTACCTGGAAAAGACCAGAAAAAGACAGGAATTAGGACAATTTCTCTCAATAAAAATCAGAACGGATTTCACTTAATAGATGTTCAGTTTCTCTCTCTGCTATCGGTTTCGAATTACAAAAAAAAAGTGTCAGTGCTTCGAATGGAAAGACTGCATTAAATTCGTGAACTTGGACAAAACAAATAATGATTCAGTGCGAAAAAGGATGAAATATTCTCTTAATTGCCTCGGCTGACAATGGTGTCGCCACAGGGCATCCGTCCCCCCGATGGCTACGCTTTCACTCGCCATCTCCGCCAATTGATTTGTTCAGTACACTTCTCGAATCGACTACAATCGTTCCGTGCTTTAAGCTGGTTCGTTCTACTTTTTCACGGTCGTATTTACACCTTTTACTGAATCGTCACCACCTTATTTGTACAGTGGGATCCATGAGTATTACCGTGCAAATTGTCCATGACCATTTTCATTAATATTTCTCTTGCATCCTGTGTTTTTTTAAGAGAGGGATTTTTATGTATGTCGATGCAGAAGTTGTCAACAGCTGGTTTTGAGTTTTCTTTTAATTCTTGAAGCTCTTATTGGGTCAAATAAAGTGCACGAACATGGTGATGGGCAATTTGTTCGGTAATACTCATGGATCCCACTGTACCTTGGGCCTGGAAGCGTGGCGCTAGTGTCGAATGTTAAGCCACGGGGAAACTGCAATCGACAAATTCCAACGACACACATGTTCTGGCTCTACAATACGTTAAATGTTTTCAAAACTTCCACTACAGTGGTAAGAAGGGAGCGGATTTTTAGTCAGCCGCACTCGGCAAGTGTTTTGATCATATGGCTGCAATGCAATATGCTGTCTTATTTCATATAAAAATGCATAATTTTATCTTTAGCATATAAAGCACACATTTCTAGTGAAAAAACAACATAAAATGTATA
Source organism: Lepisma saccharinum (assembly GCF_977018435.1). NCBI lineage: Eukaryota > Metazoa > Arthropoda > Insecta > Zygentoma > Lepismatidae > Lepisma > Lepisma saccharinum. The sequence goes on from NC_139235.1 coordinate 5,713,203, forward strand.
TATTTTGGACATTCCGGACGAAACAGTTTCCGAATTATTTTGTGAAAACGCGAATTTTAAGAGTTAATGCATAAAATAGACGAAATACTTCGTGATACTTCAAGATTTATCGAAGATGGATGTTTACAAAACGATCTCTGGCTGCTTCCTGTCTGCAAATCCAAGCTTTTTCTGTGGAGTGACAGAAAATATATAATCGAATCTAAAACGAGGGGGTTCTGATAAGTTCCTGGCTTTGCTCTCTTCCCATCGTTTCCCATTCGCGATTCATATCTCATTTGAAAATGTGTAATATTACTTCCCGTAATAGCTTCTTTCCATTATTCAGGTTTGAAGTAGTCATGGTGGAGGCACACGTCAGTGTTCGGGGTGTGATCAAGTTTCTGTTCCTCCAAGGAAAGTCTGCGAAGTACATTCACGGTGAGATGTCACAAACACTGGGAGATGAGTGTCCTTCATACAGCACCATAAAAACCTGGAGAGCTCGATTCAGGACTGGACATTTCAGCGTCGAAGACGAGGTCCGCAGTGCCCTTCATCAGTGACGGATCCGGCAACATGTGATGCTCTGCATGACATGATTCTTATGGATCGGCGAATATCAGCCAAGAAGGCAGAGATAATGAACATCTCCCGGGAACGTGTAGGATTCATCATACATGATGTACTGGACATGAGGAAACTTTCTGCCAAATGGGTTCCGAAATGATTGAACAGTGATCAGAAACGGCAGAGAGTGAAGTCATCGGAGGCCATTTTGGCTCGGTTTCTTGCTGGTGAACAGGCAGATTAGTAACTGAGGAGGAAACGTCATGTATCTATGATCCCGAGACCAAGGATCAGTCCATGAAATGGCGCCACAAGGGGTCACCCCGTCCGTCTTGAAACTGACTTGTGTCTCTGCCGTGACTATTTCAAACCTGAAAAATGGAAAGAAGCTATTACGGGAGGTAATATTACACACTTTCAAATGAGATATGAATCGCGAATAGGAAACGATGAGAACAGAGCAAAGCCAGGAACTTATCAGCATCCCCTCGTATTTCTGTGAATAAAGATTTTCCACAAAACAAGGAAAAATACTAAAAATCATACAACTACTACTGAAAATAATAATATAAAAGACTTCATAATTTCTGATCGTGATTTCAATGTTGTCAGAAGGTGAAGGGAGGGGGGAAATGGAACTTTTACACCTTCTAAAGGAGACTTATGCACTCTAGTTGTGGCAACATTGCTTTCTAGTTGTGTTTCGTGTAAGTAGTTAGAAAGAGAGAGATGAGGAAAGAGAACGAAAGATATGGAAACAAAGCAGAGTGTGAGAGAGAGAGAGAGAGAGGAATGAATTTATTTCCCCTCGTAAACGTGATTACTTGCTGACCTACCATGCGCTAAGGAGTCACAAAAAAAACCACACGTAACCTACAGGACACGCTTCAACTACCGAAACACGTGTGCCGGACTGTAAAACGGTGCCAAAAAGAATCGCCGTTATTTCGTACCCAGGCTGTAGTGGCATATGTTCATTTGCACCGGGCATTCTTTTCCCCCTGCGGGTGTCTTGTGACAGGCAACGAATAGCGTACCTTTTGTGCAAGATCGGATAAGAAATGTCTTCCTATTATGTCAAATAAGCATAGGAATGCAGGGCATCGGTACAATTCAATTCCTTAGTAGTAGGCAAGGGTTGCCATCTCTCTCTCCTTTGCCAATACAGGACACATATTTGGCACATACACCAATACAACAAGAGTGGTAAAACTGTATTCCCACTATCATACACTATATTATATTGCACAGCCTTCACTGAAAGTTCATTTTGCTTTGATTGTACCTAGTCTGGGCATAAATACTGTTACACACTATTTTGTGAATAAATTGAATATGGTTGCAGATTTTTAAATGTTCTTTTAGTATGTTACACTTACATATATTACACACAAATAGCAGCAATCAGTTTTCAAAATGTACACTTTTCGTCCTCACACAGGCTCGAAGTCTCCCTGGCCAGGAATCTTTCTTCATTGGAAAGTCCGCTCCTGCTGCTATCAAGGAGCGCATTTATCTTTCAATTATAGGGTGCCTCTTCTTGCAGACAGTCCCCTCTAGCTTTGGGCAGAGTTTGTAGTCCAAGCTACTGAGATCATGGCTATCAGATGGCCAATCAAAACTGGAGATGAAATCTAGTACACTGGTCTCCAGTCACCGTCGCGTCATCCTTGCCTTATGAGCTGGGGCTAGAATACTTCTTGAACATCCAGAATTCATTGTGAAACATAGTTTGGTTCAACAGTGTCACGAGAGGGTTCAGGACACTTTCAACACACACTTTCGCACGGCTTATAAGCCTTTTCCTCAAAAATGAGGCCTGGTGGAACTGTCATAGCTCACCCTCTACCAAACCATGACTGGGGAGGGCTGGTGGCATCTCGGATTTTTGGAAACTCTCTCACAAACTTCTCGAGAGTTTGAAGCATACACCCTTTCATTTTGGCGGTTAAAACTTTATTCAGTGGTGAACAATTTCTTATCAGTGAAGAGAATCCTGCAATGCACATTGGCAACGTACCGCTGCAGGAGACGTCTCGATTTCATTTTCCTTCTGCTTCTTCACTTGTGTCGTCAGGAAATTTCCAGTACTCCACCGGTAAGCTCCAATTCCAAGGTCTTCATTAATTACCCTGAACATTGATTGTTGTGAAATGTTGAGCTCCTGCGCCATTATCACTTGCTTCCGGATGGGATTTCGGCCGATGCGAGCCATCACTGCTTTAACAGCCGCAGCTGTTCTTACGGTGTGAAGTCGACCAACTCTTGGGCGATCTTTCATGCTACCAGTATCAGTAAATTTCTGAATTGTCTGATACACAAACCTTTTGCTGATCTTCGGGATTTTTAGGGGCTGGAAAATCTCAGTGAGTGACTTTCCAACCATATGCAGAGCAATTACGGCTACTCTGTTTTCATATTCGTCCCATTCCATGCTAAGCACAAGAAGATACACGCTTGCTCTTTCACAGCTGAACACACAATGGTCAGGAGTGAACTTTAGCACAAGCATGGATCATGAGCCTGGCTACCGGATGTACAGTCCAAGCCGAAAGTTTGTAACAGTATTTATGGCCAGACTAGGTAGAAAAAGAACAAAGCTTATATACACAGATAAAACTGTTTGTTTGGTACATAAAGGTTAAACAATACGGAGAAATCCGTATAAAATTTTATCCGGATATCGGATAATTTTCTATTCGGATTTCAATAATCCGGATATCGAGATATCCGAATTGCCATTATCTGGATTATGTGGATAATTGGATTATTCGAAATGTCCAGATATCCGAATGCTAGCATTATCCGGACAGTTTTATCACTTACGGACTATCCACATATTCTTTTATTCGTCATGTTCGTATTTCATTGTACGGATTTTCTACAAACCCTGCATCAAATCTGTTGTATCCGGATATTCATCGGAAACGGATAATTTCAAATCCGGATATGCGTTATCCATCCCTGAAGTAGACAAGTTCAACAGTAATACGTGATATAATGTTCTACAACAAATATGTACTACAGTATCAAGTACCAGATACACGTCGTCAATAAATACGCCAACTGTTACCTCTAATTGCAAATTTGTACAAAGGCGAACCAGGAAATGCTACAACCTCACATACTTTAAACTTGAAAAGTTTAGAGCTACAGATATTTTAAAAGATGAGTAACAGTGTTATGAAGGCATTAAGAGGAAAAATGCTGAGGTACTCACATGTTTGTGAAACTGGAGTTGGTGGTCTGCGGAAAGGAATTCTGAAAAAATGCACGTTACAAAGGAACGAATTCGTGTGTCTTCGTTTTAATGACTTATTTCGTACCATTGTTGTTTTCTTCTTCTAACATGAAACTATTTTAATTAAAAGCGCAAACACGTCAAGGAAGTCTTTCGAAGTTAACTTGATTTGCAAGGTATATGCGCCAGTCTCTGTGAAACAACACACGCAGATAAAAATCTCGGAATCTACCCAATGTTCTCTGTTGTACTTCCAGTAAAAACATGGCCGTTTTGAGAAGTGTGCTTGCCTTTGTACAAGTTCTTCCCAACATCCTTAACATTTTTATCAAGCATCGGATTCGTTAACTGTGCATCACTGGGTTTAGTAAGATTAGAAATTAAGTTCCGAACATGGTTTTTGTGAGCTCCGAAATGGGGTACTGTGATTGTCGATATTTTGGAAAAGAAAAGAATGCTAGTAAGTCGTGTGAGTGTATGCACCTAGTTCTTTATACCGTTATGTCCGACAGTTAAAACTTCTTGTTAACGTAATACTCTTGTATATTGAAGTAAGATACATGAATGCGAATGATGTTGAAATATGATGTAGGATTACAATAGCAGCGGAAATAACAAATGAGAAAATAATCACTATTTAGCATACAGCACAATTAACGTTATATCTTGCAAGGACGTGAGTCACGGCTTTTTATAGAACAAACATTTAACACTCATTCCCCGAGATTATTGCTCTTACGCACATTCGTCATTGTAAAAGCCTATCTGAGCACTTATCTCTACAACTTGGGTCTTTAAACGAGGAAGAATAGCCTATATCCGCTGCAAAACTTGTTATCGCAGTGTAGCCATTATTGCAATAAGTCTGTGTTGTGTACCTTCGAACAAATAAGTACTTTAGTTAAAAAAATAAAAATGCTGCCACATTTCTGAAGTGGTGTGCGCAAATGTCTGCAACTTAGAATGGACACAAACAAAATCTATATGTATTTATGTACTTTTTTTTTTGTATATCAAGAACATTAGACTACGTTTACGACTTCGAATGAGTAGATAAATATATTTCTTTCCATGTAAACCAGCCCTTTCAATAGGAGAAGTGTAAAGAAGTGCACGTATCGAGTACAAGGCAACATGCCAATACGAGCCATTGAAAGAAGAACGTTGTCTATCTGGGTGATGTGCTGTCCTGCAGCAGTGGCGCTAGTGAATGGCCTCGGATCTAAAAAAAAAACGTCGAAGTATTTGGACATCAGACACTAAAGAGATTGCAAAAGCGCTAAACATGGGTCTTTACACACGGAATTTTCCAAACTGCAATAACTGGCAGAGTGCTAAATTGAACATTAGCTAAGCAATGTTTAACAAGCACCAAAACGTTAAGTACGGCATGTCAACTACCAACAACGTGAAGACTGTGATGCTCAGAAGAACTCACAATATACGAAAGAATGTTAAACCAAGATCTGTTACTTGCTAACGATTAGAAAGTTATAGTCATTGAACTTGCAATGAATGGATACAGTGTATGATGTTTCTCATTGAAAGTTATGTAAATAATATAAATTAGGTAAATTTAAAAACAACAAAGGTTCTTTTGATTTTTTCTTTTAATTAACACGATTTTTTCAAGTATTACGCAGCTATGTCAACTAATTTGCGTATTCGTCACTCAAGTTATGTAGTACGTACAGTAGGATCCATGAGTATTACCGTGCAAATTGTCCATGACTATTTTCATTAATAAGCGATGGATTATTATGTATTTATGTATGCTGGCGCAGAAGTTGTCAACAGCTTGTTTTGAGTTTTCTTTTAATTCTTGGAGCTCTTATTGGGCCAAATAAAGTGCACGAACATGGAGATGGATAATTTGCACGGCAATTCACATGGATCCCACTATACAAAAAGGCTAAGAATGAAAAAATAACTTATTTTAATGTTGAGCACAGCTGTTTTTTTCTTTTTCTTAAAACATTCATTCTAAGGAAAAAAAATAAGATGTTCATGTTTCCTGTAATATTTCTTCAATGACAATATGAACACAACTGAAACGATTTTCAACGAATAGCTCTGCTCTCAGGTTCGAAACTATGACTCACACGTGAAAACTCCATTTACTACCTCTCAAAAATTCACATCTTTGTTGCATACACAATAAACGAACAGAAGGATAATATGTGAAAAGCGTAACCAATCTGTCGTGCCGATTCATAACGATTGTAGTGACAAGCAAGGGCTTATGAGTAGTCAAGTCTCGCACCACGTAAAAATGATTCCAAGTTAATGCTAGAAAGTTCGACCGCAGCACGTTCCGGAGATTTTGGTGTTAACAGATGGCCACAAATTCACCTGGCAACAAACAGGTACTGTAATAGTGCACACCAAAGTTACCATCAATCTTTCTCAATATCAAGGACACTGCTTCGGAGTTACGGATCACTTCCTAGTGTTTGAGTTCAGGCCTAAAAAATCCTTCGTTTTTCGTTCTTTGCTTCAGCACCAGGGTTTCGGAGCGGAGCGGATCAACGCTCCGACTGTTGCCCACGCTCCGGAGCGAGGAGCGAGATTCTAAGAAATGGTTCGCTCCGCTCCGGAGCGGAGCGATGTCTTAGCCCGCTCCGCTCCGGAGCGGAGCAGCGGGAATCGGAAAATTTCTCGCTCCGCTCCGGAGCGAGGAGCGAAGTTTTAGAAAATGGTTCACTCCGCTCCGGAGCGGAGCGCTACCTTGACACGCTCCGCTCCGGATCGGAGCAGAGGAAGTTGGAAAATTTCTCGCTCCGCTCCGGAGCGAGGAGCGAAATTTTAGGAAACGGTTCACTCCGCTCCGGAGCGGAGCGATGCCTTGTGACGCTCCGCTCCGGAGCGAGGAGCGATATTCTAAGAACTTGCCCACTCCGCTCCGGAGCGACTCCGGAGCGCTCCGAGGTTGGATAATACGAGTGTATACAGAAAACTAACGATCAAAGGTTCCGAGTACATTAGTAATTTTGTTTGTGGAATTTGTACGGCATTTGAAAATCGCCCGTTATTGTAGTTATAAAACTGATTATTACTAAAGCTAACGCCACGGAAACAGTCCAGAAAATATTACGTCACTCACCTACAGTGTTGCCAATAAGCAAGGAATAATCCTTACACAATACACTAGGGAAGGCACATTCAACCGCATACGTACAGTCGGAACACTGCCGGTGTTCATGCAAAACACTCGCTGGTGCATGATTGCCATATCTTACTTTCTTTTACGCTGGTTATGTATGATACTTTGAATGTAGGGAAAGGGAAAAGTTTAAAGTAATTGGAAATTCAGGTTGCTAATTTTAACTTTTCGATTTTTGAATGTATGAAGTTGAAAATCAGAATCATGCTTATTAATGTTACCGTCGGCCAATAAGGAAACGTTTTAATTTGAAATAGCTACAGAGTTTTCATATCTAACTTTTTAAAAATCCTGACACTAGAAAGTTGAAAACCGGCTTAACCAAAAATGTAAGTTGACACATTTGGTTTACTTTTATGAAGGTATAAAATCGAAAATCGGAATGCTGTTTTTATACAGCCGAACCGGGGAATTTAAATAGTATGAAATACAGGGTTGTCATATCGATTCTTTTTCCCAATTTTAAAGGCAGGAAGTTGAAATAGGTATTTAATGGTTACATACGAATACTACTGCAAAAATTACAAAATGTCTGATTGCCATATCTAACATTTCAAGTTTGTAAGCAGTAACCTGGAAATAGGCATGGTGGTTATAAGAAAATTGAAAATTTTTTGGAAAGACGACGAATGGAATGTTGCTATATTTAACTTTCTGAGTCTAGAAAGCCAGAAAACGTATACGTATAAAATTAATATTTTTGTATTGAGTACGTTGTACACAGCAAACTGAAAGCAAGTTTTCAGTAATGAACAATGTGTAGTCAGCAGATAAGTCGAAACAAGATGTATAAACCTTAATAACCGTGATAAACACAAAATGTAATATTATCTACTTGGATAGGGTCATGTCCTGAATTTTATGGTTTCATTTTGAAAAACAGGACTGCGAGAAATACGTGCCTTCCTCACTGATGGCATTTGATTTTATTTTTGTTACTTAGCTTTGAATTTTGGCTAATCGCGACGATGATAATGAGAGAATTGATAAATGTGTACTGAAAAAAAGTAGCGCGCTGTATCCTGACAACATAGTGGTAACAACGTCGCCTTGTAATGAAGGGGCACTGGGATCGATACCCGGTGGAGGGACATAGTGGCTCGAATCCCACATTAGGTAGGATTTAAACTGTAGGTCTATTCTCGATAGCGTATTGTTGAATCTTAAATCCACCAAATGTCCATAACACAAGGCATTGTTTCAACGTATGTTGAATGTATAATTGCAATGTATATTGTGATAAATTAATCCTTAAGAAAATATACATTTATAATTCTGTTTAACAATAAGATACTTCACTTTCCTTTACATCTATTCACAAGAGCATAAAAATACAACTTGGAAATTAATTTCCAAATGAACAACCTTTTATTCATATCTTTTACGTATGTGTGTGTGTGTGTGTTTTCTGAAATCTGGCAAAGTCCTAATAAAGTATCCACTTCTTTGTGTGAAAGTGAAGAGAAGAACAACACGCGCAAGTAATACTTTTAAAAGAGAACAATCTAGCCAGAATTGGTGTAGCATAATTCTAATACAACTGGCAACACTGGAGCTGTCTGGCAAAGGCGATGTCTCTACCATGTACGGATAAGTCGAACGCAACGTACAGCGCAGCGAACGAAGTTCTCAACCCCGAAAGCACACACAAACACCCTCCTCCCCTCTTGAAACGGGCACAAGACCAAAGCGCTAGCCGATTGCACTGAGTCACCTTCAAGGAACACGGAATACGGTACAAAACGAAGCTGTCTGTTGTATGGGAGAGGTGGGTCGGACAAATCCGCAAAGCAGAAAAACTGATTGCTTGAAATTATTCGTAACCCATTCAACACATAACATTCAAACTCTTATATCTAAGAGTCATAATACAAAATAGTTCATCTCAATACAGAAATACTATTTACATAATTCATATTTCAACTTATATCAAATGAACAATTTACGTACTATAGCTCTCTCTCTCTCTCTCTCTCTCTCTCTCTCTCTCTCTCTCTCTTGAGCCAAAACAACATTCTTGTATTGTTTTACCAATGTTTAATGTGCATGATTGATTGATTGATTTAGTTCATTTTGCTTCTCTTCTTTGTCACTTTTGGCTAATCGCGAAGATGGAGATGATTGATGTTATGATTAAATTGATTAACGATACACACAAAGATTGTACACTCGCCTCACTTAGTACTCTGGCAGTTTGTTTCTTTATACAGCATATTTGTAGAAGATACAATTCAACATACAAGTGTATAAAACAAACTTATTACTAACTTCGTTGACCCTGTACAAGCCCATGCCGGGTTTTGAACCACCCCACGGATCCCTGACGTCATAGGGTGCTGTGCTGTAGAGCGAACACAAACAAAAATGCTTCGGCCAAAAGTCCCCGCGCACCTCCCCCTTCACCCGTTCGACTAGGGCCATAAGGAACCATGCTCCACTCTGTCCCTCCCCTCCAAGCGGGGGCGATCATGCAGACCAACAACTAGAGTACGTGGAAACAGGACTGCAGGCTCTTTTCCATGTGGTTCCACTATAACCACTCCGTCACGGAAGTCGGCTTTAATGCGCACATTCCATTATTCATAGTTGCATTACAGCATTCGTGTAAAAAAACAACTCCTAACCGGATCGGAGCGTGCTGTCAAAACCACCACGCTCCGGAGCGGAGTGCTGTTGTCTCACGCTCCGCTCCGGATCGGAGCGTGCGTCTAAAAAATCTGAACCACTCCGCTCCGGAGCGGAGTACTGCTGTATCACGTTCCGCTCCGGATCGGAGCGTGTGTCCTAGAAAGCCGAACCACTCCGCTCCGGAGCGGAGTGCTGTTGTATCACGCTCCGCTCCGGATCGGAGCGTACGTCTCAAAAAGCTGAACCACTCCGCTCCGGAGCGGAGTGCTGTTATATCATGCTCCGCTCCGGATCGGAGCGTGCGACTCGAAAAGTCGAACCACTCCGCTCCGGAGCGGAGCGTGTCTCTCAAGAAATCGAACCACTCCGCTCCGGATCGGAGTGCTGTCGTACCACGCTCCGCTCCGGAGCGAGGAGCGGAGTAGAAATGACGCTTCGAAGTCGCTCCGGAGCGCTCCTTTAGTACGCTCCGCACTCCGCTCCGAAACCCTGTTCAGCACACTATGGAAAGGATTTTCCTTTCTTACGTGTTTCAGTCTTCTCTCCACACGTAGCAATCGTTCCTTTGCTCACCCTCCCCCACAAAAAAGAGAAAAATTCTTAGGTTGTCGACCTCGGCAAACGAAGAGAAGTGCGCGAATGAACGAAGCAAGAATCTAGAAAACTGGACCCACTGCTTCTGCTGTCAAAAGTGCATTAAACAGTAGTTAACTACATGCGTGTTGACGTACAGGTAACATCCCGACACAAGACGCTACCACACAGCACAGTGAACCATTACAGATAATGTACTTGCTATTAACATAGGATCTTACCACTTTTGGTCAAACGCGACAGTGACACTCGCAAAGATTATTATTTATATAATATATAATAACGTAGCTATAGAATGTTCATCAAAATTCCATAGGTCCTGGTTGGAATCCCGGCATGGGTATTTTTTGTGAGTGTCCATCAGTTGAATCACATCACCACTCATCATCATCTTTGCAATTAGCCACCAGTTTAATCATCTTTCACTTGTAGATCATGAATAGGCTTAAATATAATTGCAATTACTGGTGTAGTATTGTGAATATTAATTGGGCATTTATTATCTGATTTAATGGGAGAAAAACTGGCGATTGGTTTCTCAAACAATTGAGAACAGTTCATCGGGACTTTCCCATTGGCGACATCTGTGAACTGTTGATTTTCTTTTTTTGCCGAGCCTCAAGAATAAGCTCTAGGCATGCAGAAGAAAAAACATGCTCTACTGAATATTTAAGAAAACTGAGAGGAAGTGGGGGGGAAACGTCCCCCTTGCAATTCGGGCGCTGAGAAAGGGTATGATAGACGCAGTGGTTTAGTGAACTTGCATTGGATAAAGGATCACACTCAATACTACAATACGAAAAACGGGTTACGACATTCCTCATATCGAAGAATTATTGATTGATTGATTTGCTTTATTTTACTTCGCTTTTTGTGCCACTTTTGGCTAATTTGCGAAGATGGGAATGAGTGATGACATGATGAAATTGATGAATGGACACTCACAAACATCCATGCCCAGGCAGGGATTCGAATTCGGGACACTCAGTGTCGTAGAGCGATGTGCTAATCACTCCGCCACGGAATATCGAGGAATTATGCCTCAGGGTAAACAATAAGTATTTTGTTATGTGAATATTTGAACCATTCATGCATATATTTCCACATATTCAAGACAATACAAATACACAATGCACAATTCACTTTAGTCCGGGTAAACCTGACCAAGATCTTAACAAGAACACAACATATCTCTCTCCAGGAATCTGCCTTTATACACAAAACCACTGCCTGACGGTCACACAATACTCTACCGCAACAGATGAAACCTGAGATACAAGAAAAACCTGAGCAAATCGGAGACAAAAGGGAGGAACTTCTTGCTGAGATTGCAATCAGCCCGAAATCGTGACTAGAGCGAGGAAACCAAGCGGAACGCACCTAATTGCAAACTTCGAGTCGGAGGTGTTACGTGAGCAGCGAATCTCGCACCAACATTCCGCAAACAATTGTGCCAGGGCAAAAGCATCCTTCCAGCCTTTCTACTATGACGTCATCTCTTGTTCCCCAGGTACGGCCGTGCCATCTGACGGCACGAATTTTAATACGGTTACGCTTCAGGATGTACACTGGAAAGAGCATCACTGGAATCAAACTGGTCGAGGTCGGTTGTGAGGGCATACTTAGGTATTTCAAATTGTCCTCGAATATAGCTATTTAATTAATCCGAACCTAGAAATTCGAAATAAGTTAGGATTGATTGGATTTTGTCCAGACAGGCTTTATGCCGAATATTTAGATATATTATGTCACTTATGCACCGTGTAAATTCAATTCTTTTCACGCTTTGCTAACTTGCTTAAAATTCGTTTCGCCTTCAAGAACTAAAAGAATGCACGAAAGAAATTAACTGGGTATAAATGTATTGCGAATGATAAAGTCATGTCGTTATCAACTCCCCTGAGTTGAAAATAACCTGTCTCATTGTCGGCATCGTCTCGATATATAACTCCAGTCTCGTTTTCATCTCTGTGTCAAAGGGAAGTCTCAAACTAGACTCGAAAAAATAAGTGAAAAATATAAAAAATACGACCTGACACAAATTAAAATTGTAAGTTTTTGCACTCTAATCAAAACTATAACCTGTCTATAAACAAACCTGCACACATCCCCCTTGGTATTTCTGAATACGTTGCCTAGTAAAGCACTTTATTTTATCTTAGCAATATTATTATACAGGGTGTCATTTTAATGGAAACGTATAGAGGACATCAAAACAAACAACTTTTCTCCGTAACATTTTTCTCGTTGGTGCATCGTTTCGACGCTACAGTCGTTCAAAAAAGCCCGTTTTGCGGCCTTTATGCTGGCAACCCAACACAACATTTGATAGCATTTGTGACGTCATATCCCGTCGTGAAGCGATGCGTTACATGGTTGCCAGGAACACACATATTCTGTGAAAAATGACATAGCTACAATCAGCCACATTATGTACAGTAAAACAAAACGAGAAAACACGTTCTGTAACCTAACAGGAAGTAAACAAACGATACGAAAAATGGTAGAAAGAAAATGGAATTCAAGTGGGAGTAGTCATATCGAATTTTGTCTTAGCTTGCATATCAAATATTTGCAAATCTAGTTACCAAGTTGGTATCTACAATTTAGTCTGTCCACTTCGTCCTTCTGATACTAGTTGTCTGTGACACACTGAACAGATGACAAAATATACATGAAAGAACTCAAAATTCCAAAGGTAAGCAACACATAACATAATGTATATTCAGGGCATTTTGAGGCAAGTGGCAAAAATGGTTGAAAATACAGGGATATAAATAGTAGTAAAACAAACACTCCGACGACTGTGTTTATCTACGCACCGGATACACATGTAATAGTTTGCAACTGTGAACAGGGCAGTATATTCGCTACTGATTCATAATTAGATTGTTACTGTGGTTGTACAGTGGGATCCATGAGTATTACCCTGCAAATTGTCCATCACCATGTTCGTGCTCTATATTTGACCCAATAAGAGCTTCAAGAATTTAAAGAAAACTCAAAACAAACTGTTGACAACTTCTGCACCAGCATACATTAAAATCTGTCGCTTAAAAACACATAGGATACAAGAGATAAATTAATGAAAATTGTCATGGACAATTTGCACAGTAATACTCATGGATCCCACTGTACGTGTTTTAGTAGTAATGTAACAACGTGAACCTCATATACTCAGTTATCAAAACAAAAGTACCACAAGGCATCTGGACACAAACCTGTAGATATTAACCTTGCAACGAGATAAGCAAATATAATTGACATGTAGCTGGGCTTAAACAGCCAAATGTAAGTTGTAAGTACAGACGGGATCAAATGAAATGTACTTCCCTTTTCCCACCAACTCAGAAGCGAGTTGGAAACTCTACATTGCTCCTGTATAGATAAGAAAGTGGGGGAAGGCAGTAGCAGACAAGGCCAGCACGCAAACTTGTTTCCAGCAAGCTTTCTGTTGGAGTCTTGGCAGTTTGTGGAAGGATTTTGTGTTCCTATCATCCCTCCCGCCTCTCTCTCTCTATCTCTCTCTTTGGATTCAAAAACAGGGTGCGACGATTATGCGATGAAATACGGTAATATATAACGATAAAGCTTTATTTGAAAATGGTAATAATAATAATAACCCGTGGCGCAACAGTCCGTGAGGGCCAGGTCCTACCTACCGACTGCCGGCCTCACTTCCATCTGCCGAGGTGGGAATTATGGGGTGACGTGTGGTCAGGAAGACAAGCCTTCAGTCGTTGTAGGTTTCCGTGACCGCGTCACGCTACTCATTTGTAGCTCCCCAATTTCCTCACGACGTTGGATGGCCACCGGTCCCATACACAAGACCAGGTGTCCCGGGTTTGAATCCCGGCCAGGGCATGAGTGTCCATTCATCAATTTCATTATATCATCACCCTTCCCCATCTTCGCAAATTAGCCAAAAGTGGCACAAAAAGCGAAGTGAAATAAAAGCAAATCAACCAATCAATTGTTAGGGCAGAACCGTATATCACACAATACAGGTGAAATTGTTGTTGGTTGACGTGAATTTCTAATATGCCTAAACTCTTCAAATACTCTAATATCAGGTTTTCTGTTGCAATTATTATTTCAATTTTGAGGGCCTCCATGACCGAGTGCTTCGCATACTGCTCTATGGAACCGGAGACCCTATGTTCTATTGATTGATGATTTGCTTTATTTTAATTCGCTTCTGGTGCCACTTTTGGCTAAACGCGACGATGAGGATGGTCGATGAAATGAAGAAATTAATGAAGCGACACTCATAATGAACACAATGCCAAGGCCGGTCATTAAGCAAGCTGTGCTAACCACTCTACCACGGAGGCCGGAATTATTTTTAATGTATAGGAAAAATCGTTCTTTGACATCGAACTAAGAACAGTTAATATGCGTCACCTCGGAGTTATTATATTTTAAATTTCGAACAATCAATTGAGATTTATTCTTAACCATTCCTTTGCCTACATCAAAACTTCCACACAATAAGATGAATTACACTAAGGACAACAGCGTTAGAGTCTATGCTTTAAGGAATGATTAAGCACACGGTGATGACGGAAAATAATTCACATGATTATAGTGATGCATTACATCAGTGAAACATTAATTTTCGGTCATGGTGATAAATTGAAAAACGCAGGGACACGATAACCGATTGATTTATTCATTTTATTTCGCTTTTCTTCCACTTTTGGGTAATGAAAGGTGTGTTAAGATGAAAGTTGTAAAAGGACAACTACAAACGTAGATGGATAGGACACAGTCCAAACCCCACAGACCATTATACTGACCTTATGTCTAGACGCCAGATCCTCGTTAGTGTGCAAAATGCACTCCATGGTCACAATGACGTAAGTATTCGTAGAATTGATTTGTATATTTTGTTTTTTATTATTATTATTATTTCGAAAAACGCGAGCCAAACTATTGCGCATTATGTGATATGCTCATTACTTCTCAGGAACACTCGCGGCCTTCAGCCAGTTTTATCCTTAAACAAAATTGCGGGTTAGGATGTTAACAGACATTTCCAAGACAATATCCAAGGAATACTGTCAAATACGCCAAATGTAAAACATTTTTATTGTCTCGTTTCTACTACATCCCTGGGGAGTAAAAACGGCTGGAGCGTGATGCTGATCATTGACCTCCAAAATGGCCGAACTCGAGAATATGCGGCGCCCTACTGCCACATCCCCTAAATGTGCCTTCTTGGCACGGTTCTATACGAACGACGAACTTTACCTTACCTTTACTACTACTAACTACTCATGCCAGGAATTTTTGTATTTTTGATCCTTCATTATGTCTCCATTGCTAACCTGGTTCATACCCAATCACAATAGCAATTAGTCAATGCAATAAAATACGTCAAACTTAAAATGAAACAGGTGTCGGCGCGCGTGAAACACAAGGGGAGAGAGAGAGGGGGGGGGGGCAGAAAGACGGTGGATAGGAACACAAAATCCTTCCACAAACTGCCAAGACTCCAACAGAAAGCTTGCTGGAAACAAGTTTGCGTGTTGGCCTTCTCTTCTACTGCCCTCCCCCACTTTCTTATCTATACAGGAGCAATGAAGAGTTTCCAACTAGCTTTTAAGTTGGTAGGAAAAGGGAAGTACATTTCATTTGATCCCGTCTGTACAATAAAATTTATTGTTGTTGATATTTGACATGTAGGCTGAGTTAAAATCCGATAATGACACTTCATTTTGAATACATTTTTTTTACCATTTCTCATATCGTTGGTTCACTTCCCCCTTCCCCTGAGATGATTGCTGATCTTCTGGCTTATAGGCTATGATGTTCGGTTTACTGGACGCGTTTCTCGCTTCGTTTTACAGGTAGTAATGTGGTTGGTAGTTTGTAATTTTTCACAAAATTTGTGTGTTCCTTGCAACCCTACCGTGCGCTGTTTCGCCGCAGGAAATGACGTCACAGATACGATCAAATGTTGTGTTGGGTTGCCAGCATCCAGGCGGCAAAACGATCTTTTTTGAACGGCTGTAGCGTCGAATTGACGCACCAACGAGAAAAATGTTACTGAGAAAAGTGGTTTGTTTTGATGTCCTCTGCCACGTCCTCTCACGTGAGCATCTGCCAATTTGCACAGGGTAGAAACAATGAGATACCTCTGGGCACAGATCAGGGTGACTAACACTACGAATATATGGAAAGAAACAATAGATTTAACCCACTACGGAGGGTACAATTCGTAATATATTCTTGAATAATTATATACAAATATTAGATAACTTTGGCAATCTTTTCATACAATATTTTTATTTCTTATTAATTGTAGCCAATCTTCTTCTTTGGGCTTCTTCTTCTTGTATTGGCTAAGGCTTCTTCTTATTGCTAAGGCTTCTTCTTCTTGTAATTAATAAGGCATCTTCTTATTACTACTACGGTTTCTTCTTCTTATAATTACTAAGGCTTCTTCTTCTTGTAATTATTACATGTTGTGTATTTTTTCTTCTCTGGGCTTCTTTGTCGATTACAATTCGACTTCTTTACTTTTACATCATTATCACTTATGCTATTACTGAATATTAATCACCCTTTCCACCTTATTTATATCCTGTTATTGTATTAAGTTCATTTATTTCTTTCATTATAATTAGTATTAATATTTACAATCATTATTTCACCACATCAGCACTTTCCTTTTTCTCTATTTACAATTGTATAAGTTTTCTTGGGTGCTGCCATCTCTGGCCCACTTTCTAAACTGCTTTATGTATCATCAAATATAAACGTCGTTCTTTTTGCATGCTGCCATCTATGATCCTATACCTCAAAGAACAACAATGCAGTTTGTATACGTGACACCTCTACACGAATATGTGGTCCGTGGGCGCCATTAAAATGAGACCCTGTATGTTGAACATGAAGAAATCCCTACCAGTACTCTTTCTTATTCTGATTTTCTATAAAACATCACAACTCCACTGCAATGAAAAGGAAATATCATGATTCTGCTGGCTGCAAAGCAATTTTGTTGTTTCCTTTACAATGGTAAGATTACCACGCTTGTCTGGGTTATATAATAAATGGGGCATGCTGGTTATGGTTGGTGTAGTTTCAGCACACATGCATTTCTAAACGCTCATCACTATTGAATTACAACCTATGTAAGAGCATTCACTGCAGCAAAACTGATAATTCATTAACATAATTCCCTCGGATAAGAACGACACTCGAGAACATTGCATTTGCTTTTACTTCAAGCCTGGATACGCTTATGCATGGCAGATTATGCCACGTATTATGTGAAAATTAGTTCTTTGCGCAAAACAGTAGTAGCCTATCAATAGACATTAAAAAATGGAGAAAAGGTATTGGATGGGTAAGCAGACAGATCGAAAGTGTCCAACAGAAAGCTGGTACGAACTTGAGCACTGAAAGACTTTTCAAATTATCGATCGTGCAAAACTCATTATGTTCGCCGCTGAAAGGCGGTGATGGGAAATGAGTCAGTTTCTGGAATTGTGAAATTAAAGATATATTTATTACAGTTTCAGCTAGCGGATTTAATCCACATGGGGCCCAGGCGCACGTATCTAGATATATATTTGGGGCGGGGGGGGGGGTCTGAACCAAGTGTCTCAGAATTAATAATATAAATGTTTATATTAAATTTAATTAAAATATTCATCAAAATATGTAAATTAATTAATGTATTGTTATTATTTCTTGAATAGGTAAAAAGAAGGTTCAAGAACAGTACCTATTCATTAGCTCACGTGTACTTAAGATCGCCAAAATTTGTATAAAAACAACTGTCTTGGTAAGGAAATTAATGTCAAGTAGATAAAGATTAAAGAATTAAATATTTATTGAATACAAAAAAAGATCCAGTTGATGAAAAGTAAAAGTTCCTGAATAACATTCTATGTACAGTGTCTCTCAAAAGTTTTAGGACAACGACATTTTAAACTAGGCAACCCAATTTACACAAGGCGTTGGTGGGTTGCGTGTAGAGTTAGGCTCAATTTCAGGGTTGCCACATGCACATTAGATATTTATAAAATACGTGAAAGAAAGATATCCAAATATTATTGCATAAAACTAGAAAAAAAATCAGTATTACATTTGTTGCAAGAAAGAAACAACGTCGATTTTCTAGTATTTCATTGTTGATGAGTCTACACAAAGGAAAAGTGGAGAGAGGAAACGAAAGGGAACAAAGGAGAAGAAAAAAGAGAAAGCAAAAGGAGAAGAGGAAAGGTAAAGAAGGGAAGAAAATAGAGGAAAGAGGAAGTGGATAGGAGAAGTAATGAGTGGAAAGGAAAAATATGCGAGGAGAGATGAGGAAAATGGAGCAAAGAGGAGAGAAGAGAGGAAGGAAAGCGAGGTGATAGAAGAGGAGGAAAGGAGATTGGAGAGGAGAGGAGGAGACGAGAAGAGGGAAGTGGAAAGTAGAGTAAAAGAGAGAAAGAGAAAAGAACAAAAAAGGAGAACAGAGCCGTGGAGTCGGAAATATAAGACAGGAGAGGAGATAAGAGGAGTGGAGAAGAGTGGGATGAAGCCAAGTGGCGAGAAAAGTAGGGAAGGCGGTATGAGATAAAAATAGAGGAGAAGGATGGGAGAGAAGAAGGAGAAGGATAAGTTAAGAACAGAAGGGACTGGAGACGAGAGGAGAGAAGGGGTAGTTGCAGAAAATACGTCTCGGCGTCAAGAACTGATGCATTGATAAAATTATCGACATGAAACATTCATTAACATTTTATAATGTATTGGAGAATGTATTAGATCGGTGCGAAATTCCTTTTGGCCGAGTTCAGAGCAAGATAAAATCTTCCACGTAAGATCTTTGATTTTACCTGCGATTATACCACTAAAATCATGAATGTAATTTTCATATTTATAAGAATTATCCAATTTTTCTCCTCTTCTCGGTTCGTTGAAATTGAGATTTTGTTATTTAACATTTCCCCTCCTCCCATCGTTAATTCCAAACTGAATCATTCCGTTTCATACGGCGTGGACAATGAACGCAATGGGATATGTCTAAAACGTACGAAAAGTTTCTGCCACCGGAGGGGTTTGAACCTACGACCATCAGATTATCAATCCTTAACTGTAACCACTACCCCAGAAGCTTTCGCTCCTGAATACAGGTAGAAGGAGCTTACCAATGTGAAATGCAGATCCAACCCCCCCCCCCCCCCTTTCTACATGTCATGTGTAAAGAATACTTGTTTGTTACAAAGAAAACGAAGGTAATACGACTCGGCGAAAACATTTAATGGAGAATTGCACATGATGGAAACTTTTCAGTCGATATTTGTGAAGGTATCTTTGCATTGAACTCGAGTGGAAAAAGGGGTAATATTAGTGTGTCCTGAATTGCCACAAATATAAATGGTTATTTCATTAATATTTGTCAATGTCTTTGAAGCAGAACACAATTATCGTTAGAGTATCATAATTCAAGATCTGATACGTGAAAATATCCCTTTGAACGTGTGTCAATTCATTTATTTGTTTATTTTTTTTTTAGCAAATTCCAGATGTAGAACAATGTAACCACTTACACTACTACTACAAATAATGTCACCTTGCTCTTGTTTAATGGAAGGAGAATTAAATAAAGGAGAACACCTCGTATGGAGGATCGAACCTGGGACCGCTAGCAGCCCATATCATTTCATTCAATTCTCAATTTCAGGACAGACAATCACAAACATCCATGCCCGAGCCGGGATTCGAACCCGAGACCCCCGGCGTCATAGCGCGATGTGCTAACCACTCCACCACGGGGGCCGACACCACTACACCACGCCCTTACCTTCCGTTGAATCAACAATGTTTAAGTATTCTGTTCCTCCAATATTGTAAATGTCCTTGGATATACACGTAGTTGAATTTTTTTTTGTATAATAGTAAAGCAGCTAGCTATCTTCGAGAATATATTTTGGAAGTGATGAAGAAAAACAAGAATATTGGTAGTTGTTGTGAAAATGCTAGTTACTTCTTCTAACTTATTATGTTGATTGGACATTATGAATGAAAAATATCTTGAGTCTTGAACATTGCAGGGCGATGTTCTCTTCTTGTGATACTGCAACATACGAAATGCTTGTTTTCTGACGCAAGTCTCGTGTCTAGAACAGTCTTATGAAATGTATTTGCTGTTACGTATGGTAACAGGAAATAATTACAGCGGTTGCAAAAACGTTTGCGAACTGCCAAATGTGCGAGACGTTATACGTAAACAGGCGGAAAATTGTATTCATAAAATCACATCACATTTGACACTGTTAGTCAATAGAGAGTCGTGAAACAGTGTGTTAAGGTGTTGGATTAAATCCTTCTTATTTTACTATTTCGAAGAACAACAATTTTTAAGGTAGAACAACAGTCGTTCCGTTTGCTCTTTATTTCTTATAAATTCTTACACATTCCTTTAATTGATTTAAAGAATAAATAAAAGTATTGCTTGCTTTTCTGTCATTGGCCTAGACAGTGGAATTATGCGTGAAAAGTTCCTGAAAGCTCAGATTGGTTAAACCGTTTATTGACAATCGTGAACTTTTCATTTAATAGATAATATTTTGTTTTATACGACGGGAGAACATTGGTTGAATTTCCTTTCTCGCTCTTTTGAGATAATATATATATACTTCTACAGTAGGAATCGCGTTCGGGAAAGGTTAAAAAAATGACTTGGCATTCAAAGGCAGATAAGCTTGGTAGCCTAGCTTGTTCGCGTTCATGAGTCACGCTTCACAAGGTCGCTTGTTATCGCAAAACATTGTGGGTCGATGCACAGCGTCTACACCCAGCAAATTACAAGTGACCAGAGTCGAATTTTAAAGACAATCTGAAGAATAATAGATTTCATCAGAGGCGGCTAGGTGGGCACTAGCTCAACATGCAATAAGTAATGATTCCTGGCAAAGAAAAATGCTTATTGAATGAGTATTCGGATAGTAATATGTGCTTTATCGTGTAACATGCAAGATACTTATTGGAATTACCGCGTAGTAGGGCAACCGATCCATGAAAAACAAAATAAAATTGAATGGTTGGTTTAATATAGATAAATATTTTTTTTATTAATTTTTCCTCATTCCCTTGTTTTTCTTATTTTAATAATAACAATAACGCATGTCTCAACAGCTCTCGAAGGGCCTTGGCCTATCTCCCGACTGCCAGTCTTCCTCCCACAATCCTTGCTAGTGATCTTCAACCAGATGGAGTGACGTGGGGTCAGCACGTCGAACCCTCAACCATTATGGGTTATTCACCTGATGTTTACAATTTCGTTCCTGTTCGGCACGGCCGGGACCCTACTTCTGGTTTTGAAAGAGTAACATGGATTATTAATATGTAAGGGTAATATCTTGCAGAAAAGACGACAATCATTGCGTGGCTGTTGGTTGCAATATGAGGTCCAGAACGAATAATTTTTCTCAAGTATCTGTGAATCTTTTTTCGATAGACCAGATACGAAAACTCAGTGGATTCAGGCAGTAATGCAAAAAAACTGTGAACCACGACATGAGAAAGTAGGCCCTAGACACGTCACTTCATCGCCGTTAAATAAACCCAATGAAATATTTAAGTGTTTTTAAATTATAATTTTCTAACGCACATATGTTGGCATAACAAATTTAAAAGATGTAAATTTTTACAACCATGCATGTTTTTATCTGTGGAAGAAAGAACAATTAAGAGAGCTGTGTTCTAGTGATCCACAATGTCGAAAAATTATCCATTCCGATATAATCAGAGTACATTTCAGATTTTTTTGTTTTAAGTACACGTTATGCACAGTAAGACTATTCGGGACTCAACCTACAGTTTAAGCCACATTGTGCCTCCACCAGATATCGAATGTAAAAATTGATCTGTGGTTTTATTAATTAGAAATAAAATGTTCACTTTATAACTATTAGGCTAAGCAGAATATCTTTGTTTTTCATGGGTGTATTTAATCTTCCTTTTACCTTTAAGAATTTATTATTATTTACTTCTTTTTTAATATAAAAAGTCTGTTACTTAATTTATAAGCGAATCAACTTTCTTGTTTAATGTATATACCAACGAAACCATTGGTTCGATACCCGGTCGAGGCACATAGTGGTTCGGATTCCACTTAAACTATAGGTCCAGTCCCGATTAGCCTTACTGTGCACAAAGTGGACTAAAACATCAACTGAAAACAAAAAAAACGAAACCATTGGTAGAGGATCAACATTGTCTCAGTAAAGATTTCTATTGTTCCATAAATCTTCATCCAATGGCTCCGGGAACTGGTCAATTTCTTCGAGGTACCTTTAATTCTCTGTCACTTAAAAATGTCAAGTGATCCATTTTGTATCCGCTCCTTTTTAACAAAGTAAGCTCGAAGACAATCTCTATTCCACTAGCTTATATTGGAAACTTGGTCAAACCGGAAGTTCTGTTATCACCTTCGATAATCGAATTGTCTGATCGACTATTTTTTGTTTACCCAGGAACATTCCCCATAGGAGATTTACGAGACCGGGTTACGCTACTCTCTCGTAGCTCCCCAATTTCCTCACGATGGTGCGTTGCCACCGGTCCTACAAGCCGAGAACCCAGAGACTGAACCCAGGCGGACACGAACACATGTCGTCCCGCAGTCGGAGTCCAAAGCACAGCGCCTTAGACCGCACGATCACGGAGGAGGACTTTTCTTATTTTATTTTTGGCTAATCGAGAGGATGAGGATGAATAATAATAATATATAAACAAAAAGACTATTTACACTAAACTTCTTATCAAGGCCAAAATAGTTTGTAACTGTGAAACTACCTCCTGAATGCAAATTGACAAGCGAGGCAGTACACGCTGCTGGAAAGGCTGGTAACTGCAGTGGATCTCCTCCCTCCACGCAATCCCGTTCCTCTCATGTGTTCATCGCTGTTCAGATACTTGTTTTGTTTACCAGAGAAAAGTGGGACAGAGTGTAGTTCGCATACATGTAGCAAGTAAGGCAACTTATCTCAGAATGAAAATTCCACAGAGTTTTCAAACGTTTGTTTCAGCAATGATGACTGGACACGGATCACATATAATCCCTTGCCAAAATCTAGTGGTCTAAAATCATTTGAAAACTTGAATGTATCTCTTTATAGATACCAAGTTATAAGGAACTATTTCGTAGATGTTCATGTAACCGTTATAAAATTACAAATAAAATATATTCACAACCTTAGATATACTAATACGAAGAAAGAAATTCAGAGTAAGATTTCAAATGCAAGTGTATAAAGTAATTATAGAAGTACAGAGCAATATGAGAGTATTGATTTTTTTTCAGGATAACGTTTACAATATTGAGGCGACAGAATAATTAAGGACGTAGTGTATTGGTTAGAGTTCTTGAGAACATTGTAAGCAGTCCTAGGTTCGATCCTCCTTACGAAGTGTTCTTTCTTTTTCTTATTAAAAATATTTCTCCTTCTATTAAACAAGAGCATGGCAACATTATTTGTAATAATAGTGTATAGTGGCTAGATTGTAATAAAACTGGAATTTAATAAAAAAAATAAACAAATAAATGAATTGACACACGTTCAAAGGGATATTTTCACGTATCAGATCTTGAATTATGATACTCTAACGATAATTGTGTTCTGCTTCAAAGACATTGACAAATATTAATGAAATAACCATTTATATTTGTGGCAATTCAGGACACACTAATATTACCCCTTTTTCCACTCGAGTTCAATGCAAAGATACCTTCACAAATATCGACTGAAAAGTTTCCATCATGTGCAATTCTCCATTAAATGTTTTCGCCGAGTCGTATTACCTTCGTTTTCTTTGTAACAAACAAGTATTCTTTACACATGACATGTAGAAAGGGGGGGGGGGGTTGGATCTGCATTTCACATTGGTAAGCTCCTTCTACCTGTATTCAGGAGCGAAAGCTTCTGGGGTAGTGGTTACAGTTAAGGATTGATAATCTGATGGTCGTAGGTTCAAACCCCTCCGGTGGCAGAAACTTTTCGTACGTTTTAGACATATCCCATTGCGTTCATTGTCCACGCCGTATGAAACGGAATGATTCAGTTTGGAATTAACGATGGGAGGAGGGGAAATGTTAAATAACAAAATCTCAATTTCAACGAACCGAGAAGAGGAGAAAAATTGGATAATTCTTATAAATATGAAAATTACATTCATGATTTTAGTGGTATAATCGCAGGTAAAATCAAAGATCTTACGTGGAAGATTTTATCTTGCTCTGAACTCGGCCAAAAGGAATTTCGCACCGATCTAATACATTCTCCAATACATTATAAAATGTTAATGAATGTTTCATGTCGATAATTTTATCAATGCATCAGTTCTTGACGCCGAGACGTATTTTCTGCAACTACCCCTTCTCTCCTCTCGTCTCCAGTCCCTTCTGTTCTTAACTTATCCTTCTCCTTCTTCTCTCCCATCCTTCTCCTCTATTTTTATCTCATACCGCCTTCCCTACTTTTCTCGCCACTTGGCTTCATCCCACTCTTCTCCACTCCTCTTATCTCCTCTCCTGTCTTATATTTCCGACTCCACGGCTCTGTTCTCCTTTTTTGTTCTTTTCTCTTTCTCTCTTTTACTCTACTTTCCACTTCCCTCTTCTCGTCTCCTCCTCTCCTCTCCAATCTCCTTTCCTCCTCTTCTATCACCTCGCTTTCCTTCCTCTCTTCTCTCCTCTTTGCTCCATTTTCCTCATCTCTCCTCGCATATTTTTCCTTTCCACTCATTACTTCTCCTATCCACTTCCTCTTTCCTCTATTTTCTTCCCTTCTTTACTTTTCCTCTTCTCCTTTTGCTTTCTCTTTTTTCCTCTCCTTTGTTCCCTTTCGTTTCCTCTCTCCACTTTTCCTTTGTGTAGACTCATCAACAATGAAATACTAGAAAATCGACGTTGTTTCTTTCTTGCAACAAATGTAATACTGATTTTTTTTCTAGTTTTATGCAATAATATTTGGATATCTTTCTTTCACGTATTTTATAAATATCTAATGTGCATGTGGCAACCCTGAAATTGAGCCTAACTCTACACGCAACCCACCAACGCCTTGTGTAAATTGGGTTGCCTAGTTTAAAATGTCGTTGTCCTAAAACTTTTGAGAGACGCTGTACAATTACCCTAGGTAAATGTACATAAATCTTATTTGATACTGTCACTCAAAGCCGTATGTTCCCAATATACGTAATTCTTCAGAGGATATAAATAACCATCGATTATGCTAAACAAGTAAATTTTCATTATTTAATTTTTGTGCTTATTGGTAAGTCTTTCGGGAAGCCCCAGGAACACCCCCCCCCTTCTCAAATACAACGCGTTTTGAATTTTGGTGCTCCTCCTCTTCTAACCTCAATGGTGTACATGTAAAGTAAAAGTTATCTGGTCAAAATTACATGCATCAGGCGTTGGATTTGCAATAATTGAGTAATGATTTCCTTGCAAGTTGTTTCAGCACGCTTATATTTTTTTCAAAGGGAGGGGGGGGGGGGCAGGAATAATTTGTTGATGTCTCCAAAACCTGTCCCTTGGAATAAATATTTATTGAATTACCAAGATTTTCTTGTTCACTATCAGGACAGATTGTCTCCTGAAACGTGGGGGTCTTCCTCTGGCCCCAAATTTGGAATTAAGAAAAACCTTCTCAAAGTTTGTTTCTTATCTCCACTATAGTCGGGATTGGACGTACAATTTTAAGTGTGAACTGAATCAATGTGGAATGTGCCTGTACCGAATCTGGGTCCCCTTGATACTATAAATATGGGCTCGTTACTGTCACCAGTAAATTGATATTTACACGAGAGAATTAGCACAACGCGAATCAATCCTTCACCAAAGAGCACGATTTATTTGTAGATTCAGTAACAATGCAAGCATAAATGTTTCTAAACAATGCATTCTAAATTCATGGTTTCCAAAAAACTAACAATCAAACTTTATCATTAGTTTAATCCAGAGACTAGATACTGGATTGCGCAGGTAAGTAGCATAAATTATTAGTTTTAAAGTGTCTTCATTAATGAAATTGAGCCCTGTACGTAGAAGATACTTGAAAACGGCCGACGGACAACAGCGACCCTATATAGAATGCCACAAGAAGAAAAGTGTGTAAATAGGTAACTGAATATCATGTCTTTTGGATGATAATGTAACAAATTTTAATAAATGAGGTGGTTTTGAAAAATATAGGCTATGTTTTTATTGACAGATTTCAAAATTCGTAATTGCTATTATTTCATTTATTTCTTGTTTGTCGCAGTGTGAGATTCAAGTGGGGAAATTAATAAACGTTCCGTGGTTCCAAACTCTTTAATTTACGATTTACGTAGTTTGCATGTTACAAGGATTCTAAAATTTAATTTGCGTTACCAACGCTAGTTTAATTTTTGATTCTCGGTTATTCACCTCAGTTCTGTGTTAAGACTTTCACATTGTATCACCTTTCCACGATTTGCAGTACATTTTTGAATTTCTCGTAACTCTGAAATTAAAGTTTTTGGTTTCGAGAAATATTTCTATACACTACGATTTGAGCAGCTCCTTACTTGATGATTGTGTATCTTTAGGTTGGAATGATTCTGGATGTAACATAGGAGTTGGAATATACTTCTTGCCCGACATCTATCGACTGTCGCAAATCGATTCTGTATACAGCAAAGATGAGATGTAAAGAATAAAACTGCGACATTATTACGTGAGGCGAGTGGACAAGACTAAGCTCCGCTTCAGGATAAGTTTGCAGCAGGTGTTCTGCAGTATTGCAGCGGAACTATATTCTGTGGGGACGTTTGGGTTTATGTATGCGAAAAGTTGCTGCAAAGTTAACCTGTCGCAGGGCTTAGGAAAAATGTTCAAAGCAGTAGCGGCACTAGAACCATTTACTTGGGAGGGCGAATGGATATATTCTTTAAGAAGGCAGACACGTTTAGTATAAACTAAAATACAACACAAATTCTAATTCGTGGCCAGAGAACAATTTATCTGCGCAGAGGAAAAGTTTGTTTGGAATAATAACAACAACAAAAAAAAACATTTGTTTACATACATGACAAACGAACGATTGTCCACCAGTCCCAAATTCTTCTAGCAAACGTAGACATTTGTTTCGTATTGCCAAAAACTTTGGTCAAAATTACCATATATAGTAGAAGCTATTGAATTTCTTCTTTATGATTACCAAAAAGTCTTATTAATTCAAGAAATCAGTTAATTCTACGGAATTTTTATTGCTAGCTGATCTTTTGCCGACGTCGCTGACCCAACGAGAGATCGAAGGGCGACTTTTGCTTAACAAATTACACAAAATTTTGACTTAATATTCGTGCTGGCATACGTGAGCAAAGATGCAGATTCCTTACCCACATGCCGCCCAGAAATAGTTAGGTACAGTGGTAGATATAGTTTGTCATAACACTCTAAGTCAGTGTTTCTCAACCGCTGGGCCGCGAGAGGTTTCCCTGAAGATTTTGACTTGCAGCCGGAGCTGGTAACCCCGTCTGGGGTTTACCAGCGATAAGAGGAAATTTTTTATGAAGAGTGAGAGAAACCAAAGCCTCTGGGAAGGAACTGTCCCCATAACGGTTGGGTCTTCTCGAGTTAGAGACGAAAGGGTGAATCGACTTGCAGCCCAAGGTGGCAACCACCTGTAAAGATTGCTCTATCGTTCGGGTTTCGACTGCGATTTGTGATATTAATAAGATATACCTTGATCTCATGTACGTGGTATCAAATAATATACTGGGAAACATGGTCGTCTGTCAGAAAAAATTGAACTTTTCAGCAGTTGAAGTAAGCACTCAAGAACTGGTACGAACAATGAATACCACGCGGAAAACCTGGGCTCAAATCCAGGGGCAGGTGATCTGGATCAGGAATTTTTCCAGTCATTTCCGTTTCTGCACTGTTCTGAGGCTCACCCAGTGTTGTATAAATTGGTACCTGGAGAGGCGGCCAGGCATGATGCGGATCACATCATCCCAACTATGGCCGAGATCAAGAAAATGTGGAGCTCTATACCTTCACATCACCCCCACATGCCATCATGGCGTGTATGCACACGCACAGGGGTACCTTTACCTTTTTTGCCATCTACAGTTGAATGTATTTGGTACGGTCAATACATAACCAGATTAATGCCGTGAAAAAGCGAAATAAAGTGACAGAGCGATGAAACTTACGGGATATGTAGGCCAGGCTGGGGTACGCCACATGTCTGCGAGACGAGTTCGAGACCGCATCACTAGGTGGCAGCATTGGCAGGGAAGGGGGGTTGTGTATGTGCAATTTGCCTCCAAGGCGCCGGTCAGTCATTCAGTAAGGTGAGGCACGACGCTCACAGTGTCAGGTGCCACAAAGGAGATTCAGCGATCCGTGATACAGTTTTTGACGGCAGAGGGCTAGGCAACACACAGCAGGGAATATTTACGAGAGTATGACTGCTGTGTATGGTGGTGAGTGCATGTCCCGAAAACAAGTGTATGAGGGCGGGTCGGTTTCGAGCAGGACACATATCAGTGAGCTAAACACATGAAAGTCACACGGGGATAGGTCAGGGCTGTAGGGGGATGATCTAAGCATTCCCAGCCCATTTTTGCGATCATGTCTCACCTCATTGAATGACTGTCGCCTTGGAGGCAAGTTGCACATACACAGCCTCCCTTCCTCGCCAGTGCTGCCACCTAGCGACGCGGTCAGGAACTCGTCTCGCAGACATGTGGCGTACCCCAGCCTGGCCTACATATCCCGTAAGTTTCATCACTCTGTCACTTTATTTCGCTTTTTCACGGCATTAATCCGGTTATTTATTGACCGTACCTAATTAAAACAAATGCCCACTGACGCTACTGATCATAAAAATGCTGAAAAATTACTAAGTACGATAAAAAAACTGATCTCACTGACCATTTTTCAGCCCTGCAATATTTAAATGCATCCAGCGCATGAAGTAGAAAATGTTAGCTGGAGGAATTATAGTAAGGTTTAACATGATAGATGACAATGAGACAACTTGGAGATGTTTTGCGAAAATGTTGCTAGCTGGTACTCCCCTCCCCCCTCCCAACACATACACACTTTGAGCACTGAATGCACCACTTAACCAATGCAAGAGGTTGTTGGCAATCAAGTAAATACAACCAAGAGGTCTCTATTGTCGTTGGTGCCTGCAGAAAGGATGTTAATAGTCCTTTAATTCTCCTGAGATGCAGCACTTAGAGAGATGGGAAAGTGCAATTAGTTCTGGTACTCATATCTCGGATTTTCCTTCTCTAATTCCTTGGCTTCCATTACCTTCAGTTAGGTGGGTCGCATCCCAATTCAAAGTTTGTTAGCTTTATTACAGCATCTGTTGAAGAAAGGATGGGACAATTGTTTCTCCTTGCGAATGGGTCCAACCAGGAAGGAACGCATTCGGCACGACACAGCATAAGCACTTGCTTCAGCGGCGTGGATAAGCAAATTGCATCTACTTTCCCCCCTTCACTCTTAATTACGATAATGCAATTAATTACGATGGAAACTTTCAAGCAGGTAAACAATTTCTAATTGTAATTAATAGGCATTAAGGCATATCCGTCTAAACGAGAATAGGTGGAAGGAAATTTATCGAGAATCTGATACAGTGTTGCACATTCGAAACCTCCAAATGATTCCGAGCGAACCAAATGCTGTCGAGGGTATACTGGGTGAAAATGTCGGCATGTCCGTTAGCGCCGCCCGCCACACTTCTCCCGATCTCTCGGCCTCTCAAGGAAATGCACGCACGGTATATTTCGAGTATTTTGCAGATATCTTGCTTGTAGGCTAGTGTAGGTTAGCAGTTACACAGGTGTGGGTAATGTCAGCTATTTCAAACGCCAAATTAATCCTCCGCAGAGGCAATTAGTAGGACGATCGAACCGGTAAAGAACAGTTCCTGAGATGGAACTGGTTTCATTGGAATTTCCATAGTTCCCGAGTTGGGAAGTTCTGATCGTGAATCGGGAATAAATTCCTAAAGATCGAAATTTCCCTTGACGTGGCAACACTGTATCAATGTGTTTCTTCGAGCTAGACACATTTACGAAACAGGCGCAAGGTCAAGGAAACCTTAAGTAAGGGGGTCAAACAAACTTAGTTTAAACCACCGGTGATAGGCGTGAAGTGGAAGCGAACACACATCGTGGAATCACCTGTTAGGACTGTAAAACCACAAAAGAACATGGAACGCGCTCAGTCGTTTCAGCGTTGACATCACCTGAACTTTTGAACACGAACAATAAGGTAAGGACAGCTAGCTTGAGTCTCCACATCTCCTTCGGTGTGCTAAAAGAACGTGTAACTCATCTTGATGAACATCGCCTACTTCCAGGACATGTAACTGAGGCCTCTAACTACAATAGACGCCGGACGATGGCGCTGAAGTTCGAAAATCGACGGATCTTTCACGAACAAACATCTGTGGTATCTGTTCCGGGTTTACGTCACTAGTTAGCATAGAAATGATAAATTCAGTCACAAAACGAATTCAATTGCCTTCTGCACTCCTACAGAATATAAGTGAGGCATTTATTCTTTGGGAACTACTGAAAGATATACGAAACAAGACATCAAATACAAAAAAAGTTTTGAAGTATATTTGTATCTTCGGTGCTGTAATACTCAAATTTTCACACATTAGGATCCATAAACTATTGTTTCAAGTTGAAACAGTTTGCTCATATTCATTATCTATAAAAAGGTATTCAGAAATGGAAATTATTTGTAATGAAAATTTTTTGTAAGTTTAAATTTGAATGTTTTTTTTTTAGTTGATAAGTTCACGTTAGGCATAGAAAGGCCACAAGGGCTGGACCTACAGTTTAAAGTGGGATCTGAAGCACTGTGTTGTTATTATTACGCCATCGGGGAGGACTTTTTTTTTAGTTTATTTACGAAATTACTACAAAATGGCTGCAAGTAGAGAAAAAAAACCTTTTATATTGTGCAAAAGATGATTTTTTTAAAAAAAACAGATCTTTATGTAAAGTAGTATAGGAGTTATAGTTAAACTAAACTGATATATACAATCCAAC
Source organism: Lepisma saccharinum (assembly GCF_977018435.1). Lineage (NCBI taxonomy): Eukaryota > Metazoa > Arthropoda > Insecta > Zygentoma > Lepismatidae > Lepisma > Lepisma saccharinum. Next base: position 5,744,441 of record NC_139235.1, read on the forward strand.
ATGGCTGACGTATTTTCAACATAGCAGAATTTTCCGGAGTGCGAAGTATTGAAAATTAACGTAAGTTTAGGGACACTAAATAAACACTTCCAAAAGTTTTTGTTTATTAATTTTGTCCAAATTTGGTTCAACATTTGTCTACAGGCACCAGACTGTATGGGCACGTCAGCACTTGGGCTATTTGCCATCTTCAGCCAACACAAGATGCCCTTCGATAAAAAACAAAAAGAAAAGCATACGATATGCGAGCGAACTAAATGAAATAACAATTGTCTTGATTAAAAATAAGAGTACCATTATTTAATGTATTTACTTTGATGGTGTAGTTTTGCTATTTCGTTTTTAAAGAACTGTAAGCTGTTGTAATATTTTCTGGCTTGAAGGTACTGTTAGAAAGGGTGCAATAAATTACTATTTTTTTCTTTATAATGACGTTCTTGTTGGTCATCCCATAGTTTTTTCGTTACGTCACACACCACTACACAAGTTTTCGTTGGTACAAAAAAGAAAGCAATTTGATGAGGAAAGCAACTGTACAGGGCACACTACAGAAACCAAGGAAGAAAGAAAAATGTGATTTATCAGATCGAATCTTCGGTTAGGCTGTCGGCTTGTTCAACAAGACGACGACTTAATGATGACAAATTCCTCCTCGCATTTTTCATCCTGGCAATCCTTCGCTTCGGTCTTTTATCAGTTTCGAACGGGATTCTGGGTTCGTGAGAGCCTTCCTTGAGGTTTTATAACGGATGCAGGTGTAGCAGTTGACACAAATGACGAAGTGAGCAGGCGGTCATAAGAAAGGGGCATTTCTTCCAGGATATAGGATCTTATTAGGGGCTACAGTTTTGGTTTGTTTGTAAAAAAAAAATGGAATATCCGCCTCCTTTTCTCCTATTTCTCTCTCTCTTTTCTTTTTCTATGTCTTTGGAACTTCCTTCCTCAATTTCTATGTCTTTCGTCTTTCTTCTCTCTCTCACACACACACACACACACACATAATATCAATATTCCTCTCTTAATTTTTCGAATCAAATTATTGATGTGAGTGAACTGGAATTTGCCACTTTCTTTTTGGTTTCTTGTGCCTATTTCTACTCTTCTACCTTTCTTCCTTTTCTGTCTAGCGACAGTTTTATCTCTTCGTCCATTTTTATGGCTTTCTTCTTTCCTCTTTCTTCCTACTTCTGTGCTCTAAAAGCATAGAGACGATAGTAATTATTGTTGTATTTCTACTATTCAGTAGCCTGACTCTCCTCTTTCTTCTTTCATTCTGAAAATTCCCCCATATAGGCGGTTTGGCGCCCTACCAGTGACAACGCCCACTCATAACCACTTTCTGGCTAGGAACGTTTTCGATTTTTGAGCCTAGAAATAATAGTTTCCCTGCAAAGCGTTGTGTGTGTTGCCTAACTCAAGGGCGACAAGTGGATTGAAAAAAAAATCACACAACTTCTGCACGGCCGTAGAGTTAAGCAACACATATAACAAATTGCAGTGAACATGGGCGTTAACTTGGGACCTAATTTTGAGGGGACAGAATCAAATTTCAGCCTAACTTTGAGGGGGCAGAATCAAAGTTGGGCCTAACTTTGAGGGGACAGAATCAAAGTTGGGCCTAATTTTGAGGGGACAGAATCAAATTTCAGCCTAACTTTGAGGGGAAGTAATCAAATTTCAGCCTAACTTTGAGGGGACAGAATCAAAGTTCAGCCTAACTTTGAGGGGACAGAATCAAATTTCAGCCTAACTTTGAGGGGAAGTAATCAAATTTCAGCCTAACTTTGAGGGGACAGAATCAAAGTTCAGCCTAACTTTGAGGGGACAGAATCAAATTTCAGCCTAACTTTGAGGGGACAGAATCAAATTTCAGCCTAACTTTGAGGGGACAGAATCAAAGTTCAGCCTAACTTTGAGGGGACAGAATCAAATTTCAGCCTAACTTTGAGGGGACAGAATCAAATTTCAGCCTAACTTTGAGGGGACAGAATCAAATTTCAGCCTAACTTTGAGGGGACAGAATCAAATTTCAGCCTAACTTTGAGGGGACAGAATCAAACCTGAGGTTTAAATTTGAGGGATGAGACTCGAAAAGTTTCCCATCCCATAAAAAGAGCGTCCAGGATTATTTGCAAAATAACTGTGACGTCTGGGAAATCACAAATATTAGTCTTTATTACTTTGTGCACGACCCTGCGACGCCAAGGGTCCTGGGTTCGAATCCCGGTCGGGCTTGGTTGTTTGTGAATGTCCATTCATCAATTTCATCATTTCATCACTCATCCCCATCTTCGCAAATTAGCCAAGAGGCACAAAACGCGAAATTAGCCAAGAGGCACAAAACGCGAAGTAAAATAAACTAAATCAATCAATCAATTTATTACTTTGTTCCTTATGTCCCCATAACTTGTAAATTTGAATATACCTGCAATTATGTGGGGGAGGGGGCCCCTCCAAGTTACGCATATGGCAGTGAAGTTATCATTTCAGGATCTAGGTGTCCCATTTTTATTGTCCGTGGCTGTACATTTATTCAAATGGCTTTGTACAACTGTAATACTTTTTACAGTCATGATGTGTTCCCGATTGTGTTTTGGGAACGCTGCCGCCTTGTAATAAAGGAGTCCCAGGTTCAATACCCAGTGGAGGCACACGGTGATTCAAATCTCACTTTAAACTGTATGTCCAGTACATATTACCTTATACGTGAATAAAGAGGATCCAAAACCCATGGCCATGAACAGATTAAGCAGGATAATACATTGCATGAACATCGAAAGTATTAACTTAGTGTTGGTCAGAACTTATAACCGACGTGGAAAGAAAGTTTCGGATATAAAAAAGAACAATAAAAAAAAAGATTGAAACTGATTCTCTCGTCCACTCACTTTCACTTCTATCTACCAACAGTAAAAACAATGGTTAAGAAGAAAAGATGGCATGTTTGAAAAACCGATAACAGAAGAGGTAATCTTAAAACCTCAACACACCCACAGACAAAGAATCCAAACCCACAATCATAGGGAAGGTAAACGCACAGTAAAATATGCCTTAATCATTGTAAAACAGCGGAATAAATTACCTTTTAACATCTCTTGACCTTCGTCGGTAGTGAAAGTGGGAGACCAAGAAGAAATTTTTACGTGAATTATGCAGTAATTTCTCCAACAAAGCGACGGGGCATGAACGGAAAAACACGAAGACTGCCGAAGAGATACGCACGCGAAACGCACGATCTAGATACGAATCTCGAAACCTTTCACGCAGCGTCGTGGAAAGACACACGCACGAAAAAAAACGTTACCTTCAGTTTTTTGGGGACAGGGGGAGGGATTGTAACGTTTTCTCTAAGAAACGTTCATGAAGCTCACTTATTCCACGGCATTTTGCAACAGCTTGGATGCCTGCAAGAGTTTTGCCAACTTATTACAGAACCAGGAACCCAAACATTCTAATGAGTTTTGTTGGGTTTCGTAACAGGACCGGAATCTTTTTTCTAGCACAATTTAAATTGCGTATTGGTCGGGATTTAAATTGATCCGGAAAAAAGTTCCTGGACAGTTTTTAAATTGGTCAGGAAAAAAGGTTCCCGGATAGTTTAAATTCTTCAGAAAAAAAGGTCCCTGGACCGTTCTAAATTGATCCGGAAAAAAAGGTCCTGGACCATATCTAAATTGATCCGGAAAAAAGAATCCTGGAACGCATCTAAAATGATCCGGAAAAAATAATCCTGGAACGCATCTAAAATGATCCGGAAAAAAGGATCCTGGACCGTATCTAAAATTGATCCGAAAAAAATAATCCTGGAACGCATCTAAAATTGATCCGAAAAAAATGTTCCTGAGCCGTATCTAAATTGATCAGGCAAAAAAGTTCCTGCACCGTATTTAAATTGATCCGGAAAATAATTTACAGATAAAAACGATCTTTTCGGTCCAGAACCCATTGCTGATTTCTCTCCTGGACCGGAATTGAATTTATTTAAAATTCCTGAACCTTGAACAACCCTGCATTTCATTACCGTGGGAAAATATTAATTCAACTCTTCAGCCACCGAGTGTCGGAAATTTCGTTACTGTAGATTTAAAGGCCGCCATCTTGAAATGCGTGGACCAATCTCGCGCAAATGTACGCGTAATTCCAAACGGTCTGATGCGTTGTCTTGTCGAAAGTGACATCACCTAGTGCAGTTGGAAAGCGCCAATTCAACGAGAAATGGAGCCCGCAGCGTGCAGTAAGCTTCAATGCACCTTTGATCGCTTGTTGTTGACTTGTTTGAAATCGTGGAACTCGCTTCGAGACTGAACTTGGGTGTGCACTGGACAGTATAATTGTGCTTAAAAAGAAAAGCATTGCCCCTCCTAGGAAATAGGACTACGCCACTGGCGACCATGTCTCACTCGCTAAACAGTAGCATGTCCCCAGGAGGGAAAGTGCAATTTTTCCGGTACGAACCACTTTTAACAAGAACAGCTTCCGATGTTCGCAATTGCCTGCAATGATCCCAAGTGTAATGATACGTTCTCTGCCCGTTTATTACCGGTTGCCAAAGACGATAAAAATCTCATCGCGGCACAGGTTTGAAGACGGAATGCAGATCTTATCGGCTGCAAGAGCAAGTATAGTTGAAGTCTCGATTCGAACGCCAGTTCTGTATCTTTGACACAGCTCGAGAAGAAGCCGGCCGGACGTGTAGGTCTATCTTGTTTCGAGCCAGCACCTGTTCTTTTTTCTGAAAAGAGTTGCGGTCACTTTTAAATCTGCAGTGTTTAGACATCCATTCATTCATTGCGACGTTATAATCACAAGGTCTCCACATTGTGTAAAACAAATAGCACAAGACAATAACACAACTAGCAAAGATAACCGCACCCTCACGTTAAGAAATATCTAAATAAACTGAGTTGGCAACATCTCATTTACTCCACGACTTGACAAGTACTGTCAGTTCCTGAAACGGACGCTATTGGTGGGAAAGGTTTGAGGGGAGGATTACTTGGCTCCACGCGGACTTCACATATGGTTGTCACAGGGAGACTGATCTTTTGAGGCTTTCTTGAAGAAAAGTGGCGTTCGAATCAGGACTTCAACTTTATCCGTGCATCTACCCCTAACCTACACATTTCCGTAAAAAGAATGTTTTCTTAAAAAAGAAAAAAAGTCAAACCTCTACAAGGGAACATTTTTTTTACCACCACAATCAAGAGCGAATCAAAATTTGGAAAAGTTATTGAAGAAAAGTTCCGCTAATATGATATAGAGTAATTGTTAATTGACTTGCATCAAGAGTTTGCAGTTTATTGTAGAATTAACTTCCTGTTCGTTGTATTCCAACGTATCTCGAAAGTGAGGTCATTTCGTCAACCAATGATCGTTCGCTCATCTTATTTGACTCACCCTTATACACCCACCTTGCACCTATGAAGAATCTCGTCAGAGATTCGAGTAGCGATTGTAAAAAGAAATTGCTTCTTGCTATTTTACAAATTTAATAACCCATTTTACCTTTAAACAATCACTGCAAAATAACAACAATATTCACAAACGCAATCACATTTCAATTAAGTTGCGGCTTTTCCTTTAAAACAGTGTTTTTCACAAAATTAACATCATCTCACGCAACTCAACTTACTTTTTCCTTTTCACGCACTGTTGTCCCGGCAACGGAATCAATAAAAGATTAGACCAGTGATTAGACAGTTCTACAAATGTTTATAAATCGGAAATGACTTCCGCTTCCGATATTGCGTGTAACAAATATACAGCAAAAATTACAAATTTAAATCAACACAAACAACAGTATTGAAACTAATAAATAAATCAAACAGATTTCTGTGAAATTAACCAGATACAACAATTGTATTTATAATCAATTTTGGATTTTACCTTATATGATGTATATGAAAACTGTATATATATTCAAAATTTGTAATTTGATGTAACAGTATCATATAAGACATATTTTAGGACACTTGGTGTAGAGCTGGTATAACAGCTATAACCAATAAAGTATGGATTAATGAATATGAATAATTGTAGAACTTTACGTGTAGAAATGGACATATTTTACAGAAATTGCAGTATGATCTCACCCTTTCCCCCAAACGTTTCTGCGTTAAAAATTACCGGTTTCTCATACAACTCTTCATCGTAGTACGTGACTTGAAATACAACTTTGGGTAGCAGAAGACAGACTGGGTATAAGCTAGGTGTATTTGAAACTTGATAAACGTGGTAGTATGGGCCAAGAGGCAAAGAACCAATTTACGGGTAAGTACAATGGGGAAGTTAAGCTGCGTAGAAACTGCTCTCTCTCTCTCTCGCTCGCTTCCTTGTCCAGGCAAGGTTTTGAAGAAGCTTGCACGCACCCGGTGTAGGCTTATCTCTCCACTTTCATCCTGTATCAACAACGTGTTAGCAGGGATAGAGGACGGGTCACGAACATATAATCAACCTACCTGTCTATACTATACGCAGGCTCCTGGGTGGAAGATATGTGGGGCGCGTACCGCTTTTACGCAAAATGCGAACCTGTCGTAAAATCAGAAAAGGAAAACTTTTCATGAGCTTCAACAATAAGCATCATTCTTTTCAATCTTGGCAGATGTTTTCGATGTAGGAAAAACCTCGATCATCTCTACAGGACTCTACAGGTATTAGCTAAAAGTGGCAGAAAAGCCAAGTAAAATAAAACAAAGCAAGTCTACCACTTATCGATTAGATGCCATGATAAAGATGATATAGAAAGTTCGGTAACATTATAGTATAGGGGAGACGGATTTCTTCAAATTTACAGGAGAAAGTACTTACGGAAATAATTTTCTGTAGCACTGTGGCAGTTCGTGAATGTAGTTTTGATCTATTTTAATGCGAATGCATGTTGTTTTCTGCGAAAATCTCTGTCAGACACGCTGTTTCTGCTGCCGCCATTTGCTTTCTCACGAGAGCACAATGTTCCGTGTGTTAGATGACGTAAACCCCGTAGTCAGTGTTTCAAACTCGCCGTGTTTTCAGTATAACATGACGTGTCGAGTATTTTATTATTATTTTTTTTTAACTATGCTTGCCTAACCTAACTTAACCTAAGCTAACCTTACGGAAAATTGTTTTTGGGGCTAACGTCAATGGTTTGTGGGACTAACGTCAATGGTTTGTGAGGCTAACGTCAATGATTTGCGAGGTATTAGCATAATTTCAAATCCCGGCACGAAAGTAGGTATTTTCCGGTGAACGAGGTTGCAACACTGCATAAATCGACAAAACACTCGCACAACGCGCCCTGAACCAGTACGCTATCGCCCGCCATAATGTGTTACAGAATCGAAGTAACAGTAAGTACTCGTAAATGTAAGAAATAGACATTATCTTAGTTAGAAATGCATTATTTCACCTTAGGAAATGTTCCGCATTCGAAAATAGTACGTTAGCAATGTAAAAAAAAGTGAGAAATGTATGATTTATAGGCGTCTCCCCCATACTATAATAGTACCGAAAGTTCTCGGTCGACTCCTAGTGTCTGTTGTCACTTCATTCATCTAATCATCAATCGTCCACTTCACTAAGATTGAGATACAAAAGAGATGGCAAGACTGTGCCAACACAATGGAATACTACAAATAAACACCTTATGCATTTTATCAGTTATCGAACACACACTCCTAGGCAATGCAGTGTGATGCACTAACCACTACACCCGTGAAACATGATAGACGGAACGTGACTCCATGATTTCTTTGACGAAATATATTGGGAAAACTTTTCAAAACAGAGAGGAATAAAATCAGGATTTGCAATTGCCAATACTTTTCTACCTTTGCAGTTCTTATAATTAAATCTGTTATCAATTTTCGAAATATTAGTTGACAAGGGAAGATCACATTGAGGGGGGGGGAAGCATCCTAAGCGTCATTACGATTGGATTATTAGGCATTTTAGGGCAAATTCTCAGCCTTCATGACATATATTATTGGGCAAAATTATAAAACTAATATTTTTCATAATTTGGTGCCATTGGTCGTGCCCTAATGCCCCTTGAAAATTACAAAAAGCTAGTATTTTGATCACATTTACATTCTAGAAAACAAACACATGGCAATCAGTGCAGTATGTCCGTATGTTACAAGGTGTAGGGCATACTTCAAATTCTCCATCACAACTTAGCTCAGGAAAGCAGCTTAAACAGTTCGAAGGAAATTTACTTCGTTGCCGACGCCTATTCCCGCGTCCTCACAAGAATTATGCCGAAGATCGTAACCTAACCTTTGGGGCTTGCATAACAAGGAAATCCGTATGCGCAATAATTGGACGAAGTTTTATAACAATACGCAGACGATATTCTGCGTACCTAATCAACTTGGGCCCGTCTCTTCATCACGAACAGCCGATTCGGGGAAGAATAAACAAAACGAGCCGGGGTTAACCTGATTTCCATTCTGAAAAACCAAATCCCACCGAACACGCCTCCCTTTCCTAACAAGAAAACATGGCCGATCTCATTTGAAGGGTTCGTGATGAGAACAACGAAATCTACGACGGCCTAGGGAGGCGACGTATGAAATTTACGACCAAGGGCAAGCAACAATCTTTATTATAATTTTCCGCCTCGTATTCTGGTTGCATGTGAATCTTTCGTAGGTCCCTCCAAAGGCATCGTTTCATAAATGCCCTGACCACCCTCCTTGCTGTAGTGGTTAGCGGAACGCACCGCGAAGCCGTAAGTTCGAGTCTATACCCTGTCCCGACTGTCTCTGGAGCAAGCGAACCAAAACAAGTCTGCGCACGCGAGACGGCTCCAACAGTGAACACGTGAGAGGGAACGGCATTGCGTGGAGGGGAGGAAAGCGACTGCAGTTACCAGCCTTCGAGCAGCATGTACTGCTTCGCTCTGCCCACTGGATTCCCCCTTCTCTGCCGTTATGCGCGGCCTTTCTCCAGAGATAACCGGGACAAGGAAATAGTCAGGTCCATCCCCGTAGTGGTTAGTGTTGTCCACGAGACGAGACTTTGGCCTGTCTCGTCTCGAAAATATTAGTTTGTCTCGGGACACATGATCAATCTCGTCTCGTCTCGAATTTTTAAAAGCCTGTCCCGTCTCGTCCCGTGGACAACACTAGTAGTGGTCAAGTCGGACGTACAAAAAGAAAAGTTTTTAATAAATTTGTGTCAGACGCGTATCAGATTGATATACAACTAGCAGGCAGCGTGTGTACTTCTTATACACAGCTCCTTTGAACACAAATGTGTGTATGAAACTACTGTGTTACCGCAGGGTGTGTATAATTGTTATACACACGGCCTTGGGAAGAAGTTTAAAGTGTATTACATAAGCGGTGTGCATAATAATTATACACTCCATCAAAATGGCTCCGGCCTTCCACAAGAAAATGCAAAATTCGGCCTTGCTGTTAAAGTGTTAAATTAAAACGGACTGGTCCTACAGTTTAAAGTGAAACTCAGAACCAAAAAGCTTTCTTTTCCTGACAGCATCCTGAACCTTGCGGTTAGATGGACCAAGCGTGTTACGAAACACGGCGAAATGCGGCCCTGAAAACCTGGTGCACAGTGAACACCATCCAGCGAAACGCTTCGTGCGACCAAACATCCACAGGGTCATTCATGTTGACGCGAGCTCATATTGGAACACGTTTTGCATGTCAGAGTTTTGGCTGTTGCTACTTCAGCGCCACATTTCTACCTGGTGGTGAAATTTTGGACTACGTATTTTTATTCAGAATTCGCTTCCCCATGGTCTTCATAGTCTCTATACCACGTTTCACCGCAATCCGACGTTTCGAACAGGCTCTATGTGTTTTTTTTATAATTGAGTTTTGCAAGATAAACTCCCTCATCTTGATGCAAAGGAAGTTTGGGACACTTCCACGAAGGCTGCACCAATCATCTGTGATAAAGAAAACTTTTGAGCGCTTTCCTTTCTATTCGTATACAGTACGTTACTACATTGCAGTTCGTTAAAGAGGTATGGCGTTTGAAATTGCCAAGATATTTTTTAATCGTCCTGTACTTCCGAGATAAATTGCTGCCACCTTTGGATCGAGAACAAGGGTTGTTAAAGGTCCAGGAATTGTTAAAAATGTCAATTCCGGTCCGGGAAAGAAAATCAGTAAGCGTAAATGGTTTCTGGACCGTAATTAAAGTATTCCAATTCGGTCCCGGAACTTTTTCTCAGCATCAATTTAAATACGGTTCAAATTCGGTACTGAAATGAAACAATACGCAACTTGAATGGAATTTAAATTGGGTGATAAAAAAATGTTCCGGTCCTATTACGCAACCCAATAGAACCCTTTAGAATTTGTGTGTTCCTGGACCTTCAACAGCCCTGCAGAGAACTATGCCCTCTAGTGTTGGAATTGCATCACAATGAACGACATCCACTGTAAATCTCCGACGAGGCAAACTACGACATTTAATGTCGGAGCTGTTGGAAGATCTCGCTCATCCGGACAGCTCCAAACAATAGACCGATCCTCGAAGACACCAAGGGACCACGCATCGGCTACGCAGCTCAAGCAGAAAGCGACAACGCACTGCAACAACTCAACGACAAACCATTCAGGTATTTGAATAGCTGAGGACCTCTTGTGGAATCCATCCTAGAGTATAGTGGACAATTTCTATGCACGTCATCGATTTTCTTATAGATGCTGAAGCACTCCGAATGCAAGAATTTAACCATTGACACGCCAGCCACAATGTAGTATAACCCAAAGTATCCAATGTGCACTTGGCAGCAAGAGAGGGAGTTGCGATACAATTGTTCAGGCTTCTCTGCTATGTTGAGACAAAATGGCCGAATTGGGCTAGGGAAAATAGGATAATTGAGAAAATTAGATCAGTTGAACAATGCTTATTACAAAATAAGGTTTGTATTAAGTATGTGTAACCAATGATCTAAGTTTCTCTATTACCCTACTTTCTTCCTACCAGCCCTTCACATAATTCGGACCGATCAGCCGACAATGGTTAATAAGCAATACAACGATCCCCGTGTTGGAGAGGTTACGCAGCACGCTACAATGCTGCGATCCCGGCGTGGGTAGGTAGGTAGCCAGGGGGAGGGCTAAGGGGTCTGAAACCCCCCTCCCCCGAAACCCTATAAATATCTAATTTAAATCGTGTATAGTGGTAATTAATTTTACATCCTTAGCCGGAAAAAGGTTTAGTGTATAATAGAGGAAACCAGGTTATAGTTTTATATTCTACCATTTAATCCAAAGAATTAATGCATCCCCAGCTCTCAAAATGTACCTATAGTTAGTTCTCTTTGTGAGGTCATACAATATAAACTTTATGAGTAAAATTTGGTCCTAACTTTTATGGCCTTTTTTAACGGAATGTGTAAAAGTTAATAACAAAATACAATAACTATGAAACGAATTTCAGTACACTAACTGTACAAAATGTTAGAAAAATAATGGACAACAGTTGTGTTGGATATATGGTGGATCGAGTAGCAAAGACTAATAATATATAATATTATTATTATTATTATTAACAATAAATTTGTATTAAAATTGTTTTCTTTTAATAACTTATATATTATTGTAAAATGACATTCATAACCGTGGTAATAATTATTATTGTCATTATTATTTGTACCAGTCAAGTTTTATCAGTGGTCTGCCCCCTCTACAAATATTTCTGGCGCCACTTGTGCTGATAAGGGATGAGCCCCCCCCCCCCTCCCCGAAATAAAATCGTGGCTACGGGCCTGGGCAGGGGTTTTCTTTGTGAGTGTCCCTTTATGAATTTCATCACTCATCCTCATCTTGGCGTTAGTTAAAAGTGGCATAAAAGCGAAGTAAAATAAGCCAAATAAACAAAAATACATAATACGTAATACACGTACGTGTGTACTTGGATGACGTAGCAGATATGTAATCTTGAACTCTCCAAGATATGAATATTTCCATAATGTGTATGTAACTTCGCATTTTTTCATCAAATATGTATTTTCCGAACAGGGTATGCAGCCCCCCCCCCCCGCCCCAATCGCCTTTGATTTGATTGGTTTTACATCACTTTCCCTGTCTAATCGCGAAAATGAGGAATTGTGATGATATGGATGAATGGACAACACAAGCCCCATGGAGGATTATACTGGCCGTGAGCATAGGCGCCAGAGCCTCGCTAGTCTGCAAAATACAGTCCAGTGTGACATTTGGGTGGTAACTCTTTTACACCCTCATTGCCATTGGTTACACACTTACGGGAGAGTGAACTTTCACGTACAGTATTATTCCCAATCTGGTTACCTTCGTATCACTGACACCACCTCTAATACACACCGACCTGGGGGGATTTTAAAAAAAACCATGGCTTGTCGTGACAACAAGGATCAGAACAGTTAATAAAAGTGTTTTCATTTCATCTTGCGGGACATTTAGAGTGCGGTGACACAGGAGCTTGCATCGAGGTTACCAAAGCACTAGCTAACACTTGAAGACTCTCGTTCCCGAGTTCTTACTGCGTCCTCGCGCACGAATTGGTCGTCTTACTGCACGGTTACATTGTACTCCGTTTCGGCCGAACATTTACACTGTCGAGTAAAGAGCGTCTGCTCCTGTGTCGTCTCCGAAAACGGTATCGTCAGCATCAGAAACCAACGAGGGTTAATGGCGCACGTGGTCCGGCATTTTCCGGAACGACAACCGACAGGTCGGTATGCACCCGGAGTTCCGACTAGTCAGTCCGACTGCCGCTGGCTATGAAAAGACACAGATCCCCAGTCATAACTTCAGATGTATCAAACCCCTTTCCCCCGATGGCGCAGTGGTAGCGTCGTCACCTTGTAATCAAGGAGTCCCAGGTTCGATACCCGGTGGGGGCACATAATGGTTTGGATCCGACTTTAAACTGTAGGTCCAGTCCCGATTAGCCTTACTGTACATAAAGTGGGCTTAAAACACCAAATCAATCAAACAAGCTCCTTTCCCTTTGGGACAAAGCCAGTGATTCTTTCGAAGGTCGCATGGAAAAGCGAAAAGGCTGGAATTACGCTTTTGCTTCCTTGGAACCTGCATTCTACCAAGTGGAGGGAAAAGAGCAAGTTGGAAGAGTATACGAACAGCCTCACAAGGAATCTTGCTACGATTATTTCAATGACTTCGCATCCGGTAACGTCTTTTACTTTTGTCGCGGTTGTATTTACCTCTTAGATGCAAGAAAGACGAAAGATAAAACCTTTTATTCGAGGCAGGAGAAACAGCTAAAATATGGCTGGGGCCTGTGCCATTAACCCCCGTTGGTTTCTGGTGCTGACGATACCGATGTTATCGGTGCCGGTGCAAACGCGCTTAAGGTGTGCTGGATGGAATAAGCGAGATTAGCATTGCCACGTACGTAAGCTGTAAATAAGGGGGAGGGGGGTTAATGTTTAAATCGATTCTTTTTCATGTACTGGTCACGGATGGCTCCATGATAACTAGTCTTCGTGTAATTAAACGAATACACAGATCACATTATACATCTAAGCTTCATAATAATACATGAACAAATCCGTTGCATAAAACACACAGACTAGAACCTTTGTCTATTCTGAACTATTCCGTGTTGTGTTTATGATTGAGATCAAATAACAATCTATTAAAGGAACTCGTTTCACACTAAAATCCCACCATCGCGTGCTGCGATGCCGCCATCTTTAATGAACTGCACCCCAGCGCCATCTGTGGGAGATCGCTGCAATCTACCTATAATCTAAGGAGCCGGTTACAGATTACCCGCTAAAAAGCCTCGAACCGGATACCGCTAATAAATGGTTCAAATATGGCAACGGGATATCTGGGCGCGAAGGCAAGCCGTGAAAGGCGTGGTCCTTCCTCGACGCCATTTTGAAGATGGGAAAAGGTGGAGAGGGGTTAAGAAAAGAAGGTAAAAAAGGAAGGTGTAGAGAATCGGAGGACAAAGGATTCTAGACCATCGACATCATCCTCGCTACGTGACTCCCTTGTTCTTCCGATGCGTCACACTTGGATGCCGTCCGCAATTTCAAATTCGCTACAACCAGGAAACGTTCCCTCTTCACACCTTGCGCAAAAAAAGTGAAATATTGGTTTTTCTTCTTGCATTTTGCCTCGCTTGCTTCGTGCTAGGCGAGAAACGATTTGATTAAGGATAAGAAGTGTGTTGACAGATTGGTAGTTTCAGGGAACTGCGTTAGAATACACATGGGTTACACCAAATGCAGCCGAAAATTATGTAATAATGCCCTGGTATAATTATGAGTTAGCTCTGGAAAGTTCCTCAAAAAGTAGGAATTTTTCATCAACATTGTGTGAAAAGTGTGTAAATTAGTTCCGATCAAGCACATCTGGTGGCAGCACAAATGCAAAAATTGTGTAAAATCTGCCAGGGTGTGTAAACCGAGCTAATTGCGATATTCCAACGTATAAACTGGGATCCAAATATGACAGTCATTTCGTCATTAAGGTTTCTGTGTAGTTGTTACGGATTACCTACCCTTAGAACAAACATCTAACATGTCAATAAACAAATATTGATTTAAAATGAGTGGAAGATCGATTCCGGATGAGAACCTACATTTCCAGTGATTCATCGTGACAACAATGAAGGTCTAGAGCTGCTTTAATGCGAGAGTATATGCTACTGAATTATCGTCATTTTCAAGTACATTTCAATGACACTATACATGAATGATTATACGAGAGGAAGAAAGTAATTAAGCACATGTGAGTGTGTGAAAGTTTAGAAAAGAGACGAGACTCCAAAGAAAGAAGCTGATCATGACAAAACGAGGATTGAAACAAAATCCTGGAGATGATATGAAACAACTGAAAGAGAGAAAAGGGTAGAAATTGTGTGTCATTGGAAATCAAGGCTAATAATTACCTCCGCGTTCATAATAACACACCGCTTAACCTGAACATGCAGCTCAGGATGGAAGTCGTTGGAAAAGAAAATTAAAACATTTTAAAATTAGGTTTGGTAAATAACGGTGTGCACGATTCGATTTTTTGTACCGTATCGAACACGTGCGAGTGTCTCTTACCATGTGTTTTCATGCAATTTTGTCTGGAATTTTCAACCTAGGGACGATATATGTCAATGGTGGATTAAGAATCTCCTCTCATGGGGATGGAGAAGACTTTTTCAGCTCTCGCGCACTGGGTTTATTGCATGTTTAGTGTTTTAATTATTGTGACGTATTTTTTTAACGTAACTGGTGACGTCAGAGACCTCATACATTTAATGCACCACTAATGCGATGAACTGTGGCAACACTACGTGTTTTAATGACTTGGTCTTGCACAAATCACGATTACAAACAGGAATGCGAGACTATCATATGCATGTGTGTGTGTGTGTGCTTCCACTCCAGGACCGGAAGCTTATTTTCTCGGACAATTTAAACTCTGTACAAGGTGCGTATTGTTTCATTGAAGAAAGGTTCCTGGACTGTATTTAATTTCAGCCGGAAAATAGGTTCCTGAACCGAATTGAAATATATTAAACATAAAAAGGTTCTTTATGGCCTGGAACCCATTTACACTTGCTGATTTTCTGTCCAGGGCAGGAACTGCATTTATTTACAATTCCTGGACTTTTAACCAACCGTGGGATTGTACAGGAACCAATACATTCTAATCGGTTCCATTGGGTTCCGTAACAAGACCGGAATTTTTTTCCTGGCATAATTTAAATTCGGTCCAAGTTGCGTATTGTTTCATTTCAATACGGAACTTTGAAGCTATTCAAACTGATCCGGAAAAAATGCTCCTGGATCGTATTTAATTTCTTATGGAAAAAAAAGGTTCTGGACCGAATTTAACTTAATCCTGAAAAAAGGTTCCGGGACCGTATTTAAATTTCAGTAGAGAAAAATGTTCCTGGACTGAATTGAAATACTTTACAGATAAAAAAAGGTTCTTTTCGGTCCAGAACCCATTTACGTTTGCTGATTTTCTATCCTGTACCGGAATTGAATTTATTTAAAATTCCTGGACCTTAAACAACCCTGATATAAACTTCGTTTACCATTTGCTTTAGAATAGAACAGTGGACGAGCTACGAGATAAATGTGAATACTTTTAAACTGCTGATTCCCGTAACTTGTATTTTGCGCGTTCACCCCTAAGATCCTCAATGCCTCAATTCATCTTTTAAATGCGAGAATGAGAGATGAAAACTTACAACACTTGGGTTAAGTTTCCAGACAACTGGCCAAACGCTATGAATTCAGATGGTTCAATTTAAGAAAATTCCGCCCTCTGATATTTCGCTCCACAAGCATCTTGAGAATATCTGTTCACGGAAGGACTCGTACCAAAGCACGCGGACCACCTCATCACGATGGCAAACACTGCCTCTCTTCTTCCAGTCTCTTGAACACAGCACGACGAGCCACGAGAAAGCTTTCGGCCGCATGATTTCTTAGCCTTGCCTCTCGAATGCATTTAAAATGCAAAGAGACCATTTTGGACCATTCTTACAGCCACTCATTCTATGCACGAGGAAGGTGAACGTAAACCCAGGAACGAGTGCTTTGCACGGCTGAAACACAGTTATAAAGCGTGTAATTCAAAAAGGCCAGCTCCTGCCTCATTTTCTTAACAATCTCCGCCTTGAACGTAGTCACTTAGTTACCGCGGTATGGACACACCTTTTACAGGCATGTGGATTTTATGACGTGTATACAGAAAACTTACACCTTTCAGTTTATCTTTGGAATTAGTTCATGTATTTATGTGAAATAATTTCGAAGACATTGTTTGGTGTTTGATCATTATGTGGGTTAAATTTGCATATCTGCATGCAGTAGTTCCGAATTCCGAGTTCCCAAAATCAACGACATGGTGTTGCGAGTCTTCTGACTTGTACGTACAGGTTCCTGTCTTAATATTACGGTATATCTATGAATCGTCTCTGACCGTGGAGCGCCGTATCATGCTCACATCTCAATAGGCGCTGTCAGGCATATTCCGTGCTACACATCTGAGATCCAAACTCCTACTCCAACGAGGCTCGCGGAGGATCCCGAAATCAAATCGACGGGGCTCGCGGGGATCCCGAAATCCAATCGACGAAGTAGGCGGGGGATCCCGAAATCATATCGATGGAGTACGCGGGGGATCCCGAAATCATATCGACGAAGTACGCGGGGGATCTCGAAATCCAATCGACGAAGTACGCGGGGATCCCGAAATCCAATCGACGAAGTACGCGGGGGATCCCGAAATCCAATCGACGAAGTACGCGGGGAATCCCGAAATCCAATCGACGAAGTACGCAGGGGTTTCCCGGAATCCAATCGACGAAGTACGCGGGGTATCCCGAAATCATATCGACGGAGTACGCGTGGGATCCCGAAATCAAATCGACGGGGCACGCGTGGGATCCCGAAATCAAATCGACGAAGTACGCGGGGGATCCCGAAATCATATCGACGGAGTACGCGGGGGATCCCGAAATCATATCGACGGAGTACGCGGGCGATCCCGAAATCCAATCGACGAAGTACGCGGGAGATCCCGGAATCCAATCGACGAAGTACGCGGGGGATCCCGGAATCCAATCGACGAAGTACGCGGGGTATCCCGAAATCATATTGACGGAGTACGCGTGGGATCCCGAAATCAAATCGACGGGGCACGCGGGTGATCCCGAAACTCCAATCGACGGGGCAAGCGGGGAATCCCGAAACTCCAATCGGGGCAAGCGGGGAATCCCGAAACTCCAATCGACGGGGCAGGCGGGGGTCATAAACTGCGGTTTGAGTGGATGGGAACAGAGTCACATTCGTTTGGAAATTTTCGTATTTCTAGAAATGTACACATACCCGGACATGTTCAGAGAACAGGCTTCAAGTCCAACAACGCAAATAATATCAATATAGTTTTTCTTTTTTATTTCGGAAGAGGAGCACGACATTATTAAGGGCATTCACTGGCGTCCATTGTTGGGGATCAAGGAACAGGGTACGTCCAGCGTCATGCTCCAAATTGCCCGTCCAGAGTGTCGTTTCTTGTAAACCAGCTGCTGCCACTTCCTCCGAACAAAAGTATAGACTATTAGCTCAGCCTTTTTGAGTCAACGACTTCTGCGGCCAAGTTTTTGTTTGCCATGGCCGATGCACTTATCCCTCCCCCCATGATCGCCGGGAGACTTCGGCGTGAGGTACAATCAGCCGTGGGAAAACGTGATGCAGCGGAGGGAGGAAAAGGAAGACTGTGCTAAACACTGTAAACACACACGCTGAAACGAGGGGCATTAACATATGAGCAAAAAACCCTATCCATGATGATTTCTCGAGCAATTGGACACGTTAGCAGCCAAACCAATTCTTGTTCCAGGTGAACGCACCCTGGCTACTGGAGATTTCATTCAACCTTCCTGTTCGTGTTATTGGAAGCTGCAAGAGCCAAGGATAGTGCAGTGGTAATGCTGCTGCCTCGTAATCGTTGGGTTCCGGATTCGAGCTACGTTGGAGGTGGTTTGGATTCAACTTTACGCTGTAGGTTTAGTCCCGTTTAGCCTAACCAATGACGTAGTTTCTTTGAGTTTGGTTCAAGTCCACTTTATGCACAGCAAGGCTAATTGGGACTGGGTCTACAGTTTCAAGTGAGATCTGAACCACTCGTGCCTCCACCAGGAATCGAACCCGGGACCCTTTGATTACAAGGCGACGACGTTACCCGTCAGGTGGAGGCCAACTGATGGCATTGTGATAACGCCTTGAATCAAGGGGTTCCAGGTTCGATACACGTTGGAGGCACATTCGACAATGGACTCGTCATTCCTCTTTTCACTGTATGTCGTCACAAACAGCCTGTTTCCCAGATGACGTGGCGTAATCACAGTCGACATATAGTCAAGGGGTCCCGGGTTCGATACCCAGCGAAGGCACATTGTACAGTGGTTCCTATCCCTCTAAACTATAGGTCCTGCCTCGATCAGCCTATCCAAACATAAAATGGACATAAAACAGAGTTTATACCTTACAGATTTTTCACAGTAAGTTGAAACTGTGTAACTGTAATTTTCGACGACACGAGTTCATTCGAAGTTCCATTTTAAACCTACTTTTTGGTCAGATACGTCAACAGGGACTGAAACTACAGTTAAAAGTAAGCACTGTGCAATGTGCCTCCACCGGGATCAAACCTGGAACTCTGTGTAACCCTTAGTGAAGACACCCAATGCCAACCTCCCTGCAGACTAACGAGGCTCTGGCGTCTGGACTCACGGCCATTATAATCCTCCGTGGGGTGTGCTGTCCTCGTGTGTTTATGACTGTCCTTTCATTCATCTTATCTTCGCGATTAGCCAAAAGTGGCAGAAAAGCGAAGTAAAGTAAACTGCATCAATCAATGAGACCTGGAACTCAAGGTTCTGGAAAGAGTTAATGCAATTCGAATGCTGAAATTGTAGCGATATTTTATAACAAACATTGTTTTCTGTGACTTACAGGCCGTAAGTCACAGCAACTATTATTATTACCCCACCTTCGGCTGTAATCAAGAAAGTGTGGGGCCCTAACTCCACACCCCTTATACGCCTTAACGGCATGGTGCAAAGCACAGGGGAGCACTTTACTTTACTCTTTTATTATTATTATTATTATTATTTGAAGTAGGGTTACATTATTACATTGTTATCCAACTATAAGAAACAGCTTTTTGTCGTACATGAATTAATATGTTAAGGGTGACGTGTTCCCTAAATATATAGAAATTCATATTGTGAAGAAACTAATTGAATTAAGGTGCTTTTTAAGAACACATTTTGCCATTTCTACGTGAAAGAGCATATTTTGATGGATTTTCTGTCATATTCAGCATATTTTCGCTTCTTCAAGAAATATACAGTTATTTTCGGAGTGGATTCGTTCTAACTTCCATGTTCACTCGTGTTTTGTTTTTTTGTGTTTTTTTGGACTGCAGCAAAATCATCTTTATTTGAAAATTTAGAGAAAGTATTCATTGTGCATTGCAACTCATGGCCCATAAAGTGAACTAAAAATAGTACGAATGTGAAAATATCGCAGCATTTAGATATTGATCTTTGAAACAGTCCAGTTATAATGTCATATTTTTCAAATTGTAGTGCATATTTTAGTGATTTTTACGTCAAAAAATCCTAGCCCTAGTTATTACTCATATTATTAATAATAGTACCGTTATTATTAATAATAACAATAATAATAATTTCTATGACTCTGCCCCCCCCCCCCCCCGCGAGACAAATTCCTGCGGGCGCCGTAGCTGCAACTCCTTGATTACAAGGCAACAGTATTACTACAACGTCAACGTCGAGTCTCGGTACACACAGGAAATAAAATCCAGATTTCCATAATGAATGACAAAGTAAAACTGGGTACGTCAAGAAAATTGACACCCGCCTGTAGCACAAAATTTACAAACCGGCCAAGCGAAATGGATTACGTCATGCACCGTAAGATATACATCTGGTCTACATCTCCCACTTCCTCCCCTTGCAGGGAAAAAGGTAAACTGACACACTCCACTTCCAATATGGACGCTGGAAGGAGTGTGTGCTCATCCACCTGGAAATGGTGCTCAAAGCAAATAATCCATGCAGAGGACACTTCAAAAAGGATGTCAACTTGTGGACATGAATTTCGCATACAGTAGCCACAACGTGATAGAGGACCTTCATCAATTGCATTTATAGAGAGGACAGAGCAATGGCTTATCTTACATCGTCATCAAGCACCCTCCTCGGAAAAGCAGCAGGTAGAGGTCAACGGGACACCCAACCGCTTCTCTCACTGTGATTAAGTTCTCTTTGAACCACCTTTCTCCAATTTCACTTTCTCCTCTCGGCTTCTTTAAGGAGACAGCGGGCTGATCAGCAAATGTTTAAGTATATAATTATCTTTATCTTGTATTATGATGGCGCGTGACAAGCCACTGTACGAGTATAAAGAATGACTGACTTTCGACAAGGAAGTGAAAAGATTCGCACATAGTGAGCTCTGCCTTCTAATTTGATGCTAGAATATCTTGCAGTTATACAGGAATGGGATTATGAGTGTATGGATCCTCCTCCCCTTCAACTCCACACCAACTTGACCATCACTGTCAAATTTAATAGATAAAGTTTAACTCAACATATAACTTTTGGATATTCAATGAAGTTCATAGTGTATTATGAGTAGCAAGAGTCGAGATACTGCGTGGTGAGTAGTCTGTGCCATGCGAACATGCTTGCTTATGTACCAAGAGTTTTTCTCGTTCTGTTGTTCTTGATCCGGAATTTGTACAAAGCAATTCAAGTTACAATAAATTCTCGTCCTTTTCAACTGGGTTACTGTTTCAATACCCAAAGAGTAACAACTATTTGATTCCTAATGAAGCGAATAATGAAGTTACAATGAAAACATCACATTACCATTAGTACAGCGAAATGAATAAGTACACGTGACATCAATAAGTAAAACTCAACAAAAAAAACTGTTGGATATTCAATTAAGTTCATAGTGTATATTGAGTGGCAAGAGTTGAAATACTGCAGGGTGAGTAGTCTGTGCGAACATGCTTGCTTATGTACCAAGATTATTTCCTCGTTCTGTTCTGATCCGGGATTTGTACAAGGCAATTCAAGTTATAATAAATCTAAATGCTTTTCAACTGGGTTATTGTTTAATTAAAAGAATAACAACTATTAAATTCCTAACCGAGTGTATAAAAACATCACTTTACCATTAGTACAGTGGAATGAAGACGTATTGATGGACAAGTTGTCCATGACTATTTTCATTAATTTTTCTCTTGCATCCTAGTGTTAAGAAATTGATGTTTACGTATGCTGGTGTAGAGGTTACCAGCAGTTCTCGGGGGCGGCAAAGTAAAAACTCAAAGCCATTACAAAGAACAGGGAACAAAAAGTACTGGAAGCCAATTCCAGCATCACTTGGCTGACATTTCCCAAGGATTGCCTTTAGAAGTTGATGGAATCGTGTGGAAGCAGACTGACAGTTATTTTCGAGGTTACTTCCAATGGGGAGTCCAGCAACCTTCACCTGTCATCAAACTCGACAGTCATCAACTGCTGAACGTGATACTCTCATTCCCATGGAATATGCCTGAGACCTTCTCTACGAATAGGCAGGCATACGGAGGGCTATGAATACCTTCCTGCCCCTAACTTACAATACGTTACCTCAGGCATCCAGACTGCAGTTCATAGGTGTCCTCGATTAGCACACTACTGTAACTAATATACATTCGTTCTGTAAACATCACGCATTAATAAAAACACTAGAGCAAATAATAATATTAGTACTGAACCTCTTTCATCCATTGCAATTGTCAAAATTCCACCTACAACATTGGACAGAATATTTCTTCTTCTTTATTTTGATGCTATAACTAAACTGAAAACTACCGACTTTGGTCAGCGTTTCTGCAACACTTCCGGTACATTGTCAACAATTTCACCAGAAACAAATAAAGTCTGCGAACAAATTACACACATCTAAACAACCATCTCCTAGTCCCCAAAAATCTACAGGTTGCCAATAACTACTTTGAGAGATTTTAAAATTGCGTCATGAATTGAATTATTGTTTTTAGCCCACTTTATGTACATATAGGCTAATCAGGACTGGACGTACAGTTTAAAGTGGAATTAGAAACAACGTGCCAGTATCGAATCCGGGACCCCTTGATTACAAGGCCATGACGCGTCATCTACTAGAATTGACGTCATAACACATGGAGTATTCTGGTTTAAAACTTGCAGTTCATTTGTTCAATTATGCGTAGGCGTTATAGGAACGCGACTGTTGCATGGAAAGTATTTGCTCATCTTTTGCTGACTAGTAAGCTTAAGATCCAACAGCCACACCAAAAATCTAAGAGTTCTAGATCAATTCTTCACAGAGTCTATTGGAATGGTTAAGAATCTACTTTGAACTATAGATACTCTCTCGTAAAGCCTACATTTCCCAATGATACCTAGATGGCGCTGCTACTTTGGTACAAACAAAAGTGATCTGAACTCCATCTTTTTTCAAAGAAACAATGTAATTTAAACGATAAAAGTTGCAGCTAGAACATACGTAGAACGCGGTAAATATATTACAGAATTATATAAACATAAGTACCAGTGGTAACCTCAAAATACTCGAGACGTCTGGGTCAGATTTATATCGATCATGAAGAAGTACAAGAACGGCTGTGGCTGTTCAACTCTGAGAACATATTCTTATTCTTACTGAATTGCAATAAATAAAGAACAAAAACGTTTAGATATGTAAGAAAAATGTCACACACACACACACACACACACACACAAAATATTCCTTCTCAGGGAAAATAAAACCCCGCAGTGTCTACAATACAATATCAATCGCACATATATGTTATATACGTAATATTGGTATTTAGTATAATTTACAATAGTCTAACGATACTCCCCCCCCCCCCCCCCCAAGAATTTGTTTGCACATCGACAGAGCATTATGCGATGTGGATACTCTCAGCAGGCACGAAAAATGTTTTGGGGTTTCACATGGGTCGAGCTGGTTGCTGTAAACGTTTCGAGGCAGCATCAGTTGGTCTGTTAACTCTGAAAAACACAGCCACCAGTTAACACGGAACAAAAAGAGCTCTGTGAGAGGGTCCTGTACCATGTGACCTCACTTAGCGCCTCTTTAGGGCTTCCACAGTGGAGAAGAATGAAGAGCAGTTCAAGCTATAACACTCTGGGGGAAAAGTTTGCAGATGCCAGATCTTATCTTTCTTTTTAAAAGCCACAATTCGTTATGGTTATTGCAGCTAAAGACTGAGCCCAGAACATGCGAATGAAATGTGTAAAAAATACAACCTCTGACAATAAAGTTCGGTGAATGATCCTGAATATCGAAAGTAGACGAATTCTTAATGAAACCTACCTTATTCTCCTTCTAAGTAGACCCCTCCCATGGCTATGCACCGTTGAAAACGGTTCTACATGTCCTGGAAACATTTAGAAAAGTCTTCTTTCGGGAAGGTGTTCAAGACCCTCGTCACGTTCCGTTGGATGTCCGGAATATCCTCAAATCTCTGACCTTTCAAAGCGATTTTGAGGCGCGGGAAGAGAAAGAAATCTGGAGGATTCAGATCTGGCGAGTATGGTGGATGGTCAATTTGCACCACCACCCCCTTCTTAGCCAGAAACTGTACTCACAACAAGGTTCATGGTTTCTCGTACACGACAATGCTCGCCCTCACACAGCCACTATCGTCCGACAGTGTCTGCGAGCAAACAGTACAATGGCGACGGTGCAGGAAAAGACAATGTGTGTGTTGTGGGATACAAAATCCCCTAGATTTCATTATGTGAGGTTACGTGGTGGACGTCGTCTACAGCAAGAAAAGAAAGTTGTGCACTTGATGGAATTGAAGTTCAGGATCGGGAAAGCTGTGGCATCAATCACCGTGGATATGATCCGCAGCAGACTTCATATTGTGAAAATCACTCAGGATACAGAGGTTTATTAATAATGAGAACTAGGTTCACTAAAAATTATTTGAGTCAATGAATGTAATGGCATGTTTGTTGTTTCCGACAAACTTTATACAATAAAGAGACTCGGATCTGTTATCGGATGAATAATTTATGGACACCCTTTATATTAAAATATGTAATAAATTGTTCGTTTTTGGTCATTTCTAGGTCTGTGGATTTCCCGGAAATTGACAGAGAAGTAACACTCACGCAAACGCCGTATCTTCGTATACCTAAAAGTTTCTGTGAAAAGGGAACACGAAGTTTCAACAATTAGGCTAACATTTGCCCTTTCCCACCCCCAAATAAATTAGTCTGCGCACGTCTAGAGACAAGAAACAGCATCGGTTTGGGTAAACTCTCCAGCCAGCAAAATTAGCATCATGAGGACTTGATTCGCTTTTGCCCAGGATGCCAACAGATAGCAGTGTTTACGCAGTTGTCTCTTATCATTGATAATTCTCCATAGCGAGCAGTGGCAGTCCGTTCTCGATTACCCGAGATTGAAATAATTCTCAGCTTTGTTATATCTCTGCTGTTTGTCACAGAGTATTGTTCTCAAGATATGTACTTGAGAAAGAACTTCTAGACCTTTAAACACTTTACCCGAACTGAAATCTCATATACTACCGAAGCAACGGCTATCTTGTTTTGAGTTCCTTATGTCGTGCATTTTGCAGTGATATAAATTCTATGCAACCTTTCCTGCAAAAGGTTTTCGATTTTCTAAAGAATTCTTAACGGCCTAAATAGATAAGAACTTACCACATCACATGTAGGTTTAAGAAGATGGGCATAAACTCGCACTTACCTAAAAGGGAATAAGAAAAAAACATAAGATTCTGACATGGACCAAAGTTTAAATCATACTAATATTACATGCAGCATAAAAATAAGGATTTATTGTAGCTACAGCTAAGAAATGAACGCTATATGGCATATGCAGACATTTTTCATACTTGGAGCTTGGAGACACTACACACTAGATCCGCGCTCGGTAACCATGCTCTGTAGCAGAGTGGTTAGTAGATAAGCTACAGGCTAATTAGTAATGTACTGGTCCAAATCTCCCCTTATCAGCAAAACTCTATATCTATTATTATTGTCAGTGGCGGTGATTGGGTTCAAAAACCGAAGAGGCAATGTGCCAAAACTGGGGGGGGGGGGGGGGCAGCATATTTATTTCCCTTTGTAGAAAAGGTTTAGCATAGTTTGGGGGCAAACGTGGCGAAAACGTGGGGGGGGGCTGCCCCTACCCCCTAATCGCCGCCATTTATTATTGTTGTTGTTAGTGGTAGAAGAAATAATTCTACTTTCATTGACCCAAAAATCTAAATCCGTAGAAACATTTTTACTGGCTGAGTGGATGAAATTAAGGAGAGGCACTGATAGGAAATTATATACAGGTTACATAGGTGAATGGTGAGCACGATCGCCAGCCCTAAAGCCCTTGAATTTTTACTTGTGGGGACAAAGCTGAGATGAAATCTGCTTACGATAATGTAAAGGCCGTCTACAACGCAAAGAAAATCAAGAGCCTTGACCACTTCAAAGAAAGGATCACAGACGCCATATCCGAAATCACCCCCATTACACGCCAGATAAGCAGACGTCTTACGCAACTGGGAACGTCGAATTGAAGCAGATTGTGCACATTTTGAACATGTACTGTTGCTGCAACCATTACATATCAATCATGTGTATGTATGCAAGTACTTCTATTTTGTAACCTGACTTTTGCGTCACCCTGTACTTTGAGTAAAATATAACTCGCAAGATGGTCGTGGTAGGACAATATGCTCCGTGAAAGCAAACGATGACCCGATATATGCATTTCAACATTTGAGGAAACGAAATTTCAACTAAAGGCACGGGCATGAAATGAGGCGGGTGGCAGAAGTTCGCGCTGTTGCCACGTCGGAGCACAACACCGTCGGATGTCAGGGATGATACAATAGTGTCCATGAGGGAGGTCGGTCTGACGCTCGAACTAGGCAACGCAGCCCGGTTGACGTTGCCACACAGTGGGCGGGAACCAGCGACTTTTGTCCCGCTATCGCTTTGCTTTTCCCATATGTGGCACCAGAGCAATTCTGCCCAGCCGCCTATTTTCACGGCCGTGAGTTTAGAGACTATATCACGAACAAGACAGCTCCTCAACCAGGATACGAGACTGTCAATTGTCGTCTCGAAACTCCACTTATTTGTCGTGGTGATACAGGGTGTCTACAATGTCGTAAAAACAAAATTTTCCTGACTTTTCCTGGTTTCCCAGATCAAGAACCAATATTTTCCAGTCTAAAGCCATTACGGCAATTCGCGTGTTTAAACACGTGTGTAAGAAGATCACTACTAGTTATAAGAATATTCACATGCAAAAGTGATAAGAAAGGAAAACGAATAGAAATTGACTTATGGCTAGCAAACAATTTAAATAAAAAATCGTAAAAACTATATCATAATCAGGGTGTCTACCAAAATAACAAATCCAAAATTCTTGACCTTTCTTTTCTCTTTCTTGACCTTATTTCCCTTTTTCTTAACATTTACTTACTCGCCTCCAACTTAGGTACTGTTGGAAATTAAGAAAATAGATATTCTTATTCCATGAAAAACCCCTACCACAAGGTCTTTTTTAAAAGATGAAAACTGAAGCTGTAATTTAACAAGGGATTTAGAATTGCCTTAATTATTAATGCATGTAAAAATTAATGCTTCAGACTTCATTCTGGATGGGGAATGGCCACATAACATTATTTAATATTTTCACAAACATTATGCATACAAAAATGTAATGTTTAAGAAACAAAGTGAATTTTTTACCACAACTCAATACAATTTTAGATTCCCAAATATTCAATTTTATCAAATCCCAGTAACAATGTAAGTTTACCTTACTGTTAAAAAAATTGCAAACATTTTTGACCACAAGCGCAATTTCTTGAATGGTACACACCCTCAAAATAAGACGTAATCGTTAAAAAAAATAATAAAAAAAATGGAAATTTCCAATAGCCATTTACAGATTTCTACATGAAAAATTTGCAATGTGCCACCACTGGTAACTCCAGGGTATGGAGATCCGAATTGGCAAACACACCGCTCCTTGCTCCGGCTGGTCAGTTGGGAGCACCAGTTCTCACCCAGGGATCGGGATTAAGACGATCCACCCTTCCTCCAGGAAGGAAACCACCGAATTGCGACACGTGACAGTAAATAAAATTCCAAATACTTTATAATTAAAATGTCCAAAATCTTTAATCACGAATCGCGCGCATACATACTTATTCGCACAAGCCAAAAATATAATGTGTTGGGTCCTGCTCGCTTGTAGGCAGTGATGAGTAACTTATTTATCCCGACAGAATCCGCTCACCGCCTTCACAGTTAATAGCAAGACCTCAACTGCTACCTCAAGCGCGAGGCGCAGCATAACAGATTGTTCTATCCTACAATAATACAAACTCATAACATAAAATAACACAAGAAAAACTGATAATTTATATAACAGATCAATGTTAATTAGCGATAGTCAGCTAAAGTTCAGGTTGGCAACAATTAAAAATGCCAACGTGGAAGTTTTTACATCGCCAAGAACACGAAGCGTGGTTCCCCCACTCCTAACATAAACAGCCAATAGAAAAACGATATTTTATTGAAAACGAGGGAGAAATACTTTGCTATAATATTACAATGTTAAACTATATAGAAATAACTAAACTGATTTTATCAAATAAATCATATTTGCCCTTGCACATAAAAATGATTAAATAAAGATTTAGTTTATAACGAAGATAAATTACTTCAATCTTGTACATCGATATTAAGAAGAGATGTATTTAACTTGTGCTTGAAAAACAATGAAAACGTTGCATATATTATTTGGGGTAATTATTAGCCTATAAATTCTGAATAAATGTTGCAAAAATACGCGAATAATATTATAACATAAGATGAAACGTAAAAATATATGTATGAATTATGAAAACAATTAAGTATAAATAAATAAAATAAATGCCAATATACAACTAAAAACTGCCTAACATGGCGGTCGTTATAAATTTAACGTATAATTTCTACTGTATACTTGTAACGAGTGCACTCACGATCCCCGAAATGACGTGTCAATCATACCCCGGCACGGGGCCAAACGTCGTTATGCGTATGGGAAACCGGTCGTGACTCACGGTCCAGTTTTCAAGTTCGGTACTGAGACGGTCGTTTATTGTCATACTATTGCGAGGCGGAGATTAATACCTTGAAATGTTACACTGTTTTGTTTACCTTTGATATGTAGATTCGAACAATCAGAAAACACTAATTGCATAATATCTGGTACCTGAAAAACGTCAAATAACAACACTGACGAACGGTAGAAAAGTGAATATATATTGTAACAACAAAAAAAAATATTGCAATAAACAACTGTTTACAAAGCCTCCTCAAACTCTCACATCATTCACTCTATCTCTCTTTCACACACACGAGGTATTTTTACATGTGAAGTATGGATACAAATCATGGATCTCATTAACATATCGTTCCTTTTAATTTTTAAACCTTTATGTGAATTTAGGGCATTTGTCTGCCAGCTCCTGTGCTCTTTTAAATTAACTTAAGTGCCAGCCCTCGGAAAGCGGTTAACTAAGACAATTGGGTCGGCGTGGTTAAACCTTTCGTTCGAATGAACGTATGCATCGAGTCGTAAGCACGGCATTATACAAGTTTCTCGGACGGGGGTATTACACACAAGCCTCTCTCGTCCAATGAGAACAACTACTCAATTACATAGTGATGCAAAAACTTAATTGGCTCCAGCTGCCGGAATACACTAATCAATCGTCGGCGCGAGCAAAAATTACCTTAAAAACCACTATGCAACAAATAATACTATTTCACGCACACGACCTTGCAATAAAAACAACTACGCTTTCCACAATTAAAAAGAACTCATCAGTCAACTATTGACAAATTAAATGGCGCGACGGGGCGGTCGGTTACACAAGAAATGGAGCACACTTTGACAATTTACACTAAATATTAAAGAAATGAAATGGAGCTTCTAACCCTGAATGCAGACAATTAAATTAGAACATCTGAACATGAAATTACCCTTTTTTATAACAATACCAAAAATTATCAGACGCGGGGATTAGGTTCGGGGTTTCCTGAGTAACTTTGCGAATAAGTGAGACTTCGGCGTTAAACGTACGGTGTTGATACTAACGACGCACGTTTACATGGACATGAGACCCTCTGAAGTATACTGTACCAGACTCTGCTACATGGCGTGGTCATTCATCTCTCCTGGACGCGGGACTTGCACACGGTTCCTTTGTGGCGAAATTGTTCTCCGAGGTCGATCGCGACGAAGAATAATTGCGACGATCTGGTGTACTTGCACCTCCTTAGTACTTCGGGCGTTCCTCTTGCCACTAGCGTCGGATGCACGTGGTCACGCGCCGGTCCGGAATCTCTCTGGTGACGGGCTTCGATTCGGCGTCGTTCTGGAAGCGTCGTTCTGGAGTCGTCCTTCAATCTCTCCCTCTGGCTTCGATCGGCGTCGTTCTGGAGTCGTCCTTCAATCTCTCTCTCTGGTGATGGGCTTCGATTGGCGTCGTTCTGAAGACGTCCTTCGGGCTTTGGGCAGTGTTTGGCTTTGATGTCGTCTTTGGCGTTGGCTGACTGGCTTCATCGGAAGATGGCGATGCATCGTTGCGGGGTCAGGGAAGTCGACAGACTCCCTTCTCAATCTTCTTTAGCCCTCCATCCTTATGTAGTCCACGCTTGGCAAAAACAAATCACCGCGTAATCTTCACCAAAATAAGGCGCACACTGGTAACTCCCTATCTGCAAGTCGCTCACAGTACGTAAGGAAACAAAGTTCACGGACACAAAGCAATGATCACGCGAGAGTGTAGCGCGGAGATGCTCTCCCTATGAAATCCGGGTAAAACTGTGTCTGGAATCAGAGTACTGCCTATATATAAGAGATTCGAATTCTTCCGTTGAAAAGGACGCTCTAGTGGCTTGGCTTCTGTTTCAGAGGGATGGAAATGACCTCTCTCCATTGTCTTGAAACGCGGTCAAGTGCGCGTCGTCGATCCTTGCAGGC
The DNA here is from genome assembly GCF_977018435.1 of Lepisma saccharinum. Lineage (NCBI taxonomy): Eukaryota > Metazoa > Arthropoda > Insecta > Zygentoma > Lepismatidae > Lepisma > Lepisma saccharinum. Next base: position 5,775,051 of record NC_139235.1, read on the forward strand.
TTGCGCTCCCGCTGGTTTTCCTGGTCATCCGTGAACATGGGTTCGAACGCCTGCTGCGACTCGAGCCCGGTAGCGGCGATAATAATCTTTCCTTATCTCCGCGTTGGTGCAAATATGTCATGTTCTAAGCGGCGGCTGTCACTCAAGAAAAACCCTTCTCCCAACTCCCGACGTCTGGCTCGGATACAAGTTTATCCACAAAATAAGATCAAACCTCACACTTTCATGTTTGTGCATAAAATGAATCAATAAACAAAAAATAATTTTTATCGAACTGCGTTTTACATGTCACTAGATACCGTGACATACTGGCAATACTCAGCATACCAAATTGAAGTATACGTAGGTAGTTAGTTCGTCCACAATAAATTTTCAATTTCTTGAATGTTTTTTTTTATTGGTTTTATTTCACTACTACACAAAAACGGCGATTTTCCCAGAAACAGTAAATTTCCCTGCTTTCCAGATTTGCAGACACCCTGCAGTAAGACTGCTTTTTACTAGACTTTCAACCAGTCTGCCTGGTTCAAGTATCAGCGACAGGTAGCTGCCACGGTCGACCATGCACGGGGCATCAGCACACGTCCTTTAGCTTCTCCGATTAGTACCTTGGAAACCAGTTGGGGAGCAACCAACTACAAGCAGTGTGTGTGCACGTTCCAGAGACGTGCAAACAAGCCAACTTCCTGTGTGTAAAAGCAGTATATTCCTGGACGAATAGGGGGGGAGGAAAAGTGGGAAGGGGAATAGAATGGGGGGAAACTGGAGAGGAAAAACGCAACAACAACAGCAGAAAGAAAATCAGATAAAGAGAAAGGATGTGAGAGCTGGAGTTTGAGTTTTAAGTCTACTTTATGCAGAGACAGGATAATCGGGACTGGACCTACAGTTTGAAGTCCGATCTGAACTAGGGAAGACCAAACCTGGATAAAATTTTCTGCGGATATCGGATACCCGAATGTGTGCATTATCCGGACAGTTTAATCGTTTATCCGTTTTATGGGCTATCCACATATTCTTTTATTCGTCATGTTTGTATCTCATTGTACCTATTAATCCTTCATCAAATCTGTTCTATCAGGATTATCCGGATATTAGGATTATCAGTTGCATCCGAAACGGATATCGGATAATTTGAAATCCGGATATTCGTTATTCGGATTTGTAGCAATCCCTAATGCGTCATGCACATATCATTATGTGCGTGGCATTTTTCGTGTCAGATCCTGTTATGCTTCCTGCTTTACAGCACGGCGAATTTGGTTGCCTACACAGAATACTACTTTATGTCCCCTTCCCACTTCCACCCCTAGGGGTGTGCCAGGGTTGTCTTACCGCCACAGTATTTCTTTCCAGGTTGCAAGTGATGTGTGTACCAAGTTTGGTTGAAATTGCTCCAGGCGTTCGAGAGTTATGACGGAACAAACACACACACACACCTGGACTCCTGTGAGAGGTAGAGTAACAAGAACAAACATCGAGATACAAGTGGCCAAAGAGAATGAAGATGAAAGTATCCTAGGTGAGAGAGAAAGTTTCTTCGGTTCCAGTTCTTGTTCTTCCATTTTGTTTTTTCAAGATAGGTGCTTTGTTATTTAGAGGGTATTGGCTAGGATGTTTACGCACATTGTTTTTGTATCATTTTTCTATATACCGTCGCTTTTTTGCCACTTGTGGCTAATCGCAACGATAAAGATGATTGGTTGAGATTGATGAAGGGACACTCGCAAAGAACACTCGTGTCTAGCTTCGAATCCGGGAAGTTCGACCAGCGCTACAGTCGAAGTGATGTAATCAGCACCACGTTCCTGCAATCTTTTACGTTTACCCCGCGTCGTTGCACCCCCAAGAGCCCATTAATTAACATGATGGAAGAGGAAGCCCAGATTTACTCTACGCACTAGGCATTGTCTGGAAAATTTCTAACTGAGATCCCGGGTGACGAACCCAGGTCTCGCAGACATCTTACTGAATGGACCACCACGCATGCGCAAACACCGAAAGAAGCTAAGAGCAAGAGAAAAAAAAGGCTGACAGAGAGTGATTGATGGTGGTGTTGAATTAAAATTGTTGGGTGTGTCGGCCATTTTGCACCCTTCAATGTATACGGGTAAATATCCCCCATCTAAAACTTTTACTTAAAATTTAAAAAGGGGGTGTAAAAAGTCCCTTGGAAAACGCTAAAAGTGCGAGGTTGTAAACGGATCTGTACAAGACAAACACAAGACATTAAAAAGTAAGAATTTTCTAAAAGCTCCCTCACAGATAATGGAAGAAGCCTGCTCTTCTCAAAAAGCTAAACATTTGATAAAACACTGCTGCCATCTCACAACAGGGATGACAAACAGATTGGAAGATTAAAAGTATGCCCGAGGAAAGCAAAATCCGCACGATGTGTAAGAGGAGGAAGAAATAGAGAAGTAATAGGAAGAAAGAAAGAGGGAGGAAAGAAACTGAGAGGGAGGGGGAGGGGGAGGAAACGGCGAGGGTGGGGGTCTAAGAAACAGGGTGAGATGGGAGAGAAATTGAGAGAGGGAGAGAGAGAAACAGAATGAGAGGAAGGTGGAGAAAGTTTGAGAGCAAGGGGAGTGAATCAAAGTGCGAGGGAGGGGAAGTGAACAGTTTGAGAGCAAGGGGAGAGAAAAAGGGTGAGAAACAGTTTGAAAGGAAGGGGAGTGAAACAAAGTGAGAGGAAGGGGGAGAAACAGTTTTAAAAGAAGGGGAGTGAAACAGAGTGAGAGGAAGGGGGAGAGAAACAGCTTGAAAGGAAGGGGAGTGAAATTGTTTGAGAGGAAGGTGACAAAGAAGAAAAAGATGAGAGGAAGGGGGAGAGAAGCAGTTTGAAAGGAAGGAGAGTGAAACAGAGTGAGAGGAAGGGGGAGTGAAAGAGAGTGAGAGGAAGGGGGAGAAACAGTTTTAAAAGAAGGGGAGTGAAACAGTTTGAGAGGAAGGTGAAAGAGGGTGAGAAGAGGGTGAGAAGACAGGGAGAGCCAGAGAGAGAGAGAGAGAGAGAGAGAGAGAGAGAGAGAAGGGTAATATGGAGATGGAAGGAGAGGAGGGAAAGACAGAGAAAGAGGAGAGGTAGAGACAAGAGATCCATCCAGATTGCAGTCTCTAAAATCGCAATGCATCTCTCGTCGGACACGCCGCAGAGAGAGATGAACCATGAAGAGCAGCTTCCGCTCGCCTTTTTTTGCGAGCAGCGTACGACGAAGTAGGAAAAAAACGAATCAGTACACTCCCCATGCGACGTCACAAGACGCAAAACGTGCCCAGCATGCGAGCTTTTGAAGTTCCCACAGACTTTTCCTGCAGGACAGTGACCACCGATTCTTTTCAGAGCATCATTACAGCTTGTATCTCGTCCTAGGTACAATAATTATCCCCAATAGAAGAGCACAGACAATGCCCTCTTACAACAAGGCCGGTTCAGAGACGCTTTGCTTACATAAAACGTCATCGTCGGTAGGCAATGGATCGCAAAATGATATAATTGGGTGTGCTATTGAAACTTAGCATATAACACAATGGACAATGTCGAAATAAGATGGGGCTTCAATCTTACTATTGGTGTATTATCAGCAAATATACTTAAATGTAAGTAAATACTGCGAAGCCTGCAGTTATTTTGTCAGTACTAAACGACAGTATTAACCACTCAGGATCGGCGATACGAGAGGGCGGGGTGGGCTGTGGCCCCTCGACTGTGCTCACCGCTCTCAACATTAAATTATTCAATTGACATTTCTAGTTTGGACAATGTGACGATCTCACGAATTGTTATTATTAATAACCAGGTTAAGAATCTTTCACGAATGAAAATCTTATAAAAATAGTTACTTTCCAGAACTTTTCGAATTTACATAAAGAACGTTTCACTATTTTTTTTTAACTATTTTCATTAGAAAATGCAGTCTGAACGCAATTCGGGAGGAAAAATACAAAATTTTTATTATACAGGGTAGGAATAGGACCAGAACTTTGAACAGGCAAGGTTCAGTATTAAATTAGGAGCCATCGTGGTGCAGTTGGTAGGGAGTCTCACTGCCAGGCGAGAGACCCGGGTTCGATTCACGGGGTAAGCGATCTCAGGTGTGAATTATCTCTGACAATGTCCCTGCATAGAGTGGCTCTAGGTCTCACCCAGCCTTTAATAAATGGGTACCTCTGGCAAAGGTGGGGGTAAAGGTGGCTGAAGCGTGGTGCTGATCACATCAACTTAACAATGGCCGCGATTGTGTGGATGCCCCCCTCCCCCGCGAGCCACGGCCCGTTACAATGTGCGGGAAAGGTCCTTTTTTCTCTCTAAAGCCATGCCCAATGGAATTAACACACCGCGGAAATGGAAATAAATTATAACGCCGGTCTCATTCTGAAACGAATGGACATTATTACCTGCAAACACACGCTAGCTGTGGTGGTTGGTATGGACGGTAGAATTCAATTACGGAAACATTTGTTCATATTGAGTCGATTTTTGTATTTAGCGTCTCCTTTCTGCCACTTTTGGTTAATCGCGACGAAGAGGATGTGACGATATTATGAAAATGATGAAGGTACACTTACAAATTACACCCGTGCCCGGGTCTGGATTGGAACCCGGGACGCCAAGAACGTTGGCTTGATCATATTGAAAACTGAAGAAAAACATTATGTAGCTGTCTCTTCTACAGCCCACCCACACCATCAAATCTGCCGCCATTGCTCCCTCTACCCGCGGAAAGATAAAATTCCCAGGTAAATACTCGCGAGGGTAACTCTGAGCAATTAACCGCAACAGGCGGTTCTGTTTGTTCTCATCTTGATAATTCTGAGACTGTACACATTGAACCCAGCCGCATATTTGCCAAGTTGAGCACGACTTTTATCTCTGGCCATATGTCACACTGCACAGACAGCGTCATAAAACGAGCTCTTCGACAGCCAATCGGAAGGATGTGTGGATCAAAAGATGGCGCATGCGTACCGAATCCACAACGTTAGATGTGTTGTTGTGTACACTTGCTCTGTAATATTACTTAAAAAGCAAAATTGTTATCAAAATACTCCAGTTTATTCCTTTAAATATTATTTTGATCTCGCGCAACGCATCTTGAGAAACCGGAGGGTACGATAACGCACGCCTAAACATTATTGTACCTTGTTTGTTTTTTAAAACCAGCATTGGTTCTCAATTTTTAAGAATCCATCTGATTCTTAATGATACTGATAATGTCCAATGGTAACACGATTAAGCCTTGTTTTCATGACAGAAAAAAACAGTGCGTATGCTGACCAAGGCAGCATATACTAATGACCCGTCGAATAAAAGCCCTCGAGCGCCAGGGTTTGTTTACCTATTGGCTACTGGCCTCATTCCCACATGCCTCCACCCAATCAGCCGTTGTTTTAGGTTTCCATGACCAGCAAGGCAGTATATACGCGTATTTCAGTAGTAAAAAAAAAAACAACAACACATAAACAACGTTACGTTTCAACCTTCTATCAGGTTATCGGCCCAACTTACATATAGAACACTACAAGTAGTGCAAAATACCAACAGCCCCACAAAAAAAGTTATAAGTGCTCAAGCAGAATTCAAGAAACTTTGCCAGACTATGCAGGCACATCCTTTTCATTACAAACTCTCTGGACTTACAATAAAAACTCCACAATTGTGCTTGATAGTTTGTTAACAAATTTATTCTTGTTTTTTTTTTACTTTTTTTCGATAACTCTGGAAAAAATATGAAAATTAAAGTTTTGATATGTACTTCTTAGCATACATATGTTTCACATTTTTAGTTTTGTAACTAATCAAATAACACTGTAAACGTAGGAACACCCAATAAAATAATAAACGTAGGATTGTTTATTTGTTTACAATCTTTCCACACAGCCCGAATGCCATTTTGTTCTATTGCCAGACACACGCTTCCATATCAAAAACGCCCCACCAATCAGGAAGCCAAAAAAATTCCCCAAAACTCACTTTTCGGAGAAAAACTACGGTGGGGCTACATTAGACGTTTAGTTACGACTAAAGGATACAATGAGAAAGAAAACTTTGGAGAACCGCTGCCTTATACGATTCTAAAATAGAAAGCCAGAACTTTATCGAAACGACCTGTTGAAACTTGCCCAATTAGCATAACTGGAGAGTATCATTAATGCAGAAGCCACAAGCCAGAAATCACGGAAAGCGTATGCAATCTCGATCCAGACAAACAAACAAAAAAATTACGATTTTCCGGAGAAGAAAGCTTGGACGAACCCTTCCGGCCCGCGCACTTTCCTGGAAGCAGCTGGAGATTCCAGTTTCCTTCCTCCAGACGCCTGGAGGCCCGAAATCTCTCACGGCAGATAACCTCTGTCGCGCAGAATAGCTCGTTGACATTCGTTCAAGGCCTCTTCGCTTTGGATAACGTTTTTTGTGTGTCAGCCATGGACCCGAATCTCATCTCTGGCCATTTCGGATTCCCGTCTGGGATAATTTAACATCTCGACCGAGTGCCAGACGCGTCTGGGAGTGAATCACACCATCTGGAACGCAGCCAAGTTACCCGAATGAAAGAAAGCAGTTCTTTCACACTGCAGGAGATGCAACTTTTTCGTCCACACACAGTGGCGTCATGCGCAACAGTTGTTACATGCAAATTCATGAATAACCATTAATAAGACCTGTTCGTTTGAGTCATGTTTAAGTGCAGAAGTGGAGAAACGTATCCCAAGTTGGAGCAACAATTTCTCAACTAAAGACAGGTTCCTGCTGCAATTCTCATCAAAAGTCCGAGCAGCTAATTGTAAATTTTCCACTTCTATCTTTAACGATGTTACAAAAAAGCAATAAATACGAAGATCCATCACCATGTTTATTCTCATTGCTGTAGTTACAGAACTTCAAGGGTTAAAAGAAAACTTCAGACAACCTGCTGACTGACTCCGTCTTTGCACTGCTGCAAGTGTCCTTACCTTGGTTATTTCATTGTCTTTCTTGAAGTCGCGTCTTGGTTTCATTTCATTTGCTTCGACTTCTGCGCCTGAACTTAAGGGAAAGAGTGACAATTTCCCTGAGACACCTGGGGAGCACTGCTGCCAACTTAGTTCTTTTGGGGCCACATCACTCTTCCACCTTCGTAAATCTAGCTCCTTGAAAGTCAACTTTAGCTCAAATTAAGGTGAAATTTAGCTCTTTTATGCGCATCAGGTTTGGCAACACGACCGTAGCAGCCAAGAAGATATGAGAGAATTATTTTATTCGTTTTCTTGGTATATCAAACTTCCGATGGCGAAAAAAACATATGATCGGGCAGAGGATCCATTGAAGATGACATTTGCGCTAGAAAGAGTCGAAACTCCCATTTGTTTAGCCGTAACTTGAATTTGAAGTTGTCTCTCCATAAGGAATACACGGGATTCTCTAAATACTTATTCATCATATTTTTCAAACACGGTATCTAGATTAATAGCAATTTTAAAAACAGCTTCCACTTGCAACATGGGGAGAAATTCATACTCTCAAATTGCGCATGGATTTTCTTTAGTGGCAGTGCGCATTCCGACGTTATTTAAATTAATTCATGCCTGATGCGAAATCGTCACACCTCACGTTAACACAAATAAATATAACACAGGATATCATTCGTGTTGCTGAAAATATTTTTCTCATCAAAAGCAGGTCTCGTTTTCCGGGGAGGCAGGCAAACTCTGGCACCTGAGATAGGGGATAAATTAATATTTCCTGCTCTCCAAACGATAGATCGCAGCTTAGTTAAATTATTTACTCACTCGACATATTTCTCTAGCTTATTTCCAAACCTCTGCACGTACAAATCAGATAGGATTCAAGAGAAAAATTGATGAAAATAATTACAGACAATTTGTCGGGCAATACTTGTGCATCCCACTGTACAGTAAGTAATGTAGCTAATATCTATAGTGTGATATTTGGATTTTGAAAAGATGTACGAAGATCAGGTTACATTAGCGTCTCTTGCTAAGTTACGCCATCTTTGATTGAAAGAGTAAGCTGAAATCGGAGGATTACACGATTAATTAGAAAACATAGTAATTCCCCAAGTTTTTCTTTTTTTAAGTTAGATAAAAACTCGTTTTTGAGATTTAAGAAAGCGCAATCTCCACAGTGTCAGGTGATATCCTAACGAGCGAATTTTCCTTGAAAAATACAATCAAACCAAGATGACTTGGTACAGGTAAGGCAATTACTTCACGGGCATTATTATTTGCAGTGGTTCTCTTAATCTCAAGGACAGTCTCGAGCTGGGTGCACATTTTTGTGCGATTCTTATTCCACTTGGTACGAACCTGATTAACCTACAGGCAGAAGGTGAATAAAGTCAATTTTTCTCACGATTTATTTTAAAAATATTTTTTTTATCATTTCTCGTCAAGTCTTTTCATTTTGTGTGCTTTGGTTTTGTGTGTGTGTGTGTGGGGGGGGTATTCTTACGGGGTGGGGCACAAATGTCCTCTTACCTAATGAGTCAGTATGTCCTTAATCACTGCCGTTCACGGGACTTGAAGTAAAGATTAGTTTGTGTTCGTTTATTTTTCCACTCGTGAATATAGTCTCTGCTTCCTAGGCAAAAACAAGCAAAATAGATGTGAAAAATTCCATGAACATCTACATTTCATATTAGTTTGTTTACTAAGCTAGGCAATTTTTCACATCTATGAAGAAAAATCGCGCAGATTTCACTATCAGTAGACACCTTGAGAGAGAATGACCGAGTTTCAAGGTTTAAGTCCACTTTGTGCACAGGTAGCTAATCAGGACTGGACTAGTGTTTAAAGTGGAATACCAACCAACCACTATGTACTCTCAACGGGGATTGAACCCGAGCGACAAGGCGACAACGTTACCACTACGCTACCGGGAAGCCCTGGGGAAAAGAATAGTGGGGGTTAGGAATAAAAAAAAAATAAAAAAGTTACTGATGGAAAAGGGAAGAAGAAGAGAATGGGAGAAAACTGGAAAGAATGAATGTAGGGACAAGACGAGATTGATAACTGTGGAAGTGGAATAGAGAAACGAGAGAGAAAGTTGGGACTTTAGCACGACAAATAATTGAACCAGAGGATTCAGACAGCCTGGTAACGTCAAGTACAGAACCCATTGCGCTCCCAACGTGACATTCCTCCGCAGATCACGACATCGTGAGGATAATATCAGGGGCGTCCGTGCGTCCTCAGGAGCAGCGAGCGGTGGCGAAGACACGGATGACTGACGCGTCCGTCAAGCGTTTTTTAATCTCTTCCTGGTCGTGGCCGAGGACAAGATCACTGGCGAAGAATGGTGTCGTGGAATTCTCTGTCAACGGCTTCTGGTTTTTCCTCTTTATCATTTTTTTTTTCCAATTTTTGCCCCAAACCAATTTTCTCCGTCCCTACTCTTTTCGGGCAATCATGGTATTGTATTTCCCCATTGCCATCAATAAAAAATTCCTGAGCAGTGTTGGTAGTAAATTTTCCCTTGTTTTCCCATAAAAAATTCTCAAAGCAGGGTTTCTAGTCGATTTCCCCTTCTCCCACTCCATAAAAATTCCCTGAACAGTAACGCTGGTCAATTTTTCCATCTTTCACACCATATTTTTTTTTTTCCTTTTTAACGGCGATGGTAATAAATCTTCCAGAATTGACTACCAAAACTATTCAGGGAATATTTTGTGGGGCGAAAGAAAGCAAAATTGATTCCCTTTACTGTTCAGGGAATTTTTATAGGGAAAGGAGGGAAAATCGACTACCATAACTGCATAGGAAATTCTTATGGGGTAAAAGAAGGAAAAAGTTACTACCATCACTGTATGAGGAGTTGTTTCTTTTATGGGGAAAGGACAAATGGCACAATCGCTGCTCAAGGAATTTTAATATGGTAAAAGAAGGAGAAATATACTATCAACACTGCTCAGGGATTTTTTAGCCAGGAAAGATGGGAAAATTTAGTTCTATCGTTGGTCATGGAAGTTTTATGTGAGGAAAAGAAGGTATAGATGAGTACCTCGAAAAATGTATACTTTCTTCCAGTTTTTCTGTGAAATTCTATGAAATTTCCCTTACAAAAGGGAAATTTCCCTCAAATTAGCATCAGCTGGCTTCCAAGGTCGATGGCCGCCACACTGAAACCACAGAATGGAAGACTCGAATCACGTTCCTGCTTTGCTTTTAGGTGGATAATTTTTCTGCCGGGAAACATTCCTGCACGCATTTAGGAAAGAAAATTTACGTCCAAGGATCGTTAACGATGTTTAATGAAGTGATGGAGTTACTATACGAGCAACGTTCTTTTGCTGGCAACACAATGTCGGCAGTTATAAACACACTGGGTTGCTGCTATGTGCACAGGTTACTCAGCTTAATGGAAAGCCTGTTGTGTTCTCTACGCTACGATGTGCAACTGATGACAGTTGCTGCACGCTTAGTGATAGAAAACTCCAATAAATATGTACCCTGACTGCTACAGTAGAATAGGTAAGACAAGAAACTCCTCGCGGCCTCATGCCCAAGCCATACGTAGGGGAAGGACGCACAGAAGCAGGGTTGGCAGTGCATACGGGTCAAATGTCTAAGGAGAACGAGAACACAAGAAAACTAAGCAAGACGATCTGAGTGGTATGGTGGTAAACATACAACTGAATGACCGCGTTCTGCTAAGATGGAATCAATTTTGAACATCTTCAAACGGGGTTTGTTAATTTTCACCAAGGAATACAATTCTGGTGTGCGTCAAAGGGGGTGTTGTTTTGAACGAGCCACTGAATGAATCATAATGTCTTTTCGGGAGGAGGAAGAAGTCGCAGGATTTATTTGTACGTTATGGCATGAGGCGTTGTCAACAACAACAACACTGTTTCGTGTCAAATTTGTGATAAACTTCTCCCGGACCCTGTGGCTGAGTGGTTAGCACATCGCGCTGCGACGCCAAGGGTCCCGGGTTCGAATCCCGCTCGGTCATGGTTGTTTGTAAATGTCCATTCATCAATTTCATCATTTCATCACTCATCCCCATCTTCGCAAATTAGCCAAGAGGCACAAAACGCGAAGTAAAATAAAATATATCAAATAATAATAATAATAAAAAAATTGGCATTCATATCATGGTATTAATCGCCAAAAGATTTTCCAGATTTGAACATTAACCTCCAGTATGTACAACAATTACACGTTGCCCTTTAGACACCGGTGCTTTGACAGCAGCCGCGGTTCCATCCACCCAAGCTTCTTTCTTTGTTGTCGAGCTGTGAAAATAAGTCCGTCAACGTAAACAATGGGTCGTCCTTGTCGACGAAAGATTTTTATGGCTCTGAGGTACGATGAACGTAAACTTCTTATTTCGTTCTTTTCTATAAGCAATTGTCTATTATTTTCTGCTTTTCCCACTTAAACTCTAGGTCACGTAATATCTTCCGCACACACCAGACACTGCCTTGGAACTCTATTCTTTGTTTCAAAACCCTTCGGATACCTTCCCCGTCCGTAAGGTGAAATTCGTGCACAACACGCCTAACAACACACTTATCGAACTCGTCTATATGACTTTTGATTTTTCGGCGAGATCGTGTTCTATGGGGCGTATGAAAGTGTTTCTTCAACGTAGTGCATGCTTTACTTTCTATTAGTACAATTCTTCTCACACTGCTGAAGGAAACACCACATGCGCGAGCCACCCTCCTTTGCAACTGGTTTTCGGACATACGAACTCCCACCTGGTCTTTCATAAATGCATTGACATTATATACAATTTCTCGCCCTTGGCTGTGGATTACTTTCCGTCCACCGAGTTTACTTGCTTTCTCTGAACTGCAAGCTTCCATGCTAGCAAGTACACTGCACACAAAACAAACACACACTTTAAATGAAGACAGGCAAGTCGATCGCATTGTTTCTCGGTGCTCACACAACATTAAGACGTTCGGCAACCCTGCCTGTGTGCACGATAGGGGAAGTTCGCGCATGCGCTTGCCGCGTTTCCGATCCAGCACATCGGTGGGAGAGTTTCTTGTCTCACCTCTTCTACTGTAACTTTTAACTTGTTTCATCTTTCGACGCGACACAAGATCAAGACGGTACAATATGTTCTTGTGTCTCATTCTTGGTCTCGACTTGTTTCAAGCGCCTTGTACACGATCAAATAAATCACGAACAAGTCCTTGAATTGAGCGCTTAAAAGGAAATGACGTAAGAGACAACGTCATATTTCTCACTAGATCCAAGGTTCGGTCAAATAATTTCTATTTAACGCGATCCAAGCCTGACTGTCGACCAATCAGACCACATGCTATTGAAATTCATTATCGGAAAGCGACCTCTAGGCCTCCAATGCAGATGTAATGGCGGCTGCGTGAAATGTAAACAATGTATAACTTCACAGTTTTATATGATGATAACTATTCAATGGAGAGGAATAACGTTTCGTATTAAATGGTTTTAGGTACAAAGGAATGGCGCTGCTTAAATACAAACTTTATAGCGTTTACTGTACACGTATGGAAGAATATTATAGTTTCTTCAATTGTAAACACTGTGCACTCTCTAAGATGGTGTAACTCGATGTGTCTTTCGTACTGTATGTATTATACATTGTAATCGCAAACCCTAACGCATATAGTCCATGAAATGCTTTCGTCTAGTGCTATCTGCTATGACCCTTTTTAAAGCATTTACTTAACATTTATGCTAGCAAAAATGTTAAACAAAATGCTTCTGTCTAAAGCGGACTTGAGAAAATACATCAACATCACATTTCTTTAGAGTTTCTAATATGTCCTACTTCTCCCTTAGGAAATAAAATTATCTCTGTTACGGCTAATCGTTAGTCTATTTATTTCATTCCCTGCCGTACACGCTGCCATCTTTTGATCAAATGTGAACCTGTCCGATTTTTCTCTTAATCGTGTACATGAGCAAATTTAGACCATTCAAGATTTCCAATAGGAACGCTGTTCAACGACTTTTAATTGCGTTCAATTCAACGACTTATTTATGATTAATTTGATCGTGTATAAGGCGCTTTACGCTTACTTTAGACGGAAGCATTTTTAATAAGATTTTTGCTAGCATAAATGCTACGTAAATACTATCAGATTATTCCATCTGGATAAATACTACAATGAAAGTCCCACTTGCGACATAATCTTTAATTAGCAGGCACAGAAAACATAAAGGATTACATAAAAAAAATTGTGCACAGACTCCATACGCTGCACGAAAGAGACGAGATGCACAGACTATTTACAGATAAGAAAAATGTGAGGTCACAGACTACTAACAAACATTATTTGTGTAGTGTTTCATCTCTTGAAACTAACGTTAACTGCTATCGTTGGTAAATACGAACAAAAATGCTTTCGAAAATCTCTTTGCAATTTTCGTAGCTGAAAATATTTTACACGCAAGCATTTCACGTAACATTCCGGTTAGCATTTGTGATTGCGAAGCGAGGGTTGCAGATAACATTAGATAATATATGCAGCATGAAAGGCACACAGAGTTCCGCGGTTTTTATTTGATAAGTAATACATTTAAAAAGGAAACTGTTGTTGAATTAAAGAGATCTCGTGTCAAAACTGTAAAGCGACACACTCTTTGTAACATTTCTGTCCACGAGACAGTTCCCGGTGTTTGCAATTGAAACAACTAGTGTATTCTTCCATACGTATACTATATGCACTACAAAGTATGTATTTTAAATCAGCGCAATTGTCTTGTACCTAAAACAGTTTAGTAGGAAACTGTCTCTCTCTCGGTTGAATAGTTATTGGCTTTTAAAAATGTGAAGTGATACATTGTTTACATCGTACTCGGCCGCCATTCATCTGGTCTTGTGATCCAGAGCTCACTTCTGATTGGTTATTCGAGATGGTAAGAAAAAAATGGACAGTTTCTCTCTGTCAAAAAGCCATGGAATATGATATGGCATCAAAATGCTATACAATTCATACACTTTACACGGTAAAATTCAATCGTAGCAGAAATGTTAAGAAAAATGCTTTCGTCTAAAGTGGGTCTTACAAACGGCTGTCTCTCTGCTCGAGGAAGCGGAAATGTCCAAAAACCATTCCTCAGAAACATTTCTTTCACTTGTTGGGAAATGCTTATACTGAACTTTTAAGAGGAACAATGGAGGCCATTCTTGAACATTTCCCAACCTGAAACCGAATGAAGATGAGCGCACTGTCCACACAGAAAGTTGTGTACTTACAGATGCAAATGACTCGGAAGGAGGCCTTTGTCTTTCGAACGACAATGAAACCAAAAATGACACCGTATCCTCATTTCTCCATACGTGAAGTGCAATTGTGGTAAAACGGAAGGTAAAACTGACACGAAAACGCAAAATCAGGCGTATTGCTTTCGGATGAAAGCTCCTTCCCCTCTGGAGGACCGAAGGACAGCAGTATAAAGGAAAGTTAGTGTAAACAATACCTATGGCTTCTGAGAATGGCACCTGTGCAGGAAATCTCCGCGTAGGAAAATAGTGCACGTCATGAAGCCTTACAATATATTTAAGCTATGACCTAAGACCAATATATTCATGGGCAAAATAATGTCAGGACTAAAACATACGAAAGGAACTATTTCTTCTTGGTTCTTCGAATGGCAGATGAGCAGAAATAAGCGCGTGCGAATACAGTCACACTACTCAACGTAGGTCTCACTTATTGCACACCGTCGTTTACTGACGTCAGCGCGGAATGGCTTCGTTGATAGGTTAGGACTGTTAGGATTAGTTCTATTAGCATACGTGCACTGTAGTTTTTCGAGACTTGACCAAAAAGACATTACTTAAGGCTAAGACCTTACTAAGGCTCGCTTTAGACGAAAGCATTTTCCTTAGACTTTTTCTTAACATTTATGCCATGACCAAAAAGCTGTACACGCATGGAAAAATAATTTAGCTTTTTCAATTGTAAACACCGTGCACACAGCATTGATGGTGTAACTCGACGTGCCTTCGTGCTGTATGTATTGTACATTGTAATTGAAGCAGCTAACCTAAATGTTCCCTAAAATGTTTTCGTGTAAAGTATTATCCGTTATAAGATTTTTGGAAGCATTTACGCAGCATTTATGCTAGCTAGCAAAAATGTTAAAGGATATGATTTCGTCTAAAGCCGGCTTGTCAGTGTTCAATACAGTGTCCGATAAGTGAGATCCACTCAACGTATCAACTATATTGGGCTTGGCGTAGTGGTAACGTCGTCGCCTTGCAATCAAGGGGTACCGGGCTCGATACCCGGTGGAGGCACACAGCTGTTCGGATTCCACTTTAAATAATAGGTCCAGTCCCGATTAGCATATCTATGCATAAAGTGGGCTTCAAAAAATAACTCAAACACAAGTATCTCCTGTATTGAAGTCTAGAAACCTACGTTATGAGCTGTAGAGCTATGACCACGTAGAAAATAACACCGGAAATTACACACACAACCCAAAACGTACCAATTGACACATATATTTCGATTTCAATAACACGTTAACGTGCATTAACTGCAAATGATGCACCTTTTAGTGTGTCAAAATACACATAGGAATGTATTATAGGGCATTTTTATCAGATGAAGTTTCATGGGATGCACTAAAATGCATCAAATTGGAAGATCAGACAAGATCATTTCGAAGATGATAAACTTTCACGTTTAATACATTAATTGACACAGCTAACTGTGTAATTTTGTTATCTTCGAAATGATCTTGTCTGATCTTCCAAATTGATGCATTTTAGTGCATCACACGGGACTTCATCTCATAAAAATACCCCTTAATACATTCCTATGTGTATTTCGGCACACTAAAAGGTGCATCATTTGCAGTTTATGCACGTTAACGTGTTATTGAAATCAAAATATATGTGTCAATTGACACGTTTTGGGTTCTGTGTGTACGTGGCTGTGTTTAATGTGGTTTTGTATAAACGTAGTTCTTGCAGTGAATGGAGAATATTTATTACCCACGAACTATATTTTCTGAGCAGCACGAGCTCTCAACCACACATGAGAAGACGCAAGTGGTGCCACCTACAAAGCTCAAGAAAAAAAAGCACAACGTACACTATTATTAGTCAAAACTGGCACCGGCCCCTGTTTTCAACTAAGAATAACGTTACAAAAGTTTGAAGAACATCAACATTCCAAACACTAGCGCGCTCTAGCGTAGAGAAACATCAAAGAGGAAAAGAGAAGGCGAAAATTACAGGGTTTAATTTGGCAATCAACCTTGAGATGATTTACTCGGATGAGGGTCACGAGAGACTCACGGGGTTCCCAGAAAGGGCTCGCGAGGGAACGAAGAGGAGGAAGGCCAAGAGGAACACGAATGTAAACATAATGGGTACAAAACAAGCCAATAAAAAATCCGCTAAATGATACGTTGCTAAGAAATAACATATCCTATGTGTTATTATGCAAAAACTCAGGTTTTATCTTCTTGCACACAGTCTCGCATACCAATAACATGGTCCGAAAATATAAAGATGCTTCATACGTGGTCTAGCTGAAGGTTAGTGATGGTACTATAGGACGATACCAGGTGTTACTGCCATCCTAACTGAAGATCATTACACGCATTGACTTGATCCTAATTGAGGATTATTACGGTTCAAGTCAACCTAAACGTGTTTATTTAACTGAGCATTATTACTCAATGACTTCACCCTAACTGAAGATTATTGCACTCGGTAACTATAACTAAAGATTACACGCAATATCATCATCATCTTAACAGAATATTATTAGGTACAATATTTGTCATCAAACACATTTCTTCTCAAGTTTATTAGAAAAGGGCAATTGTAAATGTCGTAACTGATAATAACCTATTGCTGAATGAAATCAATTAATTCAGTATTTTGAAATGGATAATAAGTCAACATGTTCATTACAAAGGGTATGTCAACTGGAGAATTATCTCTAACGTTATTATTAAATATTGAGGCCCTTTGATATGATAGTAATTACAATTATTCCATTTATATCGTTATTAGTAATATTTATTAATAAGTAATAATTATTGTTTTTTCAACGATACACTTTCGTTATCGAAGAGATGAAGTGACAAATTATTTCATGAATAACCAAGATAAATATGACCAATGACACATCCAGTCCAGACTTGACACTCATGTTATGAGGACAACTACAATACTCTTACAGGAACGGAATAAGAAAAACTCAATATGCTGACCAAGGCAGAATTTATATTATTTTAAAACATAAACTAAACGTTACGTTTCAACCTTACGTTACGTTTCTTCACGCACAGAGTCTGAAGAAGACCTTGCTAGAAGGTTGAAACGTAACGTTTAGTTTATGTTTTAAGATAAAATAAATTCTGCCTCGGTCAGCATATTGAGTTTTTCATATCATGGAATCAAGGCTTAATTGTGTTAGGAATGGAATAAACCGGACACTTCAAGGCATTCTAGATTCACAGCGATTGTTATATGCGCTTAGACCTTCATTTCCTAGGGATACTGAATTTGAATTGTTGCCTTAAGTCCACATTATGCACAGAAAGGCTAATCGGGACTGGACCTAGAGACTGAAGTGGGATCCGAAAAGCTGTGCCTTGTGCATCCACAGGGTATCGAACACGGGAGCCTTTTATTAAAAGACGACGACGTTATTTTAGGAATACAGGGACAAAAGGGGTGGGGGGTATGATCCCCCCCAACCCCCACACTGGGGCATGCCCATTAATTCGACAACAACAACAATGTTAAGTACAAGCAAGAAGCATCTTGCAAATTTTCCCACCACAAACCAAACTAGCAAGAAAAAAACAGAGTTGAAAGTTGAAAGGGTTAATTGAAAAATCTAATTAATTGCAGATCGAGGGAGGGGCTGCAAGCAACATGTCCGGTCCCCGCAAAAGAGATTTCCATCAACTCCGCCCAGGAAACAAAAACCAACTCGCTCCGAACCTACTTCACACGTTGACTGTGATCCGTCCGGGGTTGATAACCACGGGAGCTTGTTTGGGAGGCAGCGAAGCATGCCAGGGTATTGGCTGTCACGGCAGCAGGGCGGGGATACGAACCAATGAACTGGAACGTCATCGGCAAGATCTTTCCTTCCGTCGTCCTGTGCGACAAGATAACCGATCTACAACTACCTTGATTGCGGGAACTGGATAGCTACCGCCACGACTAAATTCAATTAAGTTTCAATAAACTTTCTTTCTTTCGATCACGGCAAATTTTATTTGGTGGAAACAATACCTTTTGTCAGAATATTAGTAACAATGGTTCCTTATTAGTACTCAATCGTGATTGGTTATTTTCTCCTGGAATACGCTACACTTGGACGTTTACAGTGAGATATCATTTTACTGTGACAATAATAATCGTAAACACATAATGTGCAAAATATCCACCTTGGTAGTTTCAGCCCACAATCATATTTTTCATTTTCATACAGGGTGTTCATAAAGTTCCCGTACCATTACAAAAAAACATAGCTCGGAAACTACATGCAATAGAACAATGCTGTTGATTGCAAAATGAGCTACAACTCTCCATGTTTTTATACCAACCATAATTTTTCAACAAGATGGGGCACCCCCCCTCATTGGTCCAAGGATGTTCGAGGTCTTCTGGATACGCATTTTGCTGGCAGGTGGATAGGCCGTGATGGACCTACTTCCTGGCCACCGCGTTCTCCTGATATCACACCCTTGGATTTCTTCTTCTGGGGGTATGTCCAAGATTGCGTTTACCGCACTCCTGTTCCAGATGTTGCTACTCTTCGAAGAAGAATAACGGAGAGTATCCTAACTGTTACTGGTGATATGTTGGGGCGTGTATTGGCAGAATTGGATTACCGCCTTGATGTTCTGAGGGGCGCACATTGAGATGTATGGCATATAATCGTGGAGAGTTGTAGCTCATTTTGCAATCAACAGCATTGTTCTATTGCATGTAGTTTCCGAGCTGTTTTTTTGTAATGGTACCGGAACTTTATCAACACCCTGTATATCGATCGCTATGTATAGGTAAGATAGATTAAAACACATTTTAACATGGAGATGATGACTATGCTCACTTAAGTTTAAATTTCACTGCGTCCTTCACTTCACAATCCATATTTGAAGGCCCACTACCAGAGATAAATTACGATTATACGTAAACTACTGGGCTTCGAGTGTATACCGTTCATGTTGCGTGTTGGAGCGTTATTCGCTCGAGCGAAGAAGCTCTCGATTCCGTACGCTATCTAGCGTCGTCCGTGCGAACTATTTGGCGCTCGAACGAAATCCTCTTCGTGCAGCACTCAATTGCACATTGTTGCTTGTAAAAATCAATTGGCAGATGCGACAAAATTCAAAACTCCGAAAGGAATGGATCGAGAATGTACACCACCACCTTATGCCAAATGAGAAATCGTCATGAAATCAAACAATTGAAAAAAAATATACTCTCTCCTGAAGCACGACGGGTTTCACTAAAGTGAAACAAAAATAAATAATTTTGTTACGATAAGGACGTAGTTATCGTGAGAGAAATGCATACGAGAAGAAACGGGTTCTAATTACCGACTAGACAAGCATCGACATATTAGCTTACATTGTAGGAAAACCGCCACAAAACAAACATTGACGAAACTGAAGAGCAAGGTAAGGAAAAAATTAAAAGAGTATGAACACTTAAAGTAGGTCTACCGGCCTTAAGGAGCTGCATTCGAAATGGCAAAATAAGGTTAAATACGATAAAAGAGACAAGAAGATGCTTGTAATGAATGCGACTTGTAGTAGCGGCGACAATCAAACGTTTCTTGCATCCCCATTGCTTTCGACTTCTCTAATGATGCCCCTTTTCAGAACTTTTGTAAATCAATGTGATGCCAGACGTTACTTTCAGCTTCAACGATAAATCAAGCTAAACTAAACTCACTGGTGTCATCATCATCTGAGAAACACGAGCTCTCTAGGAGAAGCAATAGGCTAAGCGAAAATAGCTAAAATGGAGAGCAAGAAGTTGACGCGCTGCTTAGATAAGCAGAATCACGAACAGTATAAAAGAGAGAATCTACAGGGTGACGCACGAATAGTTGACACATTTGAAATTTAGATTGCAAAGATTTTTAAATATTACATGCGCATATATGACATACAGAATACTCTGTCCGTGGAAAGTTTTCTCACTGTATCACGTGTTCAGTATGGCCCCCGTTTTGCCGAACAACCTCTTCAAGGCGGGTGCGCATATTTCTTACCACTCTACGGCACATGTCTTCGTGACTATCACAACACAACTGAACTATCCGACCTCGCATTTAACGGGAAGAGTTTTTCCTTTAAAATAACCCACTGAAAAAAGTCACAGGGACTTAAATCTGGGCTTCAAGGCGGCCAGAAGAAACCTCCATTGCGTCGATCAGGATATCGATTGGAAATCACTCTATCGCCAAAAACTATGTTCAAAAAGTCCAACACAACATTAGCGGTGTGAGGGGAAGGTGGGGTGAGGTGTGAGGGCTACGTGTCATGGCAACTCGAACAGCCTCAATGTTTTCAGGGGTCCGAACTGGAGCAACGGGAGGTCGTTTTTCTTCTTTCACGGTGGCTTCTTCCTCGAACGTACGGTACAAACGAAGAATAGTGTTTCTTGCTGGAGCCCATCGTGTTTTGAAATGAGCTCGAAATTTCCGTTGCGTACTTGTAACGTTCTTCGTTTCTGCATACAACAGGACTGTTTTGGCGCGATGCATTGACTGGCGGGAAATGGATGTGGAACAGTAAAAGAGCGAGAAACTACAAAAGAAAAGCAGCTGAGATAAGCAGAATCAGGAACAGTATAAGAGAGAGAAACTACAAAAGAAAAGCAGCTGAGATAAGCAGAATCAGGAACAGCATAAGAGATAGAGAGGAACTCCAAAAGGAAACAGAACAATCGCAAAGATCCTTCGAATAAAGAAACCCAGTATTAGGTACAATTGGAAAGGTGTTCCGATAAGCATCGGCATTTGTGTAGAGTTTCTACAAAGGAAGTGATTGTTGCTACAACTGTTTCAAGCATTGCCATTGGCTGGTAGGTTTTTGGGATTGTAAATAATCTGTGGTGGCTAGGTTAGGCTAGTTGGGTTTGGTTCTCTTAGAAGAAGAAGACGAAAAATGGTTGTAGCAGCAATACCGACCTTGTACAAATTTCTCTGAAGCAGCAAAAGTAAACTGGTGTTGCTTTAATAATCTGTAGTGCCAATAGATGATTACATCGGGAAGACAAATAAAAAGTATGTTCGTTATTAAGTTTTGTTCCTCTGAAAAGGAAAAAAAATCTTTCAACGTCATCGGCTGCTGTCATTCTTTGCTTGATTAATTTTTACATTATGGGCATAAGCCCCTTAACTGAAAAATTCCCCACTCAATATTTAAAACTAATTCGTTGATTGATTTCTTAACAAGAACAAAAAATATGCTGTTTCCCAGGACTAAACTCTCCTTACTTCTTAAAAGCTGATGCTGTAAAGGGGAACTCAGCACACAGGGCAAAACGACTTTAAAGAGGATTAGCCTGACCGCGGATCCAAGCGCCAGAGCTTCGTTGACTCGCAAGAAGCAGTCACTGGGGTGAACCATTGGGAAGCGAGGCTGACCCTCGGGTGGCTTACCAGAACGCCACACCCTTACACCCCTGCTGTCATTCTTGTTCGCGTGAATGGGGGAGGTAAGAAAAGGTAAAGTTCCCAGTGCATATAGCACCGTGCTATGAAGGCACATTTAGGGGATGTGGAGGTAGAACCCCACACATTCTCGATCTCGAATATTTTGGAGGTGATGTGATCAGCACCACGCTCCGGCTGCCTTTCCCGGTCGTTGGGAGATGCAGCGATGACCAAGCTAAATAATGAAAATATTGCATTTTATATATTTTAGAGAAGCAGTAAAAATAATTAGTCAGAATACTCGCATATTTGTGCGAAATAAGCCAAGCGACAGCATGAAACAGCTAGAAATAAGCAAAAGATTCGCTAATCTTAGCGCATCGAAATGAGGCCCCAGTACTACCCCTCGCGCCGAACCCTCCCGCCAAGTTTCCTATTGAAGGCAACGGTGTTCGTCGGCCCAGCTCATCGCAGAATGGTGCGAATCTCTCTGGTCTCTGCCGGTGCCGAGAACAGCCGAACGCTTCCGAACAGGCAGACAGGTCCAACGACTTGTACTTTCACCCGCTCTTGAAGGTCTGGGTCATAACAGGCCCTTTTTTCAGCCCCCATCCCCATGTTTACAGCCACGGCAGGGTTTGTCTGGAGTCCTCAAGATTCTTCCGAGTGTCCAGAGGCGTGCTCAAGGAGGGGTGGTGAGGATCATAATTCTGCTTAGGCTCAATATTCCTTAAAAAAGAAGAAGAAAGAAAAGGCAGGAGAAGATGGCAAAATGAGGACTTCAGGAATGACTACTAAACAGTACACGTATCCCCCCCTCTTCGAAAATCCTGTGCACACCACTCGAATGTCTGCTATTTCCACTTGTTAAGAGGAAAAGCACACATTGAACGACATGAATCTGCTTTTTATTATCAAAACAACAATTGGAGGCTAACCATAAAGGTTCTTCTTCTTACCTTTAAACGCTACAATTGAGATGTTTGCATTTCAGTTTCCATCATATTTAATAATTTTCGTCGTATGGGATTGAATTATGTGTCTTTTGTATAGTCGTAAGGTCTGTGGTATGAGCTTTTACATTGAACTGGCAGTGACCTTGGCGTTTATCGCAGAGAAATATTGCCCCCCCCCCCCTCTCCGTTGAAAGATCGACCCTGACGTTTGGCAAATCTTGCGATGACTACGTAAAAATGTAACGCTCCGCCACTGTTGCCTTTATCCCCCAAGATTAACCCCAGGCATAGGCATGCGCACGGTGGGGGGGGGGGGGGCAAATGTCCCCTAATCATGGACGTCCGCATTTTTTCCACAGAGGGGGAAGCAGGGAATTTTTCCAGGGGATAAACAAGGCAGCCTCACTTCCCCCATATTAGTGTTGGCCCCTCAAAAAAAAAAAAAAAAACACTTGAAGTTGTAATTATCACGTTCCTGCGTCCCCATTATAATAACTAATGTTGATTACTGTGACAGAAATCAAATTACACGTGAGAAATATGTACTTTTACGTTGACATTCGCTTTCTACAGGGGAAGTGTAGCCTAGCCATCCTTGGCCCCCTTCCAGACGTCCGGATCTCTTATTATTAACCCCTCACCTAGAAATTTAGTGTTGAGGAATCGTATCGCCGTTATTAAACGATATTATGCTCTTAAAGAAAATGAAGTATTTTTCAAGTTGATGAAAGTGCAAACAACTGGGGAGAAGGGTGAACAATTTCCTATGTAATTAAACTATCCTGATTCGTTCTATGGCAGCAAATTTGTTGATATTCGTCAGTTATGCTGCCTCTATGAGACTACATTTAATTATATATATATCATACATACATAATAACGAGTGTCCCACTCGTAAGGGGGCCCGGAAAAAGTGTTATAAAAATCTTAATAAAATAAAAGAGGATATGAAACCAAATTTGTACATGACATACCTTTATGGTTAAGAAATGAAGGTACATTACAAGAAGTGCTGGAAGTGGCCTCTCCCCACCTGTACACACAGTTCAACACGGCGCTGCATGTTTGTGAATGTTCTCACGTAACTTGTACACGTGGTACAGTAATGAAGCGTGGTTCCTCTTTATCAGGATACGTGAACTCACAAAAAACACGTTTATGGAGTAGTGACAACCAGCATGCAATCGTTGACGAACCCCTTCATTCACAGAAAGTGGGCGTGTTCTGTGCATTATCACAGCGGCGCATCATCGGGCCAATTTTTTTTGACACTACTGTCAACAGTGCTGTGTACCAGGTATTGTTTCATGAATCTGTGAACCAGTTGGATGACGAGGAACTGACACTTGGCTGGTACCAGCAAGATGGGGCAACATGCCACACGTCTGACGCGAGTAAGGCTGCGGTGGAATCATTTTTCCCTGACCGAGTGATTTCGAAAGGATTATGGCCCCCAAGGTCACCGGACTTGACCCCCTTGCCTTTTTTTTTTGTGGGGTCACCTTAAAGGTAGTGTGTACAAGAACAAACCCCGCACCATCGATGAGTTACGTGAGAACATCCGCCGTGAAATACAGGCAGTCACGCCGAATACTCATGTACAAATTTGGTTTCATATCCTCTTTTCTTAAGATTTTTATAACACTTTTTCCGGGGACCCTTACGAGTGGGACATCCTGTATATTACACATAAAATTACAATAAGGGGATTTTCGGTTGGATCAGACACACACACTTTATATACGCCCTCTTTCATACCGATCAATACAATAAAATAGTGAGATTAAATTAAGTTTTATTTCCCGAGTGAATTTTCATCAAAGTTTTTGACCCCCCCCCCCCTTCATAATCAGAGGGACTGGACACGCCTATGCCCCAGGTACCTATTGATTTGAGGCTGAGTGAGCCCCAGAACCGCTTTATGTGGGGACAAGGCCGGAAAAACTCCGACCTTATATCGCCAAAGAAATATTGTAACAAAATGACGACCAATGACAAAAGAGTTCATTCACCTTATGCGCCTGATGGATGAAATGAATGGATTTCTGCGTTTAATGAATTCGCAGCTGAAATTAGGAACGACCGGAAACACACAGCACAAATCGTGAAGTCAAATCGTTCTTTGATGCTGGTTCATACAAGCCGACCTCCGCAATGCTGCATGTCTTGGGGAATATGCAAATTATCCCATGTCCGTGAAGAATGAATCAGCGAAGGCTCAGAAGAGGCCGGAAGGTATCCGTACATCCTGGCACAGCATGCGACCACCACCGACAAGAGTTCGCGTGGATAACTTTTCCCAGGGGTTGACACGCAAACCCTAGATAAGGGATAGATCCTGATAACGAGTGTAGCATCTAAAAAAAACAATGTCCGAAGGTCGGTGCCACTTGGTCCCTGCCAAGGAAAGCACTTCCTGACAAATCTGTTAATTTTGCACCTCACTCTTTAGCACCCTGTTATTTTCCTAGCATAACGTGTTGGAGCTCAGTTTATGATTCCGTGCGTACTTCGTTGAAGTCTTTCAGGCATCAACATTCTGCAAACGCCTATTCTCAGGAGAGACATCTCTTTTGGAAACATGGGAATTAGAAAGAATGTTTATAAATATATTTCATCACACTATATCAAAGCGAATCGGCCATCCAAATGTGTGAATTATATTTATCTCGATACCATCCACTCAAATGTTAGAATTATCATTATTCGGATAAGTCATCCGAATGTTTTGATTATCCTTATATCAAGCCGTCTGAAAGTTTTCATTATTGGGAATGTCAATCAGCCGAATGTTTTGAATATCCGAATATCTGTCATACGAATGTTTTGAATATCCGGATATAATTTTTTTAAAGTCCACTTTATGCACAGATAGGCTAATCGGGACTGAACCAACAGTTTAAAATGGGATCCAAACCACTATGTGCCTTCACCGGGCATCGAACCCAGGTCCTCTTGCTTGACAATTACACTGGTAAACATGATTTTTTTTTCACAAGAAAACTAAATAGCGATTTTGGTGTATTCTTTTACCCTGAATTCAAATATGTAATTCGAATTTTTCCATCAGGCACAGTTTTTCTGTGAAAATATGAAATTTCTGTTGGAAAATCTCGAATATAGCAAATAAAACTTGTATATCTGTGGAGACTTAAAGGTGATTGCCTTACTGCTTGGTTTGCAACTTGAGTTTGGTTTGAGTTGATGTTTTACGTCCACTTTGTGCACAGTAAGGTTAATCGGGACTGGACCTACAGTTTAAAGTGGAATCCGAACCACTGATGTGCCTCCACTGGGTATCGAACCCGGTGGAGGCACATTACAAGGCGACGACGCTACCACTGCGCCATAGGGGAGGCCGGTTGCAATGTGCCACCACTCGTAACTCTAGGGTATGGAGATCCGAATTGGCAACACACCGCTCCTTGCTCCGGCTGGTTAGTTGGAAGCACCAGTTCTCACCCAGGGATCGAGATTAAGACGATCCACCCTTCCTCCAGGAAGGAAACCACCGAATTGCGACACGTGACAGTAAATAAAATTCGAATACTTTATAATTAAAATGTCCAAAATCTTTAATCACGAATCGCGCGCGTACATACTGATTCGCACAAGTTAAGATTTTAATTTGTTGGGTCATGCACGCTCGTAGGCAGTGATAAGCAACTTATTTAGCACGAGAGTCCGCGCACCGCCTTCACAGTTAATAGCAAGACCTCAACTGCCTACATCAAGTTCGAGGTGCAGCATAACAGATTGTTCTATCTTACAATAATAAAAACTCATAACATAAAATAACACAAGAAAAACTGATAATTTATATAACACATCAATGTTAATTAGCGATAGTAAGCTAATTTTCAGGTTGGCAACAATTAAGAATGCCAACGTGGAAGTTTTTACATCGCCAAAAACACGTAGCGTGGTTCTTCCACTCCTAAGATAAACAGCCAATAGAAACACGATAATTTATTGAAAACGAGTGAGAAATACTTTGCTATAATATTACAATATTAAACTATATAGAAATAACTAAACTGATTTTATCAAATAATTCATATTTGCCCTTGCACATAAAAATCATTAAATAAAGATATAGTTTATAACGAAGAATTACTTCAATCTTGTACATTGTTGAACAAAAATCGATATTAAGAAGAAATGTATTTAACTTGTGCTAAAACAACAAAATTTGCGTGAAAGATAGTAATAATCCTAGCCATTTTGGATTTGAAAAACAATGAAAACGTTGCATATATTATTTGGGATAATTATTAGCCTATAAATTCTGAATAAATGTTGCAAAAATACACGAATAATATTATAACATAAGATAAAACTTAAATATATCCATGAATTATGAAAACAATTAAGTATACATAATTTAATCCAAGTTCTAAACTTGAAAGTATACGAATAAGATAAATGCCAATATACGACTGAAATCTGCCTAACATGGCGGTCGTCGTTTGCAACTTGAATGCATTAGATTTTGCTGTTTCTTGTGTGAATGGGACAGTAGGGATAAGAAGTCTTACTACATTGGAAAATTGTGGCCTTATTCCTGTGCAGAACAATGTGATAAATACCCCTTTAGTTAATCCCAAAAACGTGTATTTACCTCCATCCCATATAAAATTGGGAGTCATGAAAAAATTTGTGAAAGCAATGGATAAAAACTCTGCTGTATTTATGTACTTGAAATCTAAATTTCACAGCGATGTGAAACTAAAAGAAGGAATTTTTATAGGGCCACAAATAAGATTGCTAATGGCTGACGAGCATTTTGAGGAACTGTTAAATCCACCGGAAAAAACAGCCTGGCAGTTGCTCAAAAATGTATGTTGCAATGTTCTTGGAAATCATAAAGTAGAAAATTATTGTGATATAGTGACTGATCTTGTGAATTAATACAATGCTATGAGATGCAACATGTCTTCACTTGAACCTAGAAAATCTTCAAGCTGTCAGCGATGAGCATGGCGAGCATTTCCATCAGCAGATTTCTACAATGAAAAACAGGTGCAAAGTTAAATGGAGTATACTGGCTGACTACTACTGGACCATGCAGAAAGAGATCACAAATGCAGAATATATCCGCAAATCATTATCTTGAACGTTTTAAGTAAGCCAGAATGGCATATTTCTTTATTATGTACATTTACGTGAAATACTGATTTCATAAGACTATATGTGTCTGTCACACAAAAACCTTGCCTGATGGAAAAAATATATTCGCATTCAGCACGAAAAATACTTCTAGATTCAGTTAATTTTCTTCTTGTGAAAGAAAAAAAGTTCATTTTTGTAGACCAGTGATCAGTCATACGAATGTTTTCATTGTCCGGGTACCAGTTATCCGATTGCATCCATTAACCGGGTACCAGACATCCGACTGCTTTCATTATCCCGGTATCAAGTCATCCAAATACTTCCATTATCCGCGTATCAGTTATCCAATCCGGATATCAGTAATTCTAATGTTTTGATTGTCTACATAAAAATCATCCGAACGTTTTCATTATCCGGATGTCAACGATGTGAATATTTTTATTATACGGATTTCAGTCACGCGAATGTTTCGAGTATATGTCACTGCAAAATGAATGCCAGGTATCTGCAATTAGGGTTTGTTGGTCATCCCTGTTGCTCTTAACAGCGGCTTCTGCCACTTTTCCGAGGCTACGAAATATTACTGCCGGTGCTTGCAGGATATAATCGAACACTAATGCTACACCCACAAGAGGAAAGAGAGGCGATTTTTATTAAACAGGATCATCAGCGCTGACCGCATTGTCAAACCGAGCACAAAGACTTGCCTTAACGACAATCGGAAAGCGTGACACGTCGGCGGGTAATGAAGAAGACAAACAAAACCAGTTGGCATCCATGAAAAAGTAGTCTCAACAATATGCGGGGGCATTACAGCAATCCCGGTGATCATGCGCCTCGATGCAACAATTTATTGTGGAGACCCTGCCGGCTCGTCTTTGTTAATTATTTCCTCTAATCGGTTCGTTATTTTTGCAATGACTGTATTTATCGTACAATCGGAAGCGACTAATGGGCATTGTACGCAAGAGGTCTTTGACATGTTTCCTATTCTATGTACGGTGGGATCCACTAGTATTGCTCGGCAAATTGTCCATGACAATTTTCATTAAGTTTTCTCTTACATCCAATGTATTTTTAAGCGATGGATTTTTATGTAAGCTGGTACAGTTGTCAACAGCTTGTTTTGAGGTTTCTTTTAATTCTTGAAGCTCTTATTGGGTCAAATATAGTGCACGAACGTGGTGACGGACAATTTGCACGGTAATACTCATGGATCCCACTGTACCTGGAGGGCCTCTCTTATGGCAATGAGGCAACGTCGTCGTCTGGTAATCAATCTGTTCAGTGTTCGATACCAGGTGTAGAGATGGTTCGGATACCACTTTAAACTGTAGGTCCAGTCCCGGGGAGGATCCCACCCGGAAATTAAAAGGTCTCTCCAGAAAATTTCAGCAATAAGAATGATCTGCGATCAGTCATATTTCTTAAAATTGTTCAAACAAACTGTACAATTCTTTTCTTGTTGATCTCCTATTTATGCATGTCTGATGGCATGAATTTTGTGCATGGTACTGAACCATTCCATGCCCGAAATTGAAACAAGAAACTTGTAGATATTTGCCAGATGAACTTTCATTACATCCTGTCTTCGCCTTCGAATACAATACGGACATCCCAAGAAGGAGGAGGTTATAAAAATGAAGAAATATCGTGATGGTGCTGCTAACAGAAAGGAAAGACCGACTATGGAGGGCTTTTAAAAAATGATCTAGGGCATGTCCACAGCTTACGCGGGCTTCGAAACGCCAGCAATCCATCAATCATGACAGGAGATTGTAAAGCAAACATCGACCCAGTGTTGCTAACCCCGTAAGAAAAATTTGCCTTTTTAAAAACAGCAAAATTTTTGCTTTTCACCCCGAATTTCCCTTCATTACAGAAACACTAAACTTTTCCAAAAGCACAAAACGAGGAAGGGGTAAGAGTTGAAGCTACCCTCTACACATTACGCCATACCGTTAAGGTATAGGTGATGGGGTTGGGGTAGGATCTCGCACATCTCTACCAATTGCCAAGGTGACATGATCAGCACCACGCTCCGCCCGCCCCCGAGTTACCCATTTGGTAGAGGCTGAATGAACCGTACAGCCGATACATACAGGGACATTCGCTATAAAGCGCCTAACCCGGGAATCGAACCCTGGTTAGCTGCGTAGCAGTCAGACGCCCTACTGACTGCACTACCGCGGCTTTCTATTAATAGTAATAATAGTATTATTATTTGTATCCACTCGTACAAACTGAATTCACATAAATATTGTGATCTATTGAATTGACGTTGTGGAGGGAACAACCAATAATGGAAATTATTAACAGCAAACTGAATACTTGGCGAAACATAAATATTAAAAAGTTCTATAAAGATTTGGTTTAGTCGAGCCGAGTTATTTCACTAATTTTAAAAATTAGAATTTTATGGGAAGATTTTTAATATGTTACGAAACCATTCACGAGTACTTATTTAGGGGTGGGCGTGATAAGTTACGCTATGATAAAAGAAAATAAGTTTCACATTTTAATGAGCTTGAATTAAATATAGGAGTCTAGTGGCTTGAAATTTCCTTGCGCTTTCTCATTTTTCCCCATTCCACGTAAATTCTGCCTGAATTACCCACAGCCGAGGGAAATTTACCTTGATGTGGCAACACCGTATCGACCTGGGTGGTTCTTTCCCTTGCTCCGTGGGGAGGGTTGCAAAAACGTTGAACCGAAAAAGGAGAAAAGAATTTCTATAATCAATTTGTGATTATCTGCCATGGGAAGGGAGCTAGCTGTGCCTACTTAAAGAATGGAGCCAACACGAAAAAATAATAATGATAATAATAAATAAATGCTGTGATAACGTAATAACAATGTTGCTATGTTCCAACAATGTAACATTGTTGACAAGATTAATTGTATAACTGCTTTTCTTAACATTGTTTATCATTAATTATCATTAATCAACTAAAAATAAATATCTGGTGAAGGGAGCGTGTGTTCTCCCGAAACTAGAACAAAAAAATGTTTTTTTATACTTGTAACAGCCGTAGACTACAAGACGAGTAACTGTAATAGCAAATATAATAAACTGGGTGTATGAATACTTTGTGCCATTTTGAAGAAATATTATTTTTTCATATATGTATTTTCATGAAATGGTTTCGGGTTCGAACCCCGGCCTGAGCATGGGTGTTGTTCTTTGCGAGTGTCCCTTCATGAATTCCATTATTTCATCATTCATTCTCATCGTCGCGATTAGCGAAAAGTGGAAGAAAGCGACACTAAAACAACAAAAATCAAATCAAATTACGACGTGAATTAGTGAAAGCGTTCAATTCTTAAACTGTTCATTTAAACTGTATAGATGGGGGAATATACTGCAAAGGAAGCTAACAGAACAAACACACAGAGTATGACGTCACATTGGTCCCTTCAATTCGTGATCAAATAAGAACGAATCTATCGAATTCAGTTCAGCAAGTAAATTTAATGTCAGATACCCAACCTTACAATCGGCCACCTCAACACAAGTGAGAGGAAAAGTTAGTTAAAGGGGTGGAGGATGGACTTTCTCGTGACGGAACACGCATGGAAAGTTGATAATCGTGTGTGCATTGTGAATCTTTTATCTCTATAATAGCTTTCTATCAAATTCATACAGGAGATGGCCATTCACTTTCATATTTGCTCAGTAATCGGGCCCGGATCGAAAGAAGATTGAGTGTACACTCTAGCGGCGGAAAAGAGAACTACGATTACGCTGAGAGGATAAGACAACAATAATTGCCATGGTCAAACACTGACAAAACGAGAAAACTTGAAAAGTAAACTATGTGTTTAGAAATTATAATACCACCCTGTTATTCTTTGTACTCTTCGATGTAATGTGGTTACGATAATTAGATTAAAATAGCTGCATATAATTAAAGAGCAGCATTTAGAGTTTCTGTTTAGAAAGCGGAAATGTTAGTTTGTTGGCTGCTTTGTTGAAAGCACTAAACATAACTAAAGTTGGCATGTATTTTCTACAGAAACAAATCCGACACTGACCCCGGAAAGAGTAAGAAGAAAATTAGAAAAATACAATACGGGAAGCCTTTCTTTGCTTAATGTTAATGTGTGTCTATCTGCACAAAACCTGTCTCTTATATTGAAAAACAAGATAATTGTTTTATTGGGAGAACTTGAGACTAAACTCAACTTTCGAGAGGGGAGTTTGGAAACTCTCCTGACAGTGAGTGTGTGAGCGGCATTCCAAGATTCTATTTCAAACTCCTAGATTTGCCATAGGTTCGAATCCTGGCCTGTGCATGGGTGTTCTTTGTGAGTGTTCCTTCATCAGTTTCTTCGTGGCAGAAAAGCGATGTAAAATAATGTACAGTAAAACCTAGTTAATCCGGACTTCGCTTAATCCGGATAGGAAAAAGGTCTAAAAAAAGCAGACTGCAAGGTTTTAAATGTGGCTAGAAGTCAACAAGAGAACTTCCCAAAGAAAAGGCAGTCAACCACTGATGAAATTCTGTTTCCCGCAGACTCGTGTTTTGTTGCTATGAACGGAGTTTTAATGCACTTTCTACTGTTATTTTAGGTTATTTCAGTTAATCCGGACTTTCGTTAAACCGGCCAAATTATCCCCCCATTAATCCGGATTAACGAGGTTTTACTGTAATTCGATCAAACAATACTTTGTGTTATTGTGATGCAGTTTGTAAAGCAACCCGATAATATGTATTTCACGACTACACCACTGCAACCGAAGTGCAAAGGGGGCAGCAGTGCGATAAGTCGCCATGTTTGCATCAAATATACGTTTGGCAACCGCACGCGACCGAAAACTCAGTGGCGGGAATTGTACCAGAATAAAGCTTCCAACCTACACACAGAACTTACTCCTCTGTCACACGAAAAACGGCAAGGGACACTTAATTAGAATTCCTGACGGGTCGGACACTTAATTACCAGAAGAGTACTCCAGAATTGTGTTTATGATCTTCTACACGTCGGCGTAAACCGACGTTCAAAAACACCAGCTGCTCGTTCATTTAAAACATTACCTGCTTCCTGTTTGTGCTTGCAGTCGAGTGAAATCACTTTCCATGTCGAGAAAGAACACACGGAATAATTAAACCAGGGCAGTAACACGCTGAATAACAATGCGCGGACGTCAAGTTAGGCATTCGAGGAAACGCACACATCACTCACACACGCATGCATGCGCATCTTGCCAAGTGGGCGAATCTGCGGAAAACCAAACAATGCGCCACCGTCAAGAACAGAGAAATTTAGTGAATTTTTTTTGTAACAATAGTACTGACATTTGTAAAAGTTATGGCGAGTGAAATTGAAAAAAGGTCTCGCGGAGCCTCAAATCAATGGGTACCTAGGGTAAAGGCGACCGGAGCGTGGTGCTAATTACTAGGGAGACAAATTTATGGTAAATAAAAACTGAGGAGAGCGGTAAATAAAATGTTAGATCAGCGGTATATACCAGCGGTGGAAAAAAAAATTGGCACACACTTTTTCATCATGAGAGGAAACAACATACAAAAGAGCTATAAATTGATAAACTACTTCATTTTTATATATTGTACACATACACAAGTACTTAGCTGTCCAACCAAAAAGAAAACATCAACACAAAATCACTTCATTTCTAAATTGCTTATCTCAAGTGATTTATTCATTGTATGTATTTAAAGGATATCCTTGCTGTCCAACAAATAAAATAATCACTACTGCACATACACACACACATGTTGAAAATCACATGATGATAAACAAAATTCATTCATGACTGAACACAAATGACACCATTTTTTCCCTTGATGTGCGGGAACAGACTAATCTTATCGCTGCTACAGCTAGCAAGTTCAGTGAAACTGGAAGTTGAGTAGACATTCGGGGGAAGAAAGGAATGCAGCTTGGCAGGGAGCGAAGTTTTCGAACTGAGATTATGTGCATGGGAAATCCCAATTTGCAGCGTCTTCCTGATGTGATCGAAGATAAAACGTTCTTCAGCTGCTAGTGGTAGGAAACTATACGCAAACGTTTCGTTACAAATCGACAATTTGCGCGCATAACCTCGATTGCCGTTTTTTGCGTGTTTTCTACTTAATTTGATGATATTTCACGGTTATTTCGCGAAAAAGCGTTCATTTCGTAGAAAAGCACACATTTCGCATTACTTCGCGAATAAATCTCATGCATATTTCATCATTTGGGGTGTAGCTACGTGCAGAATGTTCAAAATTGCATCTTTTCTTCACATTTCGCGATTTCGCGCGTCGCGAAAATTCAATGTCCCTACTAAATACATCACCTCCAAAATGGCCGAGATCGAAATGTGCCTTCACGGCACCGTGCTATATGAACGGGGAACTTTACCTTGGGGGGGGGGGATATGGGAGAAAGTTTCAGAGTAAAAACAAATTCATAATTGCTGAATTGGGGAAAAAAATAACTTGCATTTAATTAACCTTACTACATTTAATTTTAATAGTGCCATGAGTGCTTGAAGTGTTAAATGGCGGGGTGCTTGGTCGAGTTTAGAGAGAGGTGGGGGATGCTTCGTGTAGCCCCCGTCTTCACTCCACTTCGAATACTAATTGCCACACATGTTTCTTCACTTGTTTAGAGCTTTCGGTATAATTGCCTTGCGAGATCTAAACAAATCTTGACATTTGATTGAAGTCTCGAGGCTCGACACCGGTCTTGAAATGGCTCCATGATTATTACGAGCAGCGAAGTGGAGGAAACCATCAGGTAAGAAAGAAAACAGCCAGAGCAACATTTTCCACGTTCAAACATGACGTGTGTTGCGGTTGCTCAGCATGCAGGAGGTCAAGGATCCGACATGGAATACACGTTAACTGGCAAGGACAAAGCCATTATTGGCGTTTTTATCTTTGATCAAGAGCGAAACAGAGAGACCGCAAACGTTCCAGACATGATGGGACAACAAGGTGTAGTTTGCTCGGTGCAAAATTTGCATGTATGGACGGGAAGAGTGGTGCAACGCCACTTTAATGGGGTTGTTAGAGCAAATCCCCCCCCCCCCCTTCCCTAGTCAATATGAATTGACTCTTTTTACATAATTGTATGCCGGGGGGTGACCGAAAATTCAAGGGCACTTCAAAATAAGAATCGACAAAAATGCCTGTAAAACTATTTGAGACTTCACTAAAATGCAATGTACGAGGGCGGTTCAATAAGTAATGGTATTGACCTACTTATTACAGGGTGTCTACCAAAATAACTCCAAAATCCTTGAATTTTCTTGACCTTTTTTCGATTATAACCTTTACCCTTACTTAGGTCAAGTTGGACATTAAAAATTTAGAAAATAAATATTTATTTACTGAAAAACTTCTACCAAAAGGCCAGTTTTAACAGAGAATTAGACTCGCTTTATCTACTAATGCATCCTGGACTTAATTTCCTACACTAGCAAGGATCTGGGGTCTAGACTCGCAGCCAGTATAATCTTATATGGGGCTCGTGTGCTGTCCCTTCATCCATCTTATCTTACCACCGTTCATTCTCATCTTCGCGATTAGCCAAAAGGGGCAGAAGAGTGAAGTAAAATAAACTAAATCAATCAATCCGTCATTTGGGAGTGCAAAAATTCTTGAAAGTATACTTTATTGACTTTTTAGTGACTTCCCGACCTACTTGACTTCTTTACTTTTTATTTTCTTTCTTAAGGGTAGAGACAGTGTTATTGATATACTTGTCGATTCTAGAGACAAATTTCCTCTGCATAGCCACCGTGCATATTTACCCAGAAAAATGTTCTATTGCAATTGTACAATCGTGTGTCTGGTAGACATGGGAATGGGTCTCCCGAAGAAATGATTTCATGGAAGGAAATTAGGAAACAAGAAACACGATGGTGCAAGATCAGGCAAGTACGCTGGATCGGGGTAGGATTTCCAAACGTGTGAACCGATGCACTGTCTTAAACATTGATGAGGAACCGCAATTCGAAGAACTTACGTTCTGGTTTACATTTAAGGTATCAGGACATAAGAATGCATGAATGCATGCGGGGGGAGGATGGCTTGTCAGCCCCTCTTAAAAAAAAGGGGGGAAATACACGAACAGACAGCGACATCTCTTTGTGGTCAGAACTCTTTTTAAAACTCAAACGACAGTTCAACACATCTACGTGTCTTCAAGATAAAGAAACAAGGTACAAGGATATGTTTTACATGTGCATTAAACACCAGTAACGTGCAAGTAAAAAAAAAATATGGGAACGTGCAAAATATTGGTTGGAAGTGACCAGTTGGACTGTGAAAGAGAGACGCGGGGCGAGGGGGGAGGGTGGGAACGTGCCTCAGAAAAAGGATTATCATTTCCTCCAAATTGGAAAACACTAAACACCGGATGGCAGCCGTGGGTGGTAGCCAATCACACTGCAGGACGCAGTGAAAGCGCAACCAATGTGCACGAGTGACCTCCCCCTTGCAGTACAGGTTTCTCCCGCCATTTCGCCGAGCACGCGGACCAAGATGAAAACCTCAAATTACCCCCCTGAGTCTGCAACATAGGTGTGACTCACACGGGCGAATTTCGGCCCATGATTCGCACCCGTGACCTTTTTTTTTATGCCTTCAGACAATTCCTTTGTTCTCTCGTCCACGTCTGTGCAAAATGGCTTTCTTCTCGTGTTGGATTTCTCTTCCCTTATCAACTGCAAAGATTGGCAGCGTCGAGTACGTGAAGAAAATAAAACATGAGCTTTGATACAGGGTGCACAAAAAGTCAATGGCATTTATGTCGGATCTCTAGTGAAGGCTTATTATGAAAGCCAAGGCGGTGGCGACGCTAAAAAAGGGAAGGAGATGGCCTACGCCCCAAAAGAAAAAGCGGCTAGCCCAATTTTGGCTACAATATGGGAATGGTCGCAAAATCTGGATTATATTAATAATTCGGATACGAATCCTTCGTCTGAACTGCTCGTATATCCTTTATCATGACATCCATAGGCACAGACTTCGAAGGGGAAGAAAGACATTTTATGTCCCCCCAAAGTACCTCACGGACGACAAGAATACTTTTTTACTTCATCGCCCTTTTTCTTGATTTCTATTTTTTTTAAGTGGCTACAGAGAAATAGAAAATATACATGGTAATCCGTTATTTTGGAATGAAAAAGCACATCTTGTGATTTGAGCCTTGCACTACAATTAATGTCACGTAAGCCTAACGGGTTTTATTTAGCTAGGTTAACCAATTGCTTAATGCAAATTGCCATTTCAAAATTGCATGTCCATAATCAATTTCATACTTTGATTAAAATAGCTAGATATATATTTACATGTCTAACACTTTTTGATCCATATTAATCCGTATCCTGATGATAACATATCGTCAGATCTTGATTGAGCCTTGTTTGTGGGTGTGTATTCGCAGGGACCTGGGTTGCATTATCTGGCATGCACCTCCAAGCGATTTGGATCTCGTTTTAAACTGTACAGTCACACGCAATAAACATTGGAGACCTGAATCTCCTGAAACACTCGCTTCCCTGCCTGGCGTTATGCGTGTTGGCTAAATTCGACGGCGGTGACTGAAATTACCACTGAATGAAGTTCATCCGTCCCCGTAGTTAGGCAACACACACAACGCCTCGCGGAGAACAGAGTATTTCAGGATCTCCAATTTATATTGCGGGTAACTGCACATCCAGTCACGATTAGCCTTGAGAGAGTTATGAGGTGTTTTCACGGTTGTATATTATTCCTGTCGAATACTGCGATCATGCCATTGACAATTCCTCTTACCTTTGAACAACGCGTTACTCCCCGTCGTGGTTACCCTCCTAACTACACAAATATGCGATGTTCATCAAATCATTCACTATCCGTGTAGCTTATCTGCGTAATAGCTGAAGTGTAAATAAGAGCCAAATACATGAACCAAACAAAACAACCAAAAATACAGATGTAATTTATCAAGTAATCACACATTCCCTATCAAATTGTGGGCACACTACGGAGTGCTAACATTGACTCAGAAGAAAATGGAAAGTGCAAAAAAAAGGCACGAATTATACGGAACGAAGAAAAAGAAATAGAGAAAGTGAAACAGCTGAAAACGTAACTGACATTGAACTAAGGGAAATCGATTTCTTTTTCCAAACAATAGCGGATGGAAACGGATTACGTTTGGAGCGTGAAGCGAGCACGCAATGGCATAATGTATCATCGGCAACCTGAAGCACAGATCGAAAGTT
This sequence comes from Lepisma saccharinum, assembly GCF_977018435.1. Classification (NCBI taxonomy): domain Eukaryota; kingdom Metazoa; phylum Arthropoda; class Insecta; order Zygentoma; family Lepismatidae; genus Lepisma; species Lepisma saccharinum. The sequence goes on from NC_139235.1 coordinate 5,812,940, forward strand.
CCCAACTTCGTGGCGCCACTGTCGCACACTCGCTCGGATGAGGTCATATCGCAAGGGAAGACAGGCATAATTCTTCCAGTTTTGTGTGGTGACGCCGCAAACCGCCCCTCAACCCTTTTCAGCCACTGTTGACAACCGCAAGGACATATCTCCAATAGATGAATTTGCTGCAAAGGTGCAACAAATATACGGCAAATCTCTAAAAAGTAGATTTATTATAACCAAAAATGCCATTCTTTTATGACCTGAGACAATTTTATTATGGGTAAACTGTGCACTATTAGTCATATTCGACCAATTTGACTTTATACTTCAGCAATAAGAAATTTATAACCTACTACCACAGTTGATCTTCCTGAACAACGTTATTGAAAACTACAAAGGCTTTTTTTTACTCTCGCCAAAATCGCGCTACCATCACCATGGACGTCCGCAGGATTTTTTCCATGGAGGGGCAAGCAAGGTCTTTTTTTTCCAGGAGGGCGTAAACGAGGGACATTTTCCTTCACAATAGTATTGTCAGCTTAAAAAAACATTGTTTCAGTTTGAAGTTTTCATGTTCCTGCAACTCTCAATAATTAACATATATTATTGCGACTGAAATGAAATTATATGGGTGAAATATGTACTTTTAGGTCGACTTTAATTATCCAGGGAAGCGTGCCCACCTCCTTTCCGGACGTTCATGACCACCACCATAATTCCAACTCCTGAAAAATAAATTTTCCACCTGTGACATGATTATTGTTATTGTTGAATTAGGTTATTTTACGTCGCTTTTCTTCCACATTTAGCCAATCGCGACGATGAGTAGGGTGATAATATGATGAAATTGATGAAGACACACTCGCAAAAAACACCTATGCCGGGATTCGACAATTTCCAACATGACCATCTCAGTTTTACGATCGTACATGAAATTTGGGGAGTTTAAACTATGCATGGAACTTAGTAACTATGAAAATTTTGAGTCTCATGCGTCTTGTAATTGTTAAATTATTCGTCAAAGTTAGCATATTTCTTTCATGACCCAGGATAACTCCTTTACATTTTGTAGGGGGTGTTAAGGGACATTTGACTCGTCATACGCGTAGTTCATGTATTAAGGCTTTTATCAGTTACACATATTATTTTGTATCTTCTGATCCCATTGCAGTCCCAGAATGGCATGAGGGACCAAATATATTTTTTTCACGATTTTTGATGATGACTTGTTTTGAGATATTCAAGGTTAAAGGTCAAGGTGACGTGACAAAATTATATTTTTATGTAAAGGTAGGCTTGTTATACCTTCTGTCAAAAAAGTACCGGGAATTTGTAATTTAAAAGGACCGCGCAAATGATTTTTTAAAAATCTTTTTTTCCGTAAGTTGGTAGCTTTGTACTTAATTACTATGCCAAACATGAGCGCGATCTGTCGACCAGTTTGTTTACAGCAGGAGGTTGAATCAGTCCACTTCAGTAGTGCATCACGATTTTTACAATGAACGAAATTATTGAACAAAGAGTTTGCCTTAAATTTTGTGTTGCGAACGGAATTTCGTGTGCTGACTCGCTAAAAATGTTAGAAAAGACTTATGGTGAATCAGTTTTATCAAAAATATGGGCTTACAATTGGTACAAAGCGTTCAAGGAGGGCCGATAGATCGTCGAAGACATGCCTCGTTCTGGACGACCTTCGACCTCTTCAACCGATTAAAACATCGAAAAAGTGAAGAAAATTGTGCTCGATAATCGCCATTCCAGCTTAAGAGAGATAGCTACTGACCTTAACATCTCTCACGAGTCTGTTCGTTCGATTTTGGTGGATATTTTGGGCATGAGACGCGTCGCCGAACGGCTTGTTCCAAAAGAGCTGAATTTTCTTCAAAAACAGTACCGTGAGCAGGTCTCTTTAGACATGCTGGATCGCGCCAATTCTGATCCCACATTCATGGAACGCATCATAACTGGTGACGAGACATGGGTCTACGAGTTTGACATGCAAACAAGTCAACAGTCATCAGAATGGAGGACAAAAGACGAGCCGAAACCGAAAAAACCACGTCAAAGTCGCTCAAAAGTCAAGGTGATGCTCATTGTTGTCTTCGATATTCGTGGTTTGGTGCATCATGAATTCGTTCCAGAGGGACAGACGGTCAATAAAGAATACTATTTGGCCGTATTGAAGCGTTTGCGTGAGAAAATCCGCCAGAAACGGCCAGATTTGTGGAAGATCAATTGGTGGATTTTACACGACGATAATGCGCCATCGCATAGAGCGACAGTTGTGACAGAATTTAAGGCCAAAAACACAATAAATACCATCGAACAACTACCGTATTCACCAGATCTGGCCCGTGTGACTTCTTTAGGTTTCCAAAACTAAAGTTGCCGCTCCGGGGTACCAGTTTTGATTCGATTGAAGCCATAAAGCAAAATTCGTGGAAGGAGCTGAAGGCCATACCGGAAAGCGCCAATAAAATGTGTTTTCAAGACTGGAAAAAACGCTGGCATGTGTGTGTTGCATCAAATGGGGCCTACTTTGAAGGCGACAAAATAAATAGTGATGAATAAATGAAAATTGTGCGTTTTATTTAACAATTCCCTGTACTTTTTTGACAGAATAAATATCTCTGGAAAGCTTGTTCAATTCCCTGTACAATAAGCTTTATTTGAGCTTCCTAGGCGAAATAGGGGCGGAGTTACATAGTTTAGTATAGCTAAGCGGGCTCAAAAAGGTCAATTTATGCTACCTTTGACCTTAAATAATTTAACAATTACAAGACGCATGAGACTCAAAATTTTCATAGTTACTAAGTTCCATGCATAGTTTCAACTCCTCAAATTTCATGAAAATCGGAGTTGGTCAGGTTGTGGACTGTGTTGATTTCATATATGGAACTCCAGTGTAAGTTTTCTTAGAATTGGTTGGCAACACTGCAGTCAGTACGTCATGTACATTACTTGTAAAAAAAAATATTGCATGCAAATGGCTTGGCGGAAAGTAGCTACACTGCAACGCCCTTAGCGTCTGGACGCGCATGAAAGCACAACAAACACTGAAAAATGCACAATGCTCGCAGCCTCATTGTTGTGCGAGCATGACAAATTGAAACATTATGTCACTGCAGCGGCTGTCCATTCCAGGTGGCGTGGCAGTCGGTGTTGGCGCCAGAAGGGCTGGCGCTCCACCCACGCCATTTCAACCACCCCAACACCCTCAATTACAACCCTGCCTTTTCCCACAGGTTTCAGATGAAATGGAAAGAACACATCAGTGTCAGGCAGACACAGTGTTCCGGACATGGGTAAAGCTGCCATTATCTTGTTCGGAACACGTGACAGGCAGATTTTCTTAATTGTAAAAGCTTCAACGCCTTTTAATATCCTAATTCCATGCTGAAAGTGGGGAGGAGGAAAAAGGGGGGGGGTAAACAGAGGAAAAACTTTATTCCAAGAACGGTAGTGTAAGGGGATAAAATAGGTTTGTTTTCACAAATTAAATGGTTAGCAAATGATTTCTCGTCTGTCCTGACCTACGGTTTTGAGCTCAATGTGAAATAAGCATTTCTAATATAAGATATTCAAAATAAAAGCAAAGTTAGGTTAATGCAAATCTCGGTGAAATTATTATCATCTTTAGTACGATCGTACTTTAGCTGTTGATAGTAGTCTACAACAGTATTAGTTTTAAAAATTGATTGAGGAAGCTTTTGACAGACATGATTTTTTGGTTACAGCCCACTGTCTTCCATTTTGTTTTTGTGTGACGAGCAAACATAGCCTATGAATTTTGTTTCCCACCATAACTGGCATAATTAAGAACTGGTTACTCTAACTGAAACAGAATGAATATTACACCGGATTTTATGTTAAATTGGTGATCACCTTAGAACTATATGTTTCTTAAAGAAATCAACCATGATGCTTTGCATTTGTAGCACTATATGGACGCGAAACATGGCCAATGGATGAAGCTGAATGGAAACAACCACTGGAAGTCTTGAAATGTGGTGCTACCACAAAATGCTAGATGAACGAAACAACAGAATAATGCACGAAGATGGCTTGAGATACGCACATATGAAGAGAAGCATATGGAAGAGAGTTGTTGCATTTACTGAGACTTGAAGGAATAATGAAATCAGTTTAAAGCAAAAAATAAAACAGGTGAACAAATCACTCAAGATCTGAATTGCGAAAGCAAAGGAAGAGTAACAGAGGACAAGAAAAACAGAAATGCAATGAAGACGCACAAAAGTATAAACCAGTTCCACACTCTTGCCTTCCGTAAGTAAGAGGGAATCTAAGGAAGAACGAAGAAAAGGAATGAGCAGGGAAATATCGAGGGGGAAGTAAATTTTTCTAACAGAAAAAAGAAAAAAGCCAGTAAATCAATTTGAGGGTTGCGTACTTAATGCTAACTGGAATGCACATCTTTGTAGACAACTGTACCATGCTATTTAACAACTATTTTGACGATCGCTGTAGACATGGTTCACGAACTGCACGTGTCCAGCCACAAGAACAGAAGTTTATGAAGCATGTGGGTGGATGTTTAGGAACACGAGCGTCTGCTACGTGCATACGAGCGAACAGCTGCCTATGCGTCATGTCATGCTTGATGTTATTTTACCTCTTGCTTTCTGGACAACAAAAGAGTTATGGTTACTTTAAATAATGGTATGGTTGCCACACTGGTCCAGCAGAGCTCAATGAGACCTATATCAATCGACTGATTCACCACCATATCTGTATACGAGCTGCTGGAGACAGCTTTAAAAACGTCGGAGATATACTACCAGCGGTGAATTACGAAGTCACGTATTTATTGTCTACTGTGCAAAATACGCTAACAGCACTAAACTACTTAACATATTCGCATGTTTATTTCTGCTATTAAGGACATGAACAGTTTCCACGTCCAGCCTGATGCGAGGACCCGAAACTATTCCTCCGCCACCGATCTTTCCCCGCGGCGAGCTGGAGAAAGTGACGTTATTGTTTTACTTGTTATCTTGGGTATATCAAACTTCTGATGTTGTAGAAAAGCATCATGAACGGGAACAGGACAGGTTGAAGATTTTGTTTGTGTTGGGGAAAGTCGACACTTCATTTTGATTAGCCGTAACGTAAAGTTGTTTGTTCATAAGGAATACATGAGAGTCTATAAATAATTATTAATCATATTTTTTACAGATCGTATCTAACTAAACGACTTTAAAAAACTGCTTCCACTTGCATTATGGGGAAAAATTCATACTCTCTTGTGCTTTTTTTTTCAGTACGGGTGCCCAGAGGCTTATCCAGAATCTTCTATCTGGGAAGGTGTAAGTTCACATTTAGGGAGTTGCAAAGGTAAATTTTGAGCCAAATTGACCATAAATTAGGCCTTCGTGAAACGTTTTAAGGGGTGTTGAGGAAATTTGAGGGGAGTTTTAGGGGGTGTGGGTAAACCACTGGCAGTGCCCATTTCGACGATATTGAACAAATGCATATATGATGCGAAACTGTCACCATTCACCTTAACACCAAGGGCATATTTAGGGGGGGGTTCAAGGGGTCCGGCCCCTCCCCGAGAGACTCAACAATTACTAAAATAAAATAATGAAAATGTACTTTTTAGCATTTGTTGTACTAAAATCTATGGATATTTATTTCCTATGAACTTGGAAGACAAGGACTGTTTATATTGGGATCATACTGTTTTGAAGGACAGTAACAAAGAAGATTTATACACACTACTACTTATGATAATAATATGCATAAATTATTAATCAGGAACTTTACTTTTCGTCAACTGGATCTAACATCATTTATTTATTATTCTTTATCTATTTGACATTAATTTCCTTGATCTTATACAAATTTTAGCGATCTTAAGTACACGCAAGGTAAGTAATAAATACATGATGTTATATCTATATCATCATACCATCTTTTTTACGTATTCATATTAATAAATTTACACATTTTAATTAATACTTGAATTATTTTAATTTAAACAAACAAAAGGTAAAGTGCTCCCCTGTGCAAAGCACCACGCCATGAAGACTTTCTTGATCCGGTCGTGAGTGGGGGTGATGTGATCAGCATCACGCCCCTGACCGCCTTTAACCCCCAGGTACCCATGTTATTCGACGCTGGGTGGGACGCCGGGGCCGCTTCCATCGTTAGAAAAGTTCCCGGATTTTAAACCGGCCGGGGATCGAACCCGGGACCTTTAGCATGGTTTTTTAGTCAGACGCGTTACCGACTGAGCCACCTCGGCCACCACCTTAATTTAAACATTTATATTATTATTATCAGTGACGTGCACTGAGGAGTAGCTAGTCTAGCAGAGATAGATCAATCAATCTCACATCTCGAATTATATTCAAATCACAATATTTATTGTCTTGTTAAAGCCACCACAGCTCATATGCAACACTTTCTTTTCCACGCTCTTCTCGTCCATCGGTGTTCTCCGCGGGCAAAGCTGGCTGGATACCCTAGCTCGCCTTCTTCAGCCAGGCCAGTTTCCAGGTAGAAACGGCCGGCCCAAAGAAAAGGAAGATTTCTACCACTACCTCCCTTGGCCCCTCTCCCCGCTGCAATGGTTGAAAGCCCAGGCTTTCAGGTCCCCCAGTCTATCTCCTATAGGACAGATAGGGGATTGGTTTCTCATTTTTTTTTTGTAAATCCTCTAAAGAACACAGGGTAACATTTTCTGCAGTACTTATGTTCTCTGTATTTACACAACCTTTTACACGTTGTACAATATGTGTGTATGTATAATATGGGATGTAGTTTATTATTTATAAAATGGGAACGTGTTATGTGCAGACAATAATGTTATGCTTTCTTTCTTTTCTTATTTTTCAAATATGGAATATATAATGATTAAATTACAAATATGTGCTCAGGCTCTCTCTGACTCTCGTTTTAGTAGTGTTTTATTTAAATATACTAATATATTGGCCTGTAACAGTCATAAATACGGATGTATTTATTTGGGCAAGAGAACGCGTGTTCATATTGTAGTTGGTTGGGTTTATTTTACTTCGCTTTTCTGCCACATTTGGTTATCGCGAAAATGAGGATTGAGTGATGATATGATGAAATTGGTGAAGGGACCTCATATGAACAATCCAGGCCAGGATTCGAACCCGTGATGAGTGCGCATTCTTGTCCTATGTGTTGCAGTGAATAATGAAATAATTTGGAATGAAAAATGTATCTCAGAACTCAAAAAGTCAAATGAATATCATTGAAGAAACTACAAAAAAGTGTGTTGTGTTTTGTTTCCTGTCACCAAATCAACCAAGCGCGGGGGAGTGGTTATCACAGCGCGCTACGACTCCAGGCGTTCCGGGTTCGAACCCCGACCCGGGCATGGGCGTTCCCTACGCTCGTCCCTTCATCAGTTTCATCGTATCATCTTTATAATTAACCAAATGTGACATAAAAGTGACGCTAAGTAACAAAAATGAAATCAAATCATTGATTGATTGCTCAAATTGGTTTATTTTACTTCGCTTTTCCGCCACCTTTGGTACAACAAAATAGATGAAGGAACACACACAAAGAACACAAATGGCCAATCCGAGATTCGAACCCAGGATCTCTGGCTTAGAGTCAAATCAAATACTTTTTTTTATTTTCGAATGTGGGTGGGGGTTACGTGCACTTTTTTCTAGTACTCATTCATAATTTTGCAATCTTTTCCTGTTATTGACATTCTTCTTTTTTGAAGGAATACTGGCCCTAAAGAGAGGAGGGGTGTGACTCACACCAACCCCCCCCCCCTTGAGCACGCCACTGACTGCTACCCCAAGTGTCGACGTCACCGCACGTCACTGATTATTATTGTGATACTGGGGTCTCCCGAAATGTATTTCTAGTTAGGTGCCTGCTAACACGTATATTGTTACCAAGATATCTGAATGACTGTATCCAGTACATTTTCTGAAGTCTCCTAAACATTGAAAGAAGAAAAAGCATTTCGCGAAAACCTAACCTACAAGCAGATAATTATTTCAGCCGAACGGAATGCGTGTGGTGGTGAGGGAAGGAAACATTCCAAGCTATTCTTTCTTTCCACGCAGTGCAATGGCCCTAAACGGCAGAACTCCCCCTCACGTCCATCTCCCGACGTGCCAGAAAAATGACGTAACGCCCTTGGGCGCGAAATAAGCTCGTGACGTGGCCGCTGCAGACGAAAATGGAAGCGAAGTAAACACTTGCAGTCTCATGCTGTGCAGACTGAAACTTGAGACGAGTAGCACTTCAGGCGACTAATGGACTTCATTAACCTATTTAGGTTTTCGCGATACCATGTCCGATCAGTGGGTCAAGTACCCTCAACCCCTTTACCCTTATGTGGATTTTGTGCACACAAATTATGCTCGTGTGCAGATATGGGTGGTAGTAGTCAGGGGGCATCATGGGCGTCGCCAGAAATTTTTCTACGGGGGGTGGGGTGGTCGAATCGAAGATGTCGAGGACACCCCCTCGCCTCAAAAATATTGTGATAAAGACCAGTGGCATATGCAGGAGTATGTCAAGGGGGAGGTTCATTTTTAAAATTATTGCATTATCGATATTTTAAATTGTTATTATTAATATTATATTATTTCTACTGCTAACAGTAGTAGTAGCAGCAGTTTAAGTTTAGTATATTTTAGCATCCAATAAGTTTATTACATGACTAATATAGGCCTAGTACTTTTTACAACCAAGTTACATAATAGTTACTTCTAACATTAGTAAGCAGCAAACGCAGTAGTATGAGAAGCTTCGGAACGTGTGAAAGTTACAAACTAACAGAGTTTCAGTGTTGTAAATTATGAAAGTTTCGTACCAAATTCGACATCTCTAGACTATTTTTAAACAGTTACGCAAAATGAGGTGAAGTAAAGTGCTTCGTTTATAAATTGCCATAAATTGAAAAAAAAGTAGATGGAAATTTCCAGGGGGGCGGGGGGTCAACCGACTGGTTGGACCCCACCTGCCGACGCCCATGGTGCCTGCCCATCAACCACCATCCCCAAAGGTTATGATACACTCTCTACCAAACGATAGAATATCATCCCACCTTCATGCTGATTCGTTTCTTTTTTATATATATTATTATTGACAGACGACGGATTTTGGGGGGAAAAACATCCTTGCAAATAAAAACTTTTAAAGTTGATTCTTAATCTAGATACGATGTTTGAAAAATATGAAAAATCTCGCGATTTCTTGTGGAGAAACAACTTCAAGTTACGGCTAAACAAATGAGAGTTTCGACTTTTCATAACAGAACTGATGTCTTCAATGGATCCCCTTTACGTTCAAGTATTTTTCTACGCCATCCAAATTTATATTCCCAAGAGAACGAATAATATTCCAATGAGCGCAAATCTAAGTTCTCTCTTCCTCCTACGGTCATCCAGCAGGGAAAGGTGGGTGGAGGAGGAGCAGTTTACGATCCTCACGTCTGGCTGGAAACAAACTATTCCTCCTGCCATTAACACAAGAGTTCTTCCACGCATTTACACTAATTGGGACTGGATTTATAGTTTTTCGTGGAATCTGGATCAGCTACCCCTCTCCCTCGCCACGCAAATTGATTCTCTGAATTGTCAGAGGCAATAGGTGATTAACAGTGCAAATAATAACTATATTTAATTATAACAGAGCACCTGTCAATTCTAAGTCACAGCTAGACATTTCTGCAGCCAGGGCGAGATCAGTATTTGCCGCTCCTTGCACCAAATTCCTGTAGCACATGGGAAAAAGCTGAATTGGCCATGGCCGTATTTAGAGGGGGGTTTCTAGGGTTCAAACCCCCCCGAAACATCTGACATGTTTGATTAATGGAAGTTCAGAAACCAAAATCTGTAACTCTCTTCAAATTTTTTTTTCGAAGCATCACAAAAATACAAGGAGACAATGTTGAAACGATCGAATTTTCATACATTTGGAATTCTGGAAGTTGAGTGAAACAGGGTTTATTCTCGGAATCGTAGCCCACCCGCGACCCCTCCATTATCACTTCTGGTATCCTCTTTCCAGTGTTGTTCCTGCGTCACAAGGAATATCGTAGACTGAAAATTCCGTTATGATTGTCCCAAAATTCCCTTTCCAACTTTTAAATTCCCTGTCCGATAAAGTTGAAAATCTCCCTTGATAGGAGTTCAAACCTAGGATCTCCAGTTTCGTAGCGCATTACGTTCGCGATTGAGGTTACAATCCATGCACCAGGATAAGTTTTTAAAGAGAATAACTGGTTCCACACTTTTCAAAATTACAAATTTTAAGTTTTAAGATCAAACAACAAAAACTTTATGACTAAAATTTCCATCTAAATTATAGAGCTTTTTCTTGAAGGTATCTTAAAATTTAATAACAAAGTATAATAATTGTGCATTTCAGTACACACTGTACGAAACGGAAAAAACAACAAAAGAACAACCTTGTTCTGGATATTCACTCATCTGCTGGATTGAGTAAGCCCCCTTAAGGATATAATAATATTAATAATAATTATTATTTTGGAATAAAATTGTTTTATTATTATGAAATTTCGATTATTATTGTATAATTATTGTTATTATTTCTATTATTCAAATTTCTGGCGACACCCATGGGAACAATTATGAATGAACCCCCCCCCCCCGAAAAATTTTCCTGCCTACGGCCATGGAATTGGCAAAACCAATCTCTCCTGGACCACAAACACAAATTTACTTATCCACTTGCTATTTTTCACTAATCAATACCTACTCATGCAATTAATCACAAATTAAATGTGATTAATTAGGGCTAGGATTCCGATGACCTTAAAATTGCCAAAAAATGCCCTAAAAATTTTGAAAGATTTGTAAAACATATTTATAACTACCAAGAGAAATTCAAATTACAAATTAACGTTACAGTATCTATCACATGTTCATTGTGTATGGTAGCACAAGTAAGAAAGTTCACTTTTTGTCATCTTTTACACTTTAAGTACTGAGTTGCAGTACACAACGAAAATCATATGCAAATTTTCAAAAGTGAATGATTGTCGGTTTTCGGGCAAGAGAGCCTTGTACACGGAAAAATTCTCTCGACTTCCACCGACACAAGAGGAGCGTACTTAAAATTTACAATATTACTTGCTGTTAAGTCACTTTCAATTCCATAGAGTGCAAATTGCTTCCCTGACAAAATGTCCAATACAAAGCACAAAACTTTGTACCCCTTGTTTTTTTTTAACAATAATCCTTCTGGGGACAATGTATTTACTGATAGAGGGGGGAAATCACATTGTCTGAGCTGAATTGTTACACAACAGTTTGTGTCAACAATGCTGCACAGAATTTTTCTTTCTATCTTCAAACACAGTCCTTCAGAACTGCGCTGAAGACAATGAGACGAGAGTCGGGAACATCTCTCCTTCAAAGGATGGCATGTAAAATGACCCTTCTTTCACCAAAATGTAAGAAAATGCATATGTCTTTCAAAAGGCCGAAAAATGACAAACGGTTTAAAAAGTTTAAAAAATGAACTTTACTCCAAAAAGGGTCAAAAAATGCAAAAAAAATGCCCTAACAAAGGCATCCCAATTTATTCACTTATGTGTAAAACACGTTCCTATCTACTTATGTAACGTTTCTGCCTTACCAAAAAAAAATATTCATTTGCATCAAAATCCTAGTCCTATGCATACGTAGGTGGGATTTTTTTCCCCAAGGAAGATGTGCAAGCAGTGTGTGAATTAATGGCGCAGGTGCCTGGGATTCCCACTCCCCACTACACAAAAATTATCCCCGGCAAAAGAAAATTACATTTATCCCTGCCAGGTATGTTTTATCGCCCTCAAAGAAAATGGAATTGAAAGTACATAGTGTACACTTTCATAACAATGGAACAAACACAATTGAAAAATCATTCCGTGTCCATCAACGGTCCAGGCTTGAAGATTGCTCTGCCGAAAAGTATGCAGCATTCTGAAACAGCCCAACCTATCAAACAGAGACAACAGCGGCCTGTTTCCCACTAAGTTTTCATGCCACAGTCTTGATATTTCACTTGAATTAAAGTGCTCACAAGAAATTTGTAGGTATGCACTATGGCCATTAAGTTTGAACTTGGCAATAAAAATTTGGTCAAGCTTTTGGTGTTTCTAGTTCATTTGTGTAAGAGTGGGGTTTTCTTAAAATTTAATTATTACTAAGTGCTTCTAAATTACATGTGAATGTTATCATAAGATGTAAAGATCTAGGTTAGAACCAATGTTCTAGGGTACTTAGCATGGGCATAAATTGGGACCTAACTTTGAAGGGGTAGAATTATACTGGGTCTACTTTTTTTCACGTGCCCGCACGGGTAAAGCATATGGTGGATGTTTAAAACGGCGACTCATAGATGGCAGCACTTTGCACGGCGTTGATCTCGCTCCGCTTAAATATTGTACATAGGATAAAGGGAGATAAAATTATATATATGTATTGTTAGTATATAATCGAAGATTGATCTATGGTATTATAACAATAATGAACTATGAAATAGGATATAAGAAGAGAGGATAACAGTGTTCACCATATACGTTATGACCCGAAAGGTCAAGAAGTCGGGAAACTTTTCCAATTTTGTATTTCTCTTTTATAATCCTGTTGGAAACTAGATTCTCAATCGAGTTTTGGTCGCTTTTCCCCTGGCTGCACCAAACCACACGAGTTGCGTATCAAAGAGCGCAGATAAGATCGCGAACCTCTGACTCTCCCTTTCGGTTGTTTTAACCTGGCTGCGCCAAGTTCTAGGCCGCACCACAGCACGGCGTAGTTGCGCATTTCATATGCGGCACCGTGTTAAGGAGCGCAGATAAGATCGTGAACCTTAACTGTCATTTCTGGGTCTTCAAGTAGAGTCTGTCGGCACATTGGTACATATATACACGTACACAGATGCCAAGAAGCGTGGGAAGCGCGCTGGCCACAAGACATCCTAGATGTGGACCCCGATAAATAAAAGGATGTTCCTGTAAATAGTTATTCAGTTGTCAGCAGACGTGACAATTGTAAGAAGAAGTAGTTTGCTCATTATTAAGTACTGTATTACAATAAGAAGATTACTGATTTGTAAGAAGAAGAAGTCTTACCATATTGAAAATTGAATTGGAAGAAGCAGCAGCCTTCCCATATTGGTTATTAGATGATAAGAAGAAGTAGTCCTTCCTATACCATGTAAGAAGAAGAAGTCCTTATTGGAGATTGAATTGGAAGAAGAAGAAGCCTTCCCGTAGATATATTTCCATATACCCACAAGGATATACGTATATGTAGATAACTAATAGACATCTCGAAATACGATTATGTATATCAAATGAATGTAATCTGAAGAGAGAAGAATATACGGTGCATTGTACCTTCTGTAGTGGATTAAACAAGTTGTTTCCTTAAGGTTATCTTTCAGCAGGCGCGGAGCGTCCATGTAAGCCGTGTAAGCCGGGCTTACACTTCATTAGTTCTAGTAAAATGTATGTAATTATCTGTCAATAATTCGTAAACAACTTCAAAGTTCAAATCGGGTCGACACCAGTGTTCGAGATTCTGTTTGTTAGATTGCAACACTTCAGCGCCAGGCGGCACACGGGATCTCCCTCCTTCTGCTTGTAGAAAGCTGTAAGCCTTCTGGATTTTGCCTTACAAATTTCTGACCGCGAACGAGCAGTGCCTACCCTATCTGGGTGCAAGGCCCGTTGCCTGGGTGGAGAAGAGTGGGCCCGAATCCCACGTGTGTAAACCTTCCGGCCAGAGGCTTACAACAGCGTTGCAAACCTTATATTTACAAAAAGTGTTGTTCATGGATGTCCGCAGTATTTCTTTCCACCAGGAAGGATTAAGCATAGTAATTTTTCCAGGAGTGGGGGTAAACTAGGTATATTTCCCCCATAATAAAGTTGCCTCCTCAAAAGATACAAATTCAATTTGAAGTTAACATTTTTCTGCAACGTCCTTACAATAATTGACATTATTTGATGTGAATGAAATGAAATTATATGTGTGAAATATATTATTTTATGGTTGACATTCATTTTCCAGGAAGGGCTTCCTCCCCTTGCCCGTTATGGACTTCCATGGTCTCGTTTAAACTCCGTAATTATGCTACATACTACTAAATTGTTCTGCGATCTACATATTATTAATATTAATTTGTAACAAAAAATAAATATAAATTCGAATAGTTCTACCAACGGGTTGAGTTCGACGTCATACGTGAAAAGTTTGAGAAAATTCAACTACCACGAACAGCGGCCCTCTTGTTTAATTTATATCCCCAACTTCCAAACGACTTTTGAAACTTGGGCGAGATTTAACACCATTATGCTTGGGTTGGCTTCACTGGCTAACCGTGAATACGCGCCAGCGAGACCAGGTCCTGCAAGAGGAGGGTTCTCCAGCGTTGTCGAGTATGAATGAATGGTTGGCTGCAAAGGAAATTTGAGCCAGTGGTGTTTCAAGGAGTTTTTTTTTTTCCAGGAACAGGGAATTCTGAAGCAAAAAACTAACAGGAAGGAGAAAAAGGAGAAACACCTAAAAATGAGCGAGAAACGGGAAAATTAGATATACAAACACTTGTTTCTGTTTTTCGCTTGTCGGAGAGCACAAACATTGGAAATATTTAGGTCTCTGTTTTTCGTTTATATTTGAACTCAGCTGGTAGTAATTGAGCTAACAAGTGCAATAACTTTTTCAAAAATTAAAATGTTTAATTAAAACTGAATATTGAACCAGTTTTACAAATCTCATGTCAAATGTGAACAAAATATTATTAATTACATAGTCCGAGGTTTAAACACTCTTCGAACAACGTACGAAATGGCTGTTTATGGTCTTTCAGGTGCTAGATTTTCTTTTACACTACCCTTAGATAGCACTTACATCTCCTTTCACAGAAATTTCTGGATAAATCCTTAGAATTAGCGAGCATTTGTTTTATATTTTATTGTGTTTTTTTTTACGAAATATAATGGAATTTTAAAGCAAGACAGGGAATTTATTTATGTCTGAAAGGGATATTCCCTCTGAGTCCGAAATAATCAGTGCGTTGAGCAGTGACCACTTTTTGATGTGATTTGTATTTGTGTGTTGTGTGCGTGGTTAAAGTCTCGCAGTATTTCTTTGCGACTTCCATCCATTGAAAAGGGGGTTGTCGTCAGGCACGTATCCAGGAATTCCTTTCGGGGGGGGGGCTCAACACCATTTTTTTAAGGGGTATAGTAAGAACCTCACAATTGCGTGTTTAAGACCAGAGGTGTCAATTGGGTTCCAAAACGGGGCAGGGGGGGGGGGGTGCGGAGGGCGTTGCAAGGAAAGTTTACTTTCTCTTGGTAGCCAAGGCTTAAGGTCATAATGTTGAGGCAAAAAAATAAAAAATTGGGAACAACTATCTCTTAAATCGTTGCCATAACGTGAAATCGGAACATTTTTTACCACTCAACTCCTCTGTTTCCACGCATTAATATTGTGTGCCGGAACCATCTCAGTATGTGTGTTTGTCCATTTCATCTCATCAGACATAAAAACATCTATGGTGTCTTTGAGTGTTTTTGCGAAGCTGTTACACATGCACGGGATGGACAATCCACTCGACAACGCGAGATTCAAATTGTGGGCTGCGAACTGGACGCAGACAGCTCTCGAATATTTCTCTCTGATTCGAGCCTGAACACCACTAACGTGTCTTGTCCTCCCATTTTTCAGCTCTTATAAAAGCCGAAACCCAACAAATTGTTCAGATTCAGGCCTTAGCACTCACAAGTGTTCAAAAATGCCTGTCACAGCTTCCGCTGTCTTGTCATATATCGACACGAAACAAAGGAAGTCTTCTCGAATACAGGTGGATCACGAAACAATTAATGCACAGTGAAAACCCTTCCATTCCCAACACATCTATTGTTTCGTCTCCCAGTATGATGAAATGCTTACTCATTTATCTCCAGTGACGTGCCCAAGGGAGGTTTGTTGAGGTAATAACCCCATTTGACCCAGTATTCTCCCTCTCCATTCCGAAAATCCTGGGCACCCCTCTCTTTATCTCGGACATTTTTTAAAATCAACTCACCAGAAGTTTTTATCATCGTATTGGAAATTGAAGTAAGATGCGTTCTTCCTGCAGGTTTGAATATGATCCTTTAGGGTGCTGTCGTCTGCCTGCCTTCACACCTTACCTTAACAAGACCCTAATTTTCCATCCTTGTGACTTGGATTTTCAAGACTTAGGAAGGTTTCAGACCGAAGGGACACGCGATACATGTCGATTGGAATGGGCTAATCAACAGCAACGTTTTATGCCGTAGCGACACAAAAGGCCGCACAAACCTAATTTCGATTTGTGAAATCCCCCTTATTAGGCCACTGTCATTGTCACCAAGAAGTAGTAGCTCTTGTTCACCACAGAAAAAATTATCCTCAACCGGTGGGAATGCTCCTCAGTTTTCCTCTCTCCTATATTTTCTGTGCTTGTTCACTATACAGGCAACACCTTACGATTTGATATACACAGGACATGTAATATGTAGACATTTTAATGAAAAATCGGTTGAAGTCAAGGATGGCTAGGTGGCTCAGTTGGTAGAGCCTGCAATTTCCGCCTAAAATGTCTACATATGCAACATCTTCTTGCTTTCTCTTCTCGACATTCATAAAATTTTCGGCTGTCTCTTTATGGTAGTTAAGTGTTTGAATGTCTTTCGAACCCAGTAGGCTTAAACAAAAGTATTTTTTATACCATGAAATTCTCGGACTGCATATACGAAATTTAGTTCTGGCAAAACTAAATCATCACTCAAAACTTTGATTTTCAGTTGATCTATGCAGTTTATTTCTGTTTTAATAAACCACTCCAATATCCGGTACTGCTGAAATATTCACTTTAGAGAGAGACCTTTGATCTCTTTGGCCCTCGAACCGAAGTAGCACTACACTGAGGCCCCGGAAATTCTGCTGTCGTCAATGTCTTCATTTTCAAATCACTATATCTTATAAAGCAATCAAAGGACGCTGACTGATCTGATCACCAACGACTGTATGAATTGTCACACTTACCTCTGAAATCTCATTAACCGATTCTTTGTACAGATCAACCGAAAAATTGAATCCGCGTATTTATATCCTCATTATATTCTAGAACGTTCCGCAGATAAAACGATTCGTTAATATCGCCAATAGTTGACTCCTTCTCTCATTCAAGAACGTACCCCCTCCCGACTTCCAGAGATTAGAAATTACAACGAATCGCCCTAACTGTGGCACTACCTTTGTTGTGCAGCTTCCAAATGCTGACAAGTATCTACATAGTGCTCAAGTGCGCTGCGAGAACACCGAAAGCACAAGAAAAGTGTACGTGCAATATTATCAACAACAGGGTTATAGAACATTCTCCGTCTTGCCTCGATAATTGTCATCTCCTTAAATCATCGTCACATTATTCAAAAAGCCAAAAACCTGATTTTATCTAGTGTAAAATAAAAAAAAATCCTGGGGGGGCTCGAGCCACCTCACCCCAAGCTTGGATACGTGCTATTAACAATAACAGGGTTATAGAACATTCTCCATCTTGTCTCGATAATTATTTCTCCCAAACTATCATCACATTATTCAAGAAGAAAAAATCCTAGTTTTATCTAGTGTAAACAGAAAAAATTCCTGAAGGGGGGCTCGAGCCTCCTGATTCCCACCTTGGATACGTGCTATTGACAATAATAGGGTTATAGAACACTCTCCGTTTTGTCTCGATAATTATTTCTCTCAGATTTATAAATTTATTATCTTCACATTATTCAAGACGCCAAAAATCTAATTTTATCTAGTGTAAATTGAAAAATTTCCTGAGGGAGGGGGGGGGGGCTCGAGCCATTAACTATAACAGGGGTATAAAACATGCTCCGTCTTGCCTCGATAATTATTTCTCTCCTTACATTATTTTCACATTATTTAAGAAGACAAAAACCTAATTTTATCTAACGTGTGAAAAATTTCCTGGGTAGAGGGTCTAGCCCCCTGTGCCCCATCTTGGATACGTGCTATTATCAATAACAGGGTTACGGAACATTCTCCGTCTTGCCTCGATAATTATTTCTCTCCTTAAATTATTGTCATATTATTTTATTTCACACCACAAGAAATCAAAAACCTCTTTTTATCTAGTGGAAACCTAAAACTTTCGGGGAGGGCTCGAGCCCCCTCAGCCCCCCCTCTGGATACGTGCCTGGTTGTCGTTACTCTGCTGTAGTGTGATAGTGAACAACAACAACTTCATTACGGAAGACAATGAGTGTGATTGTGCGGTGGGGTGGAGAACTTGTTGAAGACGCCGTTGTCCAGCAAGGATTTTGCTGCCATGAAGAAACTTGTGGATGTAGGTAGGCCCACCACTTCTCTAGCAGGAACGGTAACAGAAACGAAAAATTCCCCGATTTTGTGATTCATGGTACGTATGAGCTGATACTTGGTTATGCAGCGGTTGTAAAAGTATTCAGCACTTTTCTGTATCTTTCTGTTTTCGTTTCTTCATTATCATTATTCTCCATTTTATCTAGCTTTGCATTTTTTTATGGTTACGTTACTCATTGTGATAGGAATAAAACTGACGTAATTATCAGTTGAAATGTAGGAGATATACAGCCTAGCAAAGAAAACACCAGGATCAGGGATTTATCCAGAATATTTAATCTGATGTAGTGTAACTTCGTTTTTAAGGGGTGTAAGGTTAAATTTACTGCCAAGATTAGGGTTTTGTGAAAAATTTCAGGGAGGTGTTCTGAAAAAATGGGGGAGGGGTTGATGATTGTGGATAAATCACTGACCCAGCCCAAAAATAAACACAAGCCTTCATCATGCTAGGCTTACACTGTTCGAAAGCTCACGCTCCGCCACTGTCTTTCAGTATTAGTTGCCATGAGTGTCTCATACTTTACCCTGGCCTAAGCCGGAGTGGTGCTACCCTCTCCGGGACGTAGAATTTTGAGGGAGCAGAATTAAACTTGGCCTTACTTTGAGGGTATAGAATTATACTGGGCCTACTTTTGAGGGAGCAGAATTAAACTGGGCCTAACTTTGAGGGGGTAGAATTATACTGAGCCTACTTTTGAGGGGGCAGAATCAAACTGGGCCTAATTTTAAGGGGGCAGAATTAAACTGGGCCTAATTTTGAGGCCGCAGAATGAAAACTGGACTTAATTTTGAGGGGGAAGAATCATACGGGGCCTAATTTTGAGGGTGCAGAATTAAACGAGGCCTAATTTTGAGGGGGTAGAATCAAACGTGGAGATAAACTTGGGTGGAGGAGACTCGAAAACTTTGCCATCCTATAAAAACAGCATCCACGATTATTTGCTAGATAACTGACGTTTGCGAAATTACAAATATTACTCTTTATTACTTTGGTCCACAGGTCCCCTAACTTGTCAACTTTAAAAAAGAAAAACTTGAAAATGTTTGTGACGCCCCTTGCCCCCGCCAAGTTACGCATATGGTACTTAGTTTACTAACTGGTAACATATGCAAATTTGCACAAAAGAAGAAAATGAACTGCTTCAGACATGAAATCAGGAATACGCCACTAAATGGGCACCCCACCCCCAACAAAAAAAAAGCCTAATTTGCACAGTGCAAGCAAGACATGTTTTTTCAAAACAATTCTGCTCCCTCAAAAAAAAAAAAAACATTGCTTAAATTTGATACTCTGGCATTCCTGACTCTCATCCAATCTTACAATTCATTTTTGTATAATACTTAATGCAGATTACTGTGACAGACATGAAAGTATGTGTGGTATATGTAATTTTTGGCAAACATTCATCTTCCAGGAGAGGCTGGTTTTCTTCTACCATGGCTATCCTCAAGGATGCAGTTCAATTTAGACTAGCATGACACCATTTCATTCCAAGTTTAAGAGAATCAAGAAAAATCAATTTCCTACCCTTGGCTGACTGTTGCATGCATGTGGAGCATTCATCACAACTTCCACCGTCTCAAGGCAATTTTACTAAGTCTTGTGCATGTAATAAAGAAAATCGCCTCATTAAATTTGCAGCATCTTTCTATTGCACAAATCATGTCCGTAAAATATAGTCACTTACTAATAAAGCACAGACATGCAACTTTTTACATGCAAACTTTTCTTTTGTCAATTTCTAAAAAATAGAAAGAAAAAGTAGGGAAATTTAGTGCTTAAGTTTTGGAATAATCTGTCGGTTCTTGTTCATCTAAAAAATACTAAAGCATTCGTGAAGTGGTGTTAACTTGGTTATATTAAACTTCATATCTTTCAATGCAGATTTTGAAATCTTAACAAAGAGTGCCAACACTATATGAGGACCACTGCAGGTCATGGCCAGTGATGAATTCAGGGGGGTGGCCTGGGGACGGAAGCCCCTCAGGTAAAATAAAAGTCTCTCCACCCCGAAAATTTCAATAGCCTGGCAGAGCAGACAACATCTTATAGCAATTCTATATTGCTTCATGTTGAAAATACTTTCCTTCGGAAAGATGGTAACTATGTTTCTTTCCATGTGGGCTGCGTTTCTTCCCTCCCCACCAGGGAAGCTGTTTCCAAAGTTTGGTCAAAACAACGCCGGACAATTTCATTGGGCCAGGAGGACACGTGATCCACCAAAACCTACAGTTTTTGGAAACAGTGGAAAGACAGGACACAGTGTGAGACGAGGTTCGAAAGTGACAGTTCGCGTCAAGATTTTTTACTGGACAGGGTATGCGTTAAGTACACAAGAGTGCGCCAGGAACTTATACAGTAGTGTGTGTGCGAGAGAGTTTGAACCCTGGACAGTTATGTACCATAAAGTTGTACAAGCATGTGTGGTAAAAATTGGCAGTTTTATTAAGGTGCGAAGGGGCTGTAAAGAGGCGTAAGTTTCGGTTTACATGTGTGACAAGTGTATCCTTTTTAAGTAAGTATGATAAGGTCATATTTTATTAATTAAATATGTTGAATAATTTGTTTCCCTCATGTAGAAGAGGTAGAAATTAAATATCTGATCATTGGTAAGTGCAATGGGTAAGGAAGACCACGTAAAGTTAGGTCGAGCTCTTGGCTTATAAATTCCCCTAACTTCCCTGGCCGAATCCTGGAATCGACCGTTAATAAACCCTGAAATCGGTTGTAAGCAAAGAAGTTTGGAAACCATGTGCAATTCGGTTTTCTATCATTCACTTAAATTTAATATAGAATGTACTTTTTCTTGATGTTCCGTAATAATAAATACTGATTCAATCTTTTTAATTAAAAATCGAAGTAATGAATGAATTTAAATATTATCCATTTTGATAAATGCTAGGGTAACTGGTAATCTATATAAAAATGTATGTATGTATGTATGTACCAGGTGGTTATAATTAAAGTGACGGTGTTCAGAGTGGTACAGCATGGGCTGTAATGAGAGTAGCAGTCTGAAACTTCGTAGATATGCTAATGAAGCAATGCGCTCGTGAATTATGCACAAAAAAAATTAGTTTCAATTCTCGCCACCAGGGTAAAAAATGGTGCTGTAAGCCATCAAAACGTGGTATAGTTACAGGAAAAAGGCAGGAAAGATCAAACACATGAGAACAATGGTTCTGGCATGTTTATTAGGAACTATGGTTACAAGAACTGTTCAATATGGCCTCCCAATTCAGCAACATGCTGCATTCATAACACAGCATGTCTGGTGAAATCTGAGCGACATGTCGTTGTATGCTAGCCTTCAGATCAGGTAGAGACCGGACATGTCCCTGATAGACACGATCTTTTAAATATCCCCACAGCCAGAAGTCACATGGATTAAGGTCGGGGGATCTGGAAGGCCATGCATCTGGAAACTGCCTAGAGATGATGTGGTCATTAGTCAAGGTTTCTCGCAGCAAATCTTTCACGTGGCGAGTGACATGTGGTGTTGCCCCATCTTGCATGAAAATGGTGGTGTGTTCACAGTTCCGTTCTTGCAAAGCTGGAATGACGTGTTGCACAAAGAGGTCCCTATAACGTGCAGATGTCACTGTACACCAAACAGGCCCTCGAGGTGTCATCTCCTCAAAGAAAAACGGACCAAGAATGAAGGAGCTAGTGAACCCACACCAAGCAGTCACGTAAATTGAGTGCAATGGTTGTTCCTGCACAACATGTGGACGAGTGGAACCCCATATGAGACACTTCTGAGTATTCACTGTACAGTCCAGAGTAAAATGCGCCTCATCAGTCCACAGAATATTCCCCGGCCACATGTCATCCACTTCCATGCGTGCCAAACACTGATGGGCAAACTCACGGTGTTGTGGAATATCTTGGGGTTTCAATTGGTGCACAGTTTGAATCTTGTAGGGATACCAGTGTAAAATGCACCGCAAAACCTTGCAAACTGTTGACCAGAGGAGTGACAATTCACGTGCCACAGCTCTAGCACTTGTTGCAGAAGTTGAGGCATGTGCTGCACGGTCAGCTACAGCAACTTCGTCCACAACTTCCACGGGGATGGGCCGCCTTCCTTTCCCTGGTGCAACACCCAATTAACCTGTTTCCTCGAATTTCTTCATCATCTTCTTCAGCCCATTGACATGGGCCCTCTTCTCAGCCCTTTCTGTTGGCATATTTCCGCAGTGCAGCATTGCTATTGCTCCCATTCTGGTAAAACAACTTCACTAGCAGTGCACGGTCTTTCTTCGCAATAGCCACTGCTTTTTACACGGAAAAATTCAAACTTTTAATGTTCGGCAAACATTCACATCACTAAAGGAAAAAAAGCAACAAGTGTCACTAACAACAACCAGGGAGCTCACACAATGGTTAGGCAATGTCACTGACTTCGACGTCAGAGTTACGCAAAATTCCACGTTTTGACTGCTTACAGTGCCAATTTTTACCGTAGTGGCAAAAATTGGAACTTTTTTTGCATAATTCGCGAGCGCATTGCTTCATTAGCATATCTACGAAGTTTCAGACAGCTACTCTCATTACAGCCCGTGCTGTACCACTCTGAACACCGTCACTTTAATTAAAACCACCTGGTATGTTTGTTCTGGCATAAATCTCGAATGCCTGGAGCAATTTCAACCACACTTGGTACACATATGACTTACAATCTGGAAAGAATTACTGTGGGGGTAAGACACCCCTGGCACCCCTAGAGGTGGGGGTGGGAAGACCTGTAAAAATAATAAAAAATGACCGATATTAGTGTGGAATCCATAGTTTTCGAGGTTGCTAAGAATAGTGACACTCCGAATGCCGTTCAACTCCAAGTTCATCACCTATCAGCAAGAGGGTTATAAAAGTAAAATTTCTCATTAATCCAGGCTGCAGACTTCGGGAGCCTGCCTCTCTCCCCAAACAACCCATTCATATATGTAAGGACGAAATCAAAATTCTTGCACAATCTGAAAAATCGTCAATGTTATTTTCGTAGGATTTTATAACTTCACTGATTATAATATAGTTGAAAGGGGGGGGGGGTGGCATCTCCCCTGGGTAGGGGTCTGACCTACAACTTCAGATTTCAGCTTTCGGAAAACAGGGAAAGACATTTTGTGGGTGAGTGAAATTAAATATAATTTTCTTCAGTAATTTATTATTATTAAATAAATATGATAAATTGCTGACATATCCCTGAATATTTTGTATCAATTTACATTGAGATTTCCAATTTGAAGAATGGATTGGGGCCTTGCATTCTAATCTTGCCTGGGGCCTCACGATACATTGCTACGCCGATGACCACTAACTCAACATATGGAAACAGGTGAAAACGACTCACTAGTCCGCTATGATGAAGGAAGCCAATTCACAAATATCACCACAAATTAAGCTCTAAGTGGTCAAAGATATACTACAAAAAGATAATACACTACAGAACCGAACATCACTTATGGTTGAAGCCGTCATAGGTTACTGTCCCTATGTGACAAATGGCACAGGCTTCTACAAAAAAACAAGAAATTGTTCATACTATGGGAATGAGAGACGCGGTAATAGATAATTAAGGTACTGACGTTTTCCACGAAGCTGTTTTACATTATTTTCTATTAATTTCGGTAGCCACTGCAATTGGTTCACCAATGTCACCAATACTTAGCAACATACACACCAAAAACTTCGAACACATAGCCCTCACCCAAAACACATGATATATTCATAACAAGGTCACATGGAGACCACACACTACCAGATTTCCTCAAGCATCTTAATAGTAATCATCCATCAATTTGATTTACTACAGAAAGGAACAAAACAAAAACGCCTGGCATTCCTAGATGTCCTAGAAGATAGATTCAGAAATGAAATATCAACAGCTCTGTATCAAAAGCCAACATACAAGGACATACCTACACTACAAATTAAACCGCCCCAAGATTACAAAGAATGGTGTAATCCATCAGAAGAATATGCTCAAATCTGACAACACTCAGACAAGATCAGGAACACATCACAGATAAAATGAAACTCAATTGGTATCCTCCAACCCTGGCACTGCATTCAGCCCCTTTGACGTTAGGTAAAACTATATTTTGTATAATTTGCTTGCAGTGAAGAGTGGAAATGTAGACAGCAGATATTATTTTGCTCACAACTTGAAGGAAAAATACGCAGAACATGAACAGCAGCTATTACATTCATTCATCTTGTTTATGAGCAGAAGTCTAAGTAGCGAAAAAAGTATTTAGAAGATTCTCTAGACTTTAGAAAGTTCTTTCATAGAAGAGCTTCTATATCTGTACCATTATGTTCTACGTATATTAATTAATCTCGCCCGTAATATGCCAGGTGATCCGTTTGAGATGTCAGAAAAGTAAACCTTTATTCACAAGAGGTTTATGTACGTATCTCCGAGCAGCTTGTTGTAATATAAGCACAAGGGATATAAGTTTCAAATGGGTGGAGGTTTACTGACTTCAGCCACATGGCAGCGCTACTGTGCATGGTAACAAAGGTGGTGATCACGTCACAACAGCGCACACAGTATGTTGTATGGTATGCAATTTTTTTTAGTATTCCATGCATGCTACTGCCGCCACCTCTTGTCTATAAAGGTTTACTTTTCTTACATCTCAAACAGATCACCTGATATGTTCATTTAATACTGTTGAACTTTTGAAAAATGGACTTGGTTTACAAAGCTCTCCCCCTGATAACCCCTGAGCCTCCCCTGGAGATCCATTCTAGTTATGGACCTGCGTCAATCATAACTAAGAGAGCCACCCATACTGTCTATGCTAAATATATATAAGGAACGGATTTTCCCGGCTGAGCTAAGTAGGATTTACTCGATTTTAGTCTCGATTGTATTGTAGCGTTTAGTAAGACTAAACCAAAATTTTCTGATTCTAAGAAGAAAAATATTAAATCACTAAATAGAATAAGTAAATAAGTTTAGAAACGCTAATGCTTCAATGCAATTATTGTTTCAATTGCAAGATAAAATATAAAAAAAGTATACACAACGGTAATACTATGACAATTTTCTAGGGGTGTGCGGGACAGAACTTTTTGGGTTGGGATGGGAAATTTTTTAAATCCAGACATTCGAGACGGGAAAAATTCGCAATTTCCCGACTTTTCTCTGGAAATCTCGAATTCTACACGTCATTTTCACTTTAAGCGATTGTTTTCGCATTTCTGGTACAAAAACGAACAATTTTCGATAAGTTCCAGACATTTACAATGCAGAAAATGTCGAGAATTAACGACTTTTAAAAAATGACCATTCGGTATTTTCCAACTGCTCAGGATCCCAAAAAGTCGGGAATTCATTTCCCGAAGCGGGGATTGGGATGGGAATTTTTTTTTTCTCGGTCCCAGTCCTGACTTTTCAGGATCCCGCACACTACAACCATTTTCTAATATTCGAAACATATCCTATTTATGTTCATTGTTGGATAAAAAGTTCTGGATCAGTTCTAGACATGTACTAGATATCCAGAATTGTATGTATTTTGGATATCCAGTTTTGGACAAGATCTGGATATGTTTTGCATATCCAGAATTGGATGTGTTTTGGATATTCAGTTTTGGAAGAGATCTGGCAACGTATTGGATATTCGGAATTGGACAATGTTTCTTACAACCGAGGCTGTGTATTAGATATCAAGAATTTGTCGAGTTTTACATGTCCAGTTCTGGATATCCTAAGACGTCCAAAGGATATCCAGAATTGGATATCCAGAAATTTATATCTAATGGAAATTCAATGGATATCCATAATATCCATGGATCTGATCTGGACATTGTTGATATCCAATGGATATCCCTGGGAGATTGTGTTGTATGGGCATGGCCAAGCAAACAAATGGCAAATTACGAAGACTAACTCATAAGGCACAGCATGCATACCATACCTCTCTGGGTTATTGGAAAAGGCAAGAAGAATTGGTTCAAAATTCCAACTCAAGATATCATTCACTAAGAAAACACCAAAACAGAAAACCCCATACAAGCCAGAGGAAACTGCATATGCAACATATGATGTGAATGTGGGCAACGTTACATAGGAGAAGCAGAAGAGAATACATTAACAGAAGCAGCACACATTCGAAGGTGAAACAGATTCCAAACATGAATGGAATGAATAGCATATAATGCAGTGGGACAACATAACAGTACTGCTCAAAGAATCAAATTGAAAACTTAGGAAAATGAAAGCAGACTTCATAGCAAGGGCCCAAACCCCTGTAAGTCATCCCAGTGTGTAATTCGAGCAATATGGTCCCCTTCTCCTCAAAACCTTAGATGTGGTAGAATAAGTGGAGCAAAAATTAGTACAGTACTTCAGGAGTGTGAGTTGGAGTAATTAGTTAGCACACCGGATCTGTAGTAAAATCACAGGTCTGTCGTATGTTTGATCCTCAGCACCGGCAAAAATAAATTTGTTCACCTGAGGACAAGAGAAGAGGAACACTCTTAAAACATAGTTTTGGAATATGTATAGTTAAAAGTGCTAGACAATGGATAATGTCCAATTAACATTGCATGCTAATGTACAACCACTGTCACTAACGTTTAGAGAATTAACCAACACTTCACGATGATCGGCCAGATTTAAATATAGGGATGGAGCAGAGATAAGAAAATCTCAGTCTCATCTCAAAATTCAAAACAGGCCAAGACTAGGTTTGTAAAACTCGAGATGGTAATGGCAGCAAACGCTTTGAGATGAGATAAACTTTCATAAAACTGAGACCAAGTCTCATTCAAGATCTTGGTATGATATTTGAAAAAAAATATCAAAACCAAATTTGTCGCGTAATCTAAGGTATCAGGCTTTGGGTTCCAGCTACGGGAGGAGTATATCTATCTGCTTATTTATAAATAAGTCACATATATTGTTTATATTACGTAATTGCAAAGTCAATAGGTCAGTAGCAAGTGTGAGCCTGTGCTGCATAGTTTCACATATGTTCAGGATTAGTTTTTGAAGGCATCAAACCAAAAAAAAAAAAAAAAAAAAACATGAACAAAAAAAACGTGTTTGTCGTGATGATGATATGGAAATTTGTGTGGTGACACACTGCGTATGTTGTTTATATAACCTATTCCAAGACTCAAGATGAGACCAGCACACTGCTAGGTTTCATTGTGATACAATCCGTACTCAAACTTTCACAGCAGCCTGCATCTGAAGATAATACGTTATCTTTTTTGTTGTTGTTGTTGTTGCCATTGTTGTTTTACAAAATTATTGACTTTTTCATGACTTTTTCTTGACCATTCCTCCCCCCCTTTTATTCTTAACATTTATTTAATCATCCCCTGCTTAGGTATAGTTGGAAATGAAGAAAATAAATATTTTTATTCAATGAAAAACCCCTACCACAAGGCCGGTTAAGATGAAAACTGAAGCTGTACTTTTTGTTAACAAGAGATTTAGACCTGCTTTAATTAGTAATGCATGTAAAAATTAATGCTTCAGACTTCATCCTGGATGTGGGATGACCACATTACTTTTTACAAAACTTCACGTATACAAGAATGTAATTCTTAAGAAACGAATTCAACAAATCTTAACCAGAACTCGAAACAATTTTAGATTTCCAAATATTAAATTTTATAAAATCCCAGTACTGGTATATAACAAGGTAAAATCCTTGTATATTGAAAAAAAAAAAAAAAAAAAGCACAAATTCTTGACCCGAAGCAAAATTTCTTGACTATCTTGACTGGTAGACACCCCTATTTTACATCACTTACAAGTGCAGCAGAATTATGTGGCTGAGATTAGAACAAAGAAAAGAATGTATCAGACACGTGCCAAAGTGCGTTACGGAAATTGCAGGAATAAAAACAAAATATCACATGAAAATTACACACAGCACTGATCAATGAAACACGTTTTGCTCACTTACCTTAAGTTCTTTGGCCTTCTCTTCCAGCTCCTGCAGACACCAGCCGACGTGGAAATCCAAGGGTTTCAAGCGGAGCTCCATGTCTCTTATCCACTTCCTCAAGCACCTGACTTCATGTTCAACATCTGAAAAATACAAACAAGTCTGCATTGTAAACAAAAATCGAGTAAGTTAAAAATCAAAATTCTGACCATTCTTGAAAATTTACTCCAATCTCAGCAAAATCAATTGAAAATTTGTAACCAGCACAGTGTGCTACCTTGAATTCCAGCCCAGAAATACTTGCTACACAATAAGATTAAACGGTGGTGGTAACATGACCTGCAGTAATGAATAACGAACCCCACATAAATCACGTTTCATACTGTTCAAGATTCAGGGTGTTTTGCATTTCACATTTAATTTGTTTTTCTTTACTCCCGCTGGGAGCATTACTTCGTGAGAACACAGAACTCAGGGAAGATGTGTGCGAAGTGTGTACAAGGCATTACGTAATTTGTATTACAATAACAAGCATTTTAGTGCAAACATCTACTATTCAAGTGTGTATATATTATAATGAGCATAAATTAAATGCAGTTAGTTTTACGTGTTGAGTGTTATATTGTGTTGAATCAAACCTACCAGTGTAATAAATACGTCCACTAATTCAGAAAGTCAAACTACACATTTACGATGGTCCTACAGAATCAACATACCACGACACATGCTATCTCTCATTAATTTTCAGTGCATAAGGCACCATGAAACTTCTTGTATACAAAAAAGAATCTGACAAGAATTTAACAACCAGTGTGACACAAAAATATGTACAAATATCAAATAAATGAAATGTTGTTTTGTTTTTAGTAACACAGAATTTTCAGCCTTCATATGTGAAGTTTGGCGTTTCCATGTTGCAAATTTGTAAGTTTTCCAATTAAATTCGAAGGTCCACTGCCTTCATTAACCGAGTATGTGGCGTCTGGGATGGAGATGGCCAGATGCAGCATCCTTAGTTAATGAAGGTAGTGAGCATTCAAAATTAATCTGAAAACATACAAATTTGCAATGCAGAAACACCAAACTTCACATGTGAAATACTAAAACCACATTTACTGCATCCATCATGAGTATTGTTTTATATCACACACAGTTTATTTATTTATTTACTTAATTAAAGTTTCAGATAGAATATTGAACGGCCATTCTTGTACTGAACGTGCAACAACAACAAACCAGGCCACAGAAGAAAAAATATATTTTGAAAATTAATAAAACGTTTCACATCCTTTGTTAATGTTTGGCAGAAACTGGCAAGAAAATGTTAACATTTGGTAGTTGATTATTATAAAAGTGCAGAAGTCTATAGAAAATGGAGTGCTAGAGAAAATAGAGACTGGTAGTTTTTGATTATATTGATTGATTAGAAATTCAGTTTTACTTTTATCATCAATGATTTCATGCAAAAATCTCATGCCAAATTGGTTATCAAGAAATGTGTAGTGGGTGGACATTCAAAAGAGACATAATATCTGAGGAAAGTCTTGAAGCTTTCCTGGCAATGAATGATGAAAATATTTGCTCGGGCTATCAACTATGCGAGTTATGGAAAAGATTCCAAGCTTTCGAGAGCTATCATCACTCTCATCATCTGCCCTGAAGACATAACATCTGTTTAATGAATTTGCCTCACAGAAGGCATTCTAAGGAGAACAACGGCAACGAAAAAGTTGAGGACAGAATCAATCCTCAAAAGATTAGTTTTAGAAGCCGTGGTCCAGGTAGGGGAGCAGTATTCCAAGACATGGGAAATGATTTGAAGAATATGTTAATGATGACTGATTCTGGATTTCAGTAAAGCTGTACAGAAGACTCCTTTAGTAGTATCTGTAATGTGCTCATTAAAGTTTACTCTTTGGGCAATGATAACACCAAGATCTGTTTGAGAGGAAACTTTTTGATGGATTGTTTTCGAACGAATAAATCGACTTCACTTTCTTGTCTTGAGGAAAATAGTAAGGCAGCAGCATTATTGGGGGTTCAATTCTAGATTCAACAGAGCACTAAACAAGTATAGCCATGTAAGAGCTTTTTGAAGGATTAATAAATCATGCTCTGACGCAATTTCTTTGAAGAGTTTACAGTAATCACCAAACAGAAGTATATTTATAGACACAGAAGATAGTCTTGTCAGGAAGATTACCCACGTAAAGAAGGAACAAAAGATTCGCTGGTGGATTCCACTCAAACAGGTAGAAAACTGGAAGAGTTACCCAAAAGGATAACACACTGCTCTCGTGAATGCACATAGTCTTTAGTAAAGATAGAAATTTACCATGAATGTTGAATCTACAGAGCATTCCCTGACATTCGCTACGAGACTTGGTCGTCATCAGCGCTTGTCTTTCCCGGTGAACGAGTCCGCGACAGTCGCTTATATTAAACCTCGTAAAAAAAGTTTAGAGTAACAGGGTCAGTTCTGAATACAAGTGGAAAGAAAAATGGGGAAATAAATTATACAAAGACAATCCGCACACCATCCGCGAGTTAAGAGAGAGTATTGTATGAGAAATCGGGAGAATTACAGTAGACGAACTTGCACGTGTAAATGCCAATTTCCTTCGGAGATGCCAGGAATGTGTTGCAGCAGAGGCACATCATTTTCAACACCTTCTGTAGTCAAGGTTAGTACACAATATGAAAACTGTAATTTTAATAGCCGATTCTAGCGACTGTCACTGACCTGTTCACCGGGAAAGACAAGCGCTGATGAAGGGCAGCTTGCCGCCGGGCAGCTTGCCGCCGAGTCTTGTAGCGAATGTCAGGGAATGCTTTGTAGAATGACATTGATGAAGGAGATTATGGTTAATTCTATCAAAGGCTTTTGAAATATCAAAATATATAACATCAAGCTGGTAATGATCTGAAATAGATTGAGTAGCACGAGAAAGAAATACTGAAAGACTGGTCAAGCAAGAGCTGCCTGGAATAAAATCATGCTAAGCAGTATTTGTATGAGTCGATGTAAACCTCAGCAACAAGTCTGATTCCTCACAGATAATAGAAAGTGGTGACAAAAGAGAAATTAGTTTGCATGACTTTACAGAATACTAAGGAAATATGAGAAATCTATTTAAAAAAAAAAAACATTGTGAAACAACACTGCAGTTTATGCATGATAATCAGAAAGTTTGACACTAGTGATATAATATGATTAAAATCCATCGTGCTATGCAGGGTACTCCAACTATAAGCATCAATTTACCAGTTTTGTCCTGCACCATGGCTGTGTGGTCTAAGGCACCACACTTTGGGCTTAGCTTACAGGCCGTGTGCAGGTTCAAGTCTCCTGGGGGAAGTGTAACAACTTTTCTCCTGTGATTTCGTCCAGTGCATGGGACCAGAGGCAACCCACCATCGCGATGAAATTGAGGAGTTACTAATGAGTAACATAAACTGGTCATGGCAAACCTACGACGACGCCTGGTGGTTTTTCGTGCTGACAACATGTCACCCCATAACTGGTTGGATGATTGCTCACTTTTGGTGGGATTAAGCTGGCAGTCGGTAGGTAGCTACTGGCTCTCATGGGCTGTTGCACCATGGTTATTATTATTATTAGAGCCTGGAAGTTTGGCAAAATGCCTCTTTTTATCTACTGGATATATTGATAAAATTTTTCCGGATATACGTTTTTTATGTTGTTTCGAATGTTTTAGAAGCCTTTTCATTTTGCCTATTTTGCCTATTTGGGACCCCACTGCCTATTTTTAATTATAATGCCTTTTTTTGCCTTTTTCAATGAAATTGGACCATTTTTTTTAAAAAAAAGTGTGTATATAAATTATTTTTCTCCCAAAAAACGTTGTTGGCATTTATTTTTCTTCCGTTTATTATGTGAATAATTTTCGCTTTATTGAAGTAATATTGAACTCACGCATGTTTCAACATTGCTGAAGGAGAAAAGTGTGAGAGAAAAGTATTTCATGCTGAGTTAGGATTTTGGCTTTCGGTTAACATTTCCTTGTGCGTGATTGACTGCTGAAAACCTGTTGCAGAACATCTGCACAATTACGTCATCACGTCCAGCATCCGTGTCAGGACGTTATTGACAAGAAACAGCACTAATGCCCAAGGGCCTTTGCATGCATTCCAAATTCAAGTTCTCTATCTTTAGTTTAGTTCTGAACTTTGGAGGGAAACGATCGTGTATTTGTCATCATGCCGAAATTTAGTGTGCCATTAAGTGGTAAGTTACATGGTTACGTGCGTGAATTTGGTGAAAATTGAAATGCTCTTCCCAATGTAGATTTTGACATTTTGCCAGAAATTATAGATAAAAGTAAGCGACTTCCAAATGTGCTCTTTTTTTTGTTTATTTTGCCTTTTTTTTCATTTTTAGTGCCTATTTTCCACATTATAAATGCCTTTTTGCCTGCCTATTTTAAAGAAAATAAATGCCTGAACTTCCGGGCTCTAATTATTATTTACCATTTATTGATTTAAATATTCAAAACTTACATCAGAATATACCAGTTATGTGATCACAAAATACAGTTTTTTCACATAATATTCACAAAAAATCAATGGAAACTTCAAATTTTGCATAACTTCCATGATAATTAGGCTCCACAGAAGTGTCGCACAGCATTTTTGCAGACTGCATGAATGATCAAATTGTTGAATAAGCATCAGCAGGTATCAGTATATAAAATCTAACCGATACTTTCTGATACTGATACCACCAATATCAGCCGATACTCATACATTGGCATTACTGAGACCTAATTCAGGTTCTGCTTGGACAGTATTTGCATCTCCTGGAACCTGTTTGGATGAATTCTACAACAGCCACAATTCACGTCGGAACAGGCAACCATGTTCTATGGCAAAATCAGTGCAAGCCTTTTATCTGCATAGGTATGGGAGATCCCTCCACATGCACACGTGAACCCAGGCAGCAACTGAAAATCATACATACAATTATGCATCACCCTATATAGAGGATCATTTCAGAAAAAGTGATTACTCAACAATACGTCCACTGTCTTTCACTGGTGGCAACAATTAATTATGAATTCAGATAAATGGCTTTTATTCCCCCCTCTACACGTGACATGTCACAGTACCACAGATTGACATCTGGTGGCAGCACTGGGCTGACTGTAGCCATATTGAGTAGTGTGTTCTAAAACAATTTTTTCCAGAAAAAGAAGGAATTGTGTTAATCAAAATTCAAGTTGGATGTAAAGAAATGCTGTTAAGTGAGAACTTGTGCAAGCTTATGACGAGGAACTTCAATAGCCAACAGTGGTTAAGTAGTTTGTCATACTGATTCACCAAGACCAACAATTCCAACAAGCAGCCAGCAATATTAAAGTGATGCTTCTTGGCAAACCTATGACTATGAAGTTGCTTTCGTTTATCTCACAGTACCAAAGATAGTTACTGTGAATCATGAGTATCACAGAAACTTTCTGAAGAATCACCTTCATCCAGCTATTCATTGGAAACGAGCAAAAGCTTCTGGAGAGATATCCAATTGGGCTGTGCCATAACTCAAGGTGCAATGTTGCAAATTCTGTGTGGCAACTGCTTGAGCGGTGTGATTGGTCTGAACGAAGGACCTATAGTGCTATTGTCTAGACACGAAGTGAGGAAATCAAACAATTGAAACTCAAACATTACCCCAAAATGCTGATGGACAATGGTTTCAAACAGACTGGTTCAAAATGTTCAAATGGCTACAGTATTCAGAATTTCTAGATGAAGCATTCTGCTATGCTTGTGGGCAATTTCAGCCCTTTGGAACCAAAGAAGTGGCATTTACATCTAAAGACTTTAAGAACTCTTGATAAAACGAAGCAGAACTAATGGAAGATAAAATGCTACACTTACCAACATAGAAGCAATGTTAAGGTGGATAAAAAAAAAAAAAAACTGTTCATTGGTGGAAAAATGAACTCTACACTAATGAATCTGAATGTGCTTGAAAAGAATCATTGATTGATTTGAAGTTTGATTTATTTTACTCTGCTTTTCTGCCACTTTTGGCTAATCGAGAAGATGAGGACTGATGAAGAGATAATCACAAATATGCATGGACAACATAACACAAGCCACCCAGAGAATTATACTGACCGAGTCCAGGTGCCAGAGTATCACTAGTCTGCAAAATGCAGTCCGGGGTGTACTACCAGGTGTGTCTGTTAATAATTCTTAATTGATCCGAAAGAAAACAAGTGTATCTGGGGAGAAAGGTAACAAATGCTTTATTCAAAGTATGCACCATCGCTAGCTATACATTGTGCCCATCTGTCCGTCAAATTGTGGATGCCCTACCAGAAAAATCGTTCACATTTTGAGGTGATCCAGTTAGCAAGCCATTGTTCGACATCTTCGTAATTGTTGAATTGTTGCTGGAAAAGTGAGTGAGACATCGATAAAAACAAGTGGTATTCCAAAGGGGCTAAGTGCGTATGGCGGGTGGGGTAATAATTCCCAGCCAAGTGAACCAAATGGTGTGTCTGACGTCTTTCGCTGTGTGTGAAGAGGCCTTGTCGTGCTGCAAAATCACTTTTCCATGTCGTGTCGCCCAATCTGGATCTTTCCCATGGCATGAAGGTGATCAGATATGGTTTGGCGACGAACATTTAACTTCTCTGCTAGTTGTTGTTGCGTTTGCGTATCGTCTTCATCCAACAGTGATTGCAATTCGGCATCTTGGAATTTTTTTGGCTGGCCCGGGCAATCTTTGTCTTTCAAGTCGAAACCAACGCACACATGCGTCTTGCATTAGGACATTGTCACCGTACGTTTCCACAAGGATATAATGGCTTTCACTCGCGTTTTTCTTTTGATTGAATAAGAAAAGCAGGACGTGCCGCACATGCTCCTTATTTGGTTTGAAGGTCGACATGTTTACCACACAAACCCAATATCACGATCACTAGCACTCGGTTGCACATCCACGGCGTTTTGACAGGTACTGTCCTGGCAACACACTGACGTAACAGTTGAGACTGTGCGCCAACCCTTGCTTCCAGCGCCATCCAGCGACGAAATTAAGAATTATTAACTGGCACACCTGGAACATGGAAGGGAGGTTGGCATTGTCTTCAAAAAGGGTCACTAATAATACTGATATTTTGGGGTGTGTATCATGAGATTTGCA
Source organism: Lepisma saccharinum (assembly GCF_977018435.1). NCBI lineage: Eukaryota > Metazoa > Arthropoda > Insecta > Zygentoma > Lepismatidae > Lepisma > Lepisma saccharinum. The sequence continues at coordinate 5,848,421 of NC_139235.1, forward strand.
GCAGTTATTCAGTATTTTGTAATCGACCAACTGTCTCTTAGGCATTGTTCTTCTAAATGGTATGTATGTGTCCATATTTCAAAATCTTTTTCAAGTTCACATTTCAAAAAGATGCGAAACTGGCAGAATGTTATAAGCAGGTGCTTCAAAATGCATCCTGCTTGTCCCCCGAAATACAAAATGACATTATTGAAATAATGGCTGACAGTATAAGTGAAAATATTGTTAGCAACATTAATACTGCAGATGTTCCACTGTATACTTTGCTTGAAGATGGTAGTACAAGAGTAGGGTGGCCATACATCCTGTTTTGACCGGGACAGTCCCATTTCAGAGGCATGCCCTGGCCATCCTGTTGATATTATAAAAAATCACTATTTCTCCCATTTTATAAAAATATAGGAGTTTGCTTGAAAACTAAAATTGAGACATTTAGACTAAAAAAAATGTGTGTGCAAAACAGCTGGACTGTTTCGAACACTTCAAAGAATCAACATGTTCCATTGCCGTCGAGAACATTCTAGCACACAGCAGTTTACTATTTATGTTAGTTTGTGTCGCTGGTTGTATTGTTTTGTCTCTGCTGCAGAGTACACCTAGTTGGGCTGATATCAAAAACAACTTTTCCTAACGAATTAGTAAATGCTAATCTATTTTCTAGTTCAGAAGAAGAAACAAAACTGTTCGATCAGTGGCAATGTTGAAGAGAAATCGTAACAAAAAGATTGGAAAGAAAATAATGTTTGTTGGATAAATGGGTACATCCTTTATTGATTATTATGTATCATTTATGTGATCCATACTTTAATAAATAGTAAAATCATGTTAATAACAATAATTTTATAATTAGGCCTAATTGATATTTCAGGAGAAAAAGGGGGGAAGGGGTAAACTGACCTCATTGGGATGTCCTATTTTCAGACCAACATATTATGGTCACCCTGTACAGGAGACAAAAACAACAAAGCCATAGGAATCTGCTATGTAAAGAATGAGACACTCATAGAATTAATACTATGCATAGAAACACTGCAAGGTTTTAATGCAGAGTCTTTTTCAGATCTAACGCTCAATATTCTTCAGAAATTGAGTTTCGATAGTGCCAAATTACTCAGACAGTGTTTTGACGTGGCTTCAGTTATGAGTGGGCAACAAGAAGTGTTCAAGGTCTAATCCAGCAATGATTCCATTGTTCCATATGTTCATTGCTTTAAGCATTGGCTACAAATGGTTATTGTTAAGTGCGAGGATGAAATTTTCTTTCGTGATTTTTAGAACACTGTTAAGTAGTGATGTATTCTCCATTTTACTACATTTACCGCCAGTATTTCTCATGTATTCTTTATATATTTAGCTTTAATATATGGGAAATCAATCATTATATGTTTGCAAACTATTGAAACAAGTGTTTAAAACCAGAGTTTAAGTAAATTATGTGAACTTAAGACTGGTTTATGTATGAACACCACTGATCGTTCTCCATCTCACCCTTCCGAAGACCTGGTTTCCTCCCCAATTGTACACGGAGATGAAAGGGAACTGAAGAAAATGTGGGTGGGTGGCTATTTGAAAACATACGGCCTGTCACCGCTAGAAACAGCGCTGGTGGAAGAAAACGGCTTGTTCCTTTCTTTTTCTGTGTCGTGCTTGGAAGGGACAGAGTTGCTATATGAAGGGAAATTTTATGAAAAATATTGAAATTACCAGAAAATTTGAAATTGCTGGACTCCTGTTTTATTTTACTTGTATGCTTTGGTGCTTTATTTCTTTTTTGTCTACTGCATCTAGTTTGAGGGTGTATAATAAATATGTACAAATAAGAATTGTTGCTGTTCAAATTTTCAGGACACACAACTGCTGGTAAGAACATTTGAAAGTGACTAGGATAATATTTGAAAATTAGAGAGACATAATTCGTACAGATGTACACATCAAAATTTCCATTTTGCGCTGACTAAGCAGCAAGTGTTGGGTTGCTTGCAGTCATCAGAAAAGCTCAGTTTCAGTTTTGTTTAATATTAATGGAAAAGCTTCTTGAAATATTAAGCCCAGTCAATAAAATGCTTCAAAACACATAATGTTCACTTGAATGCTGCCACAGAAACAATAAGGAACATGTGTCAGGATGATACATAAGAAGACATTCTGCAAAAAGAGGAGATTAGGGAGATAGGCGTGGGCCTCCACAATGAAATAAAATACACAATTGTAAGATTATTTTCTTTATCACGGAGGTATTAGGAGAGAAAAGCACACATCTTGTATACAAATGTTGTGCGATAAGGTAAAATGGTAAAGGTACCCCCTGTGCATGTGCACACATGTCATGAAGGCATATGGGGTGATGTGGAGGTAGAGCTCCACATATTCTTGATCTCGGCCATAGTTCAGATGATGTGATCAGCATCACGTCTAGCTGCCTTTACGCCCCATGGTTGTCCCGAGGTATCCATTGATATGAATCTAGGTGGGCCTCAAGCCACACAGAAACAAGGAAATGACTGAAAAATTTCCTGGTCCAGATCATTTGCTACGAGATTCAAACACGCGTCTTTCAGGTGGTAATCAGATCCTCTACCATCTGAGCTAGGGAACAATAATTTACTGTTTGATATATCATCAGCTGAGTCACTTCAATTTAAGAATATTGAATATTTATCATACTTTGGAATCACCATTCTGTCAAAAGAGAAACTATTTGTTGCCAATGCAGGCCTCAAGAAAGTGGATTCCCCCGAGATCTTAAAGAACTATAGAAGACATTTATGCCCTACTTGCTAACATAAGAACATTTGCATGCAATTCAGCATTGTGTGAATAATTTTCCTCCATGTTAACTTGCATCAATAGCGCTCAGAGACTATCAAATGAGCAGTAAACACCTGCCAAATCTGTTTTGTTTCTTTTCTGGCGTTTGAAGAGGAAACTACGACGGACATTCCGAAAGTAAGTTTAGTTATTTTTTTTCACAGGGAAGCTGTATTACAAAGTGAGAAAACACATTGCTATAACAAGACAATCTTTCCTGAATTCACGACGGGTGGAGCGATGGTGCATGCGCAGAGTGCCGAAGAATAGAGATAAGCATTAGACCACATGCCAGAGCCCGAGCTCATTCGAGTGCAAACCAGTATAGTAGAGGCACGTGTGCTGGAAATGTGGTCACAAATGGAAGTGTGTGCTGTCATGCGCTATGAATGAGCATGTGGGACTAGTGTTTCAGATATTCATCGACATCTACAGAGCATCTATGGAGACGATTGTATTTTGTTATGACATTGTAGTCTTCTGTTTGTAATAAAGCTTCCCTGTGAAATAAAATTACGAAACTACTTTCGGAACGTCCCTCGTAGTATCGTTCATCAGACTGTTCCACAAGTTCAATGATATTAACAATCACCAACCACAACTTCTTTTAGGCAGAGGCATATAGCACTATGATTGAATATTGTACATTTTATCTTGTATGATATAAATATCTTTATCATCAAAAGTGGTATGCTGTGTGTAGTAAGGGGAGGTTTGTCAGTTCTCACAAGATACTGAAAGAGTATGTATTTGTGTGATATTTCTAAAATTTGTCTGTGCTATATTAACTTAATGAAGCCACCCCCCAACACACATACAATTTACTTTCATTGAATCTTATATGGTTTGGAAAAAAATGGACTTTGCTCAGAGATCAATTCTAGCTAAGGGCCTGGGTAAAGCCATGCAGTGTAGTGTGTAAAGTTGTTAAAATTTACTTCCTGTCATTGGAATGTGTACTTTCATCAAACATTGTGTGCATCAGTGCCTTATGCCCTGACTGGGAAAATCTTTGCAATATGAGCGAGACGATGCACTGCATGCTGGGATAGTGACTATTGCTACAGAGACTGAACTCTCAGCTTGTGCTCTGTCATGCTTGTTGGTACTATATCCCTCCACTACACATGTTCATAAGCAGGGAAAAGATTTTTATGTAGTAAACATGTGCTAAAATACATACTTAGTTATTTTCACCAAAAAATATGGACTTAAGATTGTAAACCAATTACCTTTTTAATAATAAAATACACTACATGCGCTACATAAAATACACTATCAGCATTGTAACTATTACAGTAACTATCTTGAAGAGAAACAAGAAGCGAATCCCATGTGTGTGGCACAAAATCGTTGCTTCTGTATCGGCTGGTGCTGCTGTTTGGCACGAAACTAGCAGCGAGGGTGGGGTTACCAATGGGCTGCTCGACTTGTGACTCTCTTCCAGCGTTGCCAAAAAAACGTTTATAACAACCAGAAGCACATGCTAGAGCCCTCATTTTCTGTTGTTGACAACAATTGCAAATAAACAGGAATTTCAACTGTTTTGCAACAGCAAGAGCAAACAATTGGATGGTGTAAAATGGGGAAGAAGAAAAAAGTTATTGTTCCGATGACAGAAAACTTTTGTTTCTTTAACGTCGCTTCGGACCTTGTCAGTTATTAGCAAGAAATCCACCCAACTCTTTCGATCACACGGGGACATGTAGTTATTACGCGAATATGGAGTATATGTTGAGAAATGTTCTGAAATATGGAAATAATACGTAAAAACAAGTAAAATATGTCAAATAGGAGCCAAAACCTAACATATGTACAAATATGGAAAATACATACCTACATTTCTTGATAAAAAAAAAACTGATTTCAGAACTATTACAGTCAGCAAAATCATCCAGTAAAATCATAATTTTTCCATGAATTTCAGATAACTGCAAAGCATGTGTAATATGTTAAGTTATGTAGCTGACCAGATGTAAGAAAACAACTCTTAAATGGACAATGGAAGAAGAGAACGAAAGATACTTCACCTTGCCAGACAAAATCATTAACACACATTCTATTCATGGGTGTTCTTGTTTAGATGATGTACACTTGCGCAGATTTTGTGAAGCACGAAAAGCTACTAACTTTTGCTGCCCCCTACTGTTGCAATTTGGACATTAGAGAGTCCAAATTAAAGCTGATGCCAAAAGTTATGGCACACTACAAGACAGAAAGGAAACTTAAAATAAGAACCTGCTGCAGCTGCTTGCAATGGTGCCTTTCACAACCATTGTAAGTTCTGTCTTATTGAAATGTGCATAACCCCATGAACAGCTGCTTGCAGCAAATCAAGCGTTACCTTTATAATCGAAATGGTAACGAGAGGTCTAGTGCTTCATCTATTCTGTCCTTTGAGAAAAAGCTTGTAAAATCTTTGGATTCAAACAAGGTTGTAGATAATTTTGCAGCTGCTCATAAAAACAGATGTATCTCATTGTAGTTTCTTGCTGTAGTTCTTTTAATTATTTCAGCAAAAATATATCTACATAGAAATAGTGATACACGTAGTATATCCAGAGAGTTGAGCACGTGTGGTTTTTATGGGGTACTTTGTAGAGCTGAGTCGATACTGATGACGACGAATCGTTATCAGCCAATACCAGTGGTATCAGTATCTGAGATTATCCATTGGAATTCATCTACCAATATTAGACGTTACTTTTCCGGCATAATGGTTTTTCATGGGGTCTGCAAAACAGGCGCTCGATGCTTTCGTGGAGTCTAATTACCTAGGAAAACATGCAAAATTCAAACTTTCATTTTATTTTGCACAAATTATGCAAGAAAAACTGTATTTGTTTATTAAATAGCATCTAGTTTAATATTCTGAGGTAATTCTTGAATATTTTAAAGCAAATTTATTGGTAAATTCGTGCATATAATTGGAGAAGATTATTTACACTCTAATATTAATCCTCAAGGGGTCCTGGGTTCGATACCCAGTGGAGGCACATAGTGGTTCGAATCTCACTCGAAACTTTAGGTCCAGTCCCGATTAGCCTTACTGTGCATAAAGTGAACTTAAAACACCAACTCAATCAATCAATACCTTGAACACATTTCAATTATTGCAATTTTCAATTATTAATATCGGTGGGAATCTGTAAGAGTATCGGCATCAGTTCAAAATTGTATCAGCTCAGCCCTAGTATGTTGTAGTGTTCATGTGAATAGTAAGTCTGTCGAATTATTCCACGAAGTAATTGCTTAGGAAAATTTTAGTTGAAATACAAGATTAGTGCCTAAAAGTACTTTTGTATGTGATTGATCAAAATGCAATATCTCCGTGACTTACCTTTGGATCTGACTGTTAAAATTGTCATTGGTAAAATTGCACTGTAGTAAAGTATAAAGTAAATACCTTTTAGCCAGAGTTAGTTAGCTCCCCGAGAATTTGAAACAGAAATCTGTAACCCCCAAATTATTTTAGGCTGGTGCCGTCACTGGCAGGTACTCTCAGAAAGAACACCCATGCTGAGGCTGGGATTCAAACCTGGGACCCCTGGCTTTGTAGCATGCTGGGCTAACTGCTCAGCCACGAAGGCAGGCCCAGTCTCTGAAACGTGGGTACGAACAGTGGTTAAAAGTCCAACAATTCAATAAGTACTGGCCTTGCCCAAAAGCACTACAGAAATGTGTGAACAACCGGCAGTGTTTAGTGTGTTGCAACGAAAAGGAAAACTTCACACGCCCAGCATATAGTCTTTCATCAGTGGAACATTACTAGACAACAAATAATCATAGAAAATTTCGGTTTCAGTAACTCAAAGAAGATCTAAGAGATAAATCTAGATTAAAGAACATACCATGCTGTACATTTATTTTAGGCTGCCTGGAAAAGTAAAAGTTTTTCAGTTTCTTTGTGATTGGAATCATATTTCTTTGCGTTAAATACTTTTCAGAAAGAAAAATCTGTTGGAATATATTGATGGCAATAAATAATTAGCCACTACAAGTACACTGTTGGTATTAATTATTGTTGTACTCTTTGTTCTCAAAATGTTGTATTTTCTCTATGACTGGTTACATGGACAACCTGCAAAGTTGTTTAACTCTGATAACTTTAATCTAGAAAGCTGAACAAACCTGTGCACATCTCCAGCTCATCCAAGTTGGCCTTCTGCGGAGACATCGCTTGCTCCAACACCTCCCACTTCGAGTTCAGGTGGTCCACTCGCCATCGTACCTCATCCCGGATGTCTGGATACCGGCGGAGAAGTTTCTGCGACTGGTCATTGAATAACTTCAGCCTGTAAGTCTTCTTTTGCATTTCCTCCATGTGGCTCTACAAATTACACAATAAAACACCATAAGTTATGCAATATCATCAAATATTTTCAGCACCATTAGAATATAAACACAAACAAAATGGTAAAATAAGACATTTCTTAGTATTCAATATTCTAGCTATAGTTTTCCTTGTTCACTTATCAAGTAATGCAGTGCGTAATGCACACTAAAATATGTCAAACACCATCATAAAAATGCACAAAAACACACTGCACAGTAAAAATCAAGTTAACCCTGGAAACAAAAGTTTAAATTAAATGGCAATACTCTTACAAATGCCCACTGATAATGATGCTTGAAAATTGTAGCAATGAAAAATTGTTCAAAATATTCATTAATATTAATGAGCAAGTTATTGCACTGGAATTATAAGCATCAATTCACAAGTTTCCAAGTTTGGGGAATAAAAGATGCGGTTGAATTAGTCATAAGCAAGTAACTAACGACATGAACTGGAAGCCAGCTCAGCAGAGGACACCAAAATTAATAGCACCTCTGCAAGTAAGTTTAGCGGGAAAAGTTAGTAACTTGCTTGTGTAATTACCAGTTTTGTTTTAAAATATTCAAGAATCACACTGTAATATTAAGGTATTATATATAATAAGGTATATATTAATCACAAAAATATTTTTTTCTCACGATACTTGAGCAAAATAAATGAAAACCTTAGTCTCGCACTGCATCTTTGTAGACTTTGCTACATTGCTGATGTCCAGAAAAGTATCAGTTGGTATTGGTTAATAAATTCCAACTTATGTCTTCCGATATTGATACATCGGTATCCCTGACAGCTTAGCCCTATTTACACATTCGATCCTCTTGGCCACAGCACACCTACTCTTTTCTTTGGTTATCTTTGTCCGGGCCTGAAAGCAACTGTTTACCTAATAGAGAAAAAGTTAAGCCTTTAATGCAATATTGAATGCTGTACTAGTGAACATTTATTCACTTTTTGGTTATTAACGGCTTAAGCTTCAATTGCTCAAATCATAAATTAAAATGGTCACAAGTGGTCATACATTCAGATAAACCAGTGCTCAAACTTGTGGTGGTGTTATCTTCACACAAATAAAATATCCCTCAGCTACGAAAATTTGCATAAGCATCCTACCATCTACCTCACTGTCTGTGTTGAACCATTCAAGGACACCCGATTTATTTGTAAACTCTACCAAGCATATACAGGGTGTCTCATAAGTAATAGCGCAAACTGACACAGGTGAAAGTACATGATAATAGATACAAAAAAGTCTCAGGTGAAAGTACATGATAATAGATACAAAAAAGTCTCAGTAAACACTGGTCCGCAATTGAGCCATTTTCGAAATAATGGTGAATGTGTGATTACAAGCCGCCACTGACTTCATTGTTTGTAAACATCGTCCTAGTTGGTAGAATGATGATAATACAGTAAGAAAAGTCATTGGAGATCTCATTGCTAGATTGTGTACTGATTGTATCCATCCTGTTTGATTCCAACGCCACCTCTCGGAAATATTCTGTTTTGTAAACAAAGAGCAAACCTCGGAACGTGCAAGGAGTAAAACACTCTTGTGTTTACAAAATGCAATCAGTGACAGCTTCTAACCACATATTCGCACACATTATCAGCATTTTACCAACTAGGATGACGTTTAAAAACAATGAAGTCAGTGGCGGCTTGTAACCACAAATTAGCAATTATCTCGAAAACGGCTAGTTTGCGCACCCATGTTTACAGAGACTTTTTCTTGCTTCTATTATCGTGTACTTTCACCTGTGTCAGTTTGTGCTATTACTTTTGAGACACCCTGTATATACATATATACCTGAAATACATTTCCAACTGCTAAAAAACATCTTTATCTGAGAGGATAGTTGTAGTGAAAAATAAACATGTATATTTGGATTCCTACCCAGAGATCTCCATGCCCAGACCGAAAATAAAATTTTCCACCCTCTGCACCTGTGTTTGAGAAAAGTGTTATTTTCCTTAACTTACACTTCCCTTTAAAATTTGCATGTATATAACTGACCCGCACCGATAGAAATAAATACATTCATTTTAGTCTCAAGTGCCTCTTGTTCCTCTACAATAAGTTTTTCAGTTTCTTAACTGCAGCAAAGACGACCTAGGAACACCAAATCACAATTTGATAAAATGCTCCCAATGTGTATTTGGTCTTATTTAATTATTTTTTAGTAATTTACAATGTGTTATGATTTATTCTCTAAGTTTGTATATTCAGACAGTTGATAACATGGCACTTAATAAGAATTTATTAAAGTAGTAATGATTACAGATTTGATGTGATTCTTGAGTCCGCACTGCGAGCGGAGCGAGGAAGACAATTTGCAGAACACTATTTCCTTGCAAAATGAATATTACATATTATTCAAACACTTCCACTAGACATTCACTTCACAGCAGCGGCAGCTCAAGGGGGAGAGCTGCCGTGCCAGGGCACTACCCTCAGAAGAAACGCATACCTCGCCCAAGTACTGTTAAATTAATACATTGATAGTTTACAGACAAGTAGATTCGAATCTTGCAATCGGTCAAGCTGACGTGACGACCGCCCCAACCTCACTGCATCGCCAGCTGTTTCGTTTGTACCCTCATGAGGCAGCGGTCTGTGCCACCCAAGAGCTGGCCTAACCAAGTTGACACACGTGCAGAGGGTTGAAGAAGTCTCAGCGAGGAACATTTCCACCATGAGCCGAGAACAAGGTGGCAGGAGGTGGGGTTAGCCCATAAGACACCAGCCGTGCCCGTTTTCGCCTGGCACGGCGAGGGAACTTTCACAGTGTTGACACAGTTGCCACCTTCAGAGATAAGTCGCTAAACACGACAGATTTGTAAGACCCGTTGGGGTAGTAATTCGTGAAAAAGGTACTATCTACTTTTCTGCCTACTTTTGGAGAAACAAACCTAGTATTTTTCCAAAGTTAAATGAACATTTTGATAATAGATAGATGCGCCTAGAGGGCCATCCAGACTTTTTTACAAATATAAAAGTAAAAAATGCTATGGTGATGCGAGTTTCCTGTGACATTTCCACAATTTCTTTTTACAACAAATGTCTAGGATATTTTCGACATCCAGTTGGAATACGTGTGCATGGGAGAGGAGAAGGTGAAAGGATTTCTTTTCCCTTCCTCTTGTAATTGTTGTGTTTTTAGTGAAGTGTCTAGCATACCATACGTAGTCAGTCTCTTTTAGATGCCATGTATTCGTTATTTTATCAGGCTTCAAGGTGTTACGCAAGCATTTTTTCTTCGAATACTTAAAGTGTGCTGTGTTTTTTACGTATGTTGGGTTGCTTTAATGCTGTCCAAATGCTTGTTGAAAGCTATAATGTTTTGTTGTTTCTTTAAAAAAAAAGTCATGGTGGTTCCCGATCAACTCACGAGAGATCCAAGTTTGAAGGACTGCTAAAAGATATGATTGATTGATGTGGTTTATTTTGTGTTGCTTCTTTCTGTCACTTTTGGCTAATTTGTGAAGATGGGGATGAGTGATGATATGATGAAATTGATGAATGGACACTTACAAACATCCATGCCCAGGCCAGGATTCGAACCCGGGACCCCTGGCATCGTAGCATGATGTGCTAACCACTCTGCCACGGGGGCTGGCAAGGATGGGTGATGATATGATGAAATTGACGAAGGGACTCTCTCAAAGATTGATTGATTTGATGTTTTAAGTCCACTTTATGCCCAGTAAGGTTAATCGGGACTGGACCTACAGTTTAAAGTGGGATCTGAACCACTATGTGCCTCCGCCGGGTATCGAACCTGGGACTCCTTGATTACAAGGCGACAACGCTACCACTGCACCATCAGGGAGGTGGACTCTCTCAAAGAATACCCATGCCTAGGCTGCAATTCAAACCCAGAACCACAAGTTTCGTAGCATGTTGCTCATAAAAGGTTTGAAATGATAAGATGAGATAAGCGAAGGACGATCAAAACATATGGACAGGACACATCACAGGCCTCACAAGGACCTCACCCTGCTCTACAAGTACTGAAAGTAATACCATTGTATGTGCAAAACCGAAATTCTTCAGTTCTTGGAGCAAAGCAAGAAAATGCCAGGACTAGAAAAAAGCTTGAAACCTTAAAAATGATTTATTTACCATGGGTGGATGGTACTTCAGGATTTAGAGAAAAACTCAATCTTTGGTGGGTAATTCAATAGTCAGTTTGAAGACTTATGTTTCTCTCCAGATGTAGTCGTATTAAATGCAGATACATTGCCTTCTAATGAGTGCCAACATCGTTTATGTGAAAAAGTAAACTTTAAGATAAGCGACAGCATGTGCAGCATCATTAACTGAAGATTTTTGCATCTACAAAGAAAATTCAAAACACATTGCAAGTTCACTCAAAGACCTTGTGTATCCAATTAAAAATGCAAGTTCAGTGCCATGAATCTAACCTTAACTGATCAGAGAAATCATTTAGAAATTTCAAAACTTTTAAACCTGCTTTTCCTATCTCAAGGAATAGGCCTCCAGTGCATTTCTTCAATGCAGAAAAAATTGCAGTTCAGGTGATTTACATTTTTTTTATATGTAGTCAGACGCATTAGTTCAATTCAATATTAAAATTAGATTTGAAAAAATTAACGTTCAATTATAAACATACTTACTAATAAATAAATAAAAAAGGGTATGCGAGATATAAATTGATGGAAACCTTTGTTTCTGGAGAACTATTGACAAATATCTATACGTTTATTGAGATAGTAAACCAAAGTCCATCACTCCCTCTGAAAAAATGAAATGTCGCAACCTATTTTAATGTCTAGGAAACATGGCTTCTCCATTTCAACTAGCAATGTTATCAAGATCAGACGAGTCAAGATTCCTGTGTGATGAGGATGTTCTCGTTATTGTATGTGCTTGTCCTTGTATCAGTCTCTACTCACAAGTATGTCAGAAACTTATTCTATATACAGTTTGTGCTCAGATAGGTTAATCTGAACTGGATCTACAGTTTAAAAAGAAATAGAAGAATCTGTAAATAATTTGTCTCATAATATTATCATCAGATAATATTTTTGCAGATTTTTCTATTTCTATTTAAACTCTAGATCCAGTTTGTTAAAATGGGAAAAATATAAAAATTCTGCTTAGAGTGACGGAATATGAATTTATACTTCATATAATTTCATAGCTAGTAAAAAAATTCACAATTTCTTTTATGAGAATTTTGTCCAAGAAAACTCTATTTGGAAAATTTGAAAGGAAATATATCTTATAAATTAGTAACTACAAATTTACAAAAGTGTACCCTCCCCCTTTTACAAAAAAGGGCATTAGTCAGCAGCAAGATTTCCATGCAAATTCAGGAATTTTGTGGCGAAGGTTGCCAATTCAGGAACACGTTGTGGTGAAAGTTGCCAATTCAGGAACACTTTGTGGCGAAGGTTGCCAATTCAGGAACACGTTCTGGTGAAAGTTGCCAATTCAGGAACACGTTGTGGTGAAAGTTGCCAATTCAGGAACACGTTGTGGAGAAGGTTGCCAATTCAGGAACACTTTGTGGAGAAGGTTGCCAATTCAGGAACACTTTGTGGAGAAGGTTGCCAATTCAGGAAAATTTTGTGACAAATGGTTGCGACATTGGTGCAGAACCTAGGGGGGGGGGGGGGGGGGAAGTGTTGTAGTATCCTCCCAAATATTTGAAGGGGGTACTGTACCTCCCTAAATCCAATTGTACACCTGTACCCCCTTAGATAATTTGACAGGTGCAAGGTGCTACTGTTAAAAGAACCTATTTTCAATTCGCTTAATAAAAAGTTTCTACTGCTTAGAACGTATAAGTATTTTCTTCCTTACCACAGAAATTCAAACCATTGTAAACTTATTATTGACCTGTGTTCTTGGAAACTTCTTTAAGGAGATGAAAATTGATGAAAATGTGTGTGGGACGATTGAAACAGGTAAAAATTTACTCTCAGAACGAATGTTCTTTTACTTAAGAGGGGGTACATTTTTCTAAAGACGGGGTCACGTCTATTCAAAGATACAATTATTCTTCATTATGTTTATATGACTGGCCTTCTCTTTTTCAAATGGAATTATCCTTAACCAAATACTTGCACAAATGAGACAGGAGTACAATGTACTCCTGTACCTCAATCATAATTTTTATAACTTTGTAAGAGGGTGTTCGGAAAACTACACTTAAACAAACCTATGTGATATGATTTTTTTTGAAAATAGAAATTATACTGAGACAAGAAAAGTATCTTGTTTCCTCTCGGATTCAGAGATGAGACTGAAATAAATATCTGCAAAATCAAAGCAAGATGATCTCTGGTATCACATTTGAAGAAATTGTTCAAAATAAATTTAAATTACTATGTGTCTATGTGATTATCAATGTGGATTTAAAAGTAACAGATCAACTACAGATCAATTTTTTCACATTAGATCGACACTTGAGAAAAAATGGAAATATAAACAAAATGTCCATCGGCTATTCATTGATTTCAAAAAAGCATGATGATTCAGTCAAGAGAGATAAATAATATACAGTGATGGCGATTGAGTTCCAAAACTGGGTGGGGGGGAGACAGTATATTTCCCTTTGTAAATAATGATTGGTTAAAACAAGGAGTGCATTATCTCCACCGTTCTTTAATTTTGCCTTAGAATACGCCATTAGGAAGGTAAAAAACTAATGAAGGACTAAAATTAAACAGTGTGTGTGACTCAGCTGTTAAAATATGCAGATGATGTAGACTTACTGGGGGATGATGTAAATACAATTAAGAATAATTCTAAAATATTATTCAAAGCAGCTAAAGAGATAGGTTTGGAAGTTAGCAAAGAGAAAACTAAATCATCTATGCTTACAGGCTGAAACCAAGTGTTGGGTGATAATCAAAATCTGATAACTTGTTTGAACCAGTTTCCAAATTCAAGTACTTAGGAGCAATACTAACAAATGACGCTCGAAGTGGGGGTTGCACCGACTGGCGCAGAGTGTGTCTGGGGAAGAATTATGTCTTGTCTCTTCAACTTTTGATCGTGGAGTGGAGATGCTGACGGACTCGCAAGTTACAGCATTATAGAAATATAGAACAACATATAACTTATTTTAAACCTTTAAAACACACGTGATTGATTTTTACAAATTTTTATAAAACGTTTAAAACACAGTGTTGTAACATTTTTTTTAGACTTGTTTAAAACACATTTTGATATTTGATACTCTAGTTATTTGCATGTTTTGTAAATTTGCCATTTCATTCAATCTGTTTAATTTAGTTTGTTGTGAACAGAAGTCTGTTCAGTGGCTGAAAATGTAATTTCAAATAACAAAGAAACATATCGTAATGAGTGCCCACAGGGCACGTTTAAAACACCTGGTTATGTTTTATTTTATTTTATTTTTTTTTACAACTGTTAATAACATTCATAAAGTTTAATAGTATATGGATGAAACAGATTTGTTCCGTAGTTGACACACTGCACAAAGCTGTCAATGTCAATATTTTGTTGCATTCACGATGAAATGTATTGCGGAAAACAGAGTGGCTAGCACGTGGATAGTGTGGATTAGTTTAACTTTCTCGAAGATGCGAGATTTGAGAGTAGCATAAATAGGTATTTGAAGAAGTTAATCAAGTGTTTACTTTATAATTAGAAACACAGTCCTTCCTTTAACGATTTAACAGATTCCTTATTAATCATCATTCTTAGATGATAATCCTTTTTAGCATTAAAAAGCAAAATAATTCCTTTTTTAATTTGTTTAAAACATGTTTAAAACAAAAAAAACTGTTTATTTGTTTCTTTTTAAAAAAAAAACAAGTTTTGCCACCCCTCTAGTCATGCATTTTCATGGAGTATTTCACATGCGCAGCCAACAAGACATCGAAACAGACTGAAGCAGTCCTATGGGGACATCTATCGAGTTCGGTAAAGTAGAACAACTTTTGGGCATGGCCCTGTGTCGTAGTGTGCTATTCTAACCCCTGTGCCACTGCGTGTGTACGTGCATAATTCTGAAATGTTGTGAGTGAACATTCCATATTCTTCTTATATTTTCTAATCCATGTCTAAATCACATTTGGAGATTGAGATTAAGAAAAGAAACACTGAAAATTTTGTAACATCACGTAGGCTACAGTTTGGCTATAAATACTTGTAAATATAGTGCATGTTTTAACCTTTTGTGTCCCAAGTATCTCGATCGAGACGCTGTGTCAAGGTCGTAGTTTTTACGTTATAACTTTTCTATTTTTGGCTAGAATTTCGATATTTTTTTTTATATTGTTCCTAACACATGTATTTAACAGAAATGTTTCTTGCACCTTTTTTTATTCATGAAAATGGAGGTGAAAAGGTGGGAAAAGGGACTTCTCTTTTGAGTCTCTTTTCAATGTCAAATTTTTGCCGACAAAGGAAGATGGGCTTTGTTGTTCTAAATCAATGCTTTTCACTCCCGCATGTTAACTGCATTCGAAGGAAACTTGTTTATCATTATCCGATTTCAAAATGAAAGTTTTCCGTGAGGGTGCAAGCAGGGGGTGGGGAGGGGTAAGACTGGTTGTTGAATCTGCGTTGTGAGAATGGAATTTCGAAGTGCGCTGAAGGAAACCTTTGTTTTTTTAGCACAAGTGTCCACAAGTTGCGACAGGGGTTACCCTGCATTGTCTAACAATAGAATTTCAAGCGCAAGAATCGGCGCTCATTTTTCACTGCATTCTAGCTTTTCATCCGTGAATGTTGTGCGTAGGTGTCGTTTTGTGCCCAAGTGCGAGGACATTTTTTGGGTAAACTGACAATTTTTAAAATAATGTTTGGGGGTTTTCTCCCTTCCCCCTCCATATATATGCCAAATTTGCATAAATTTTGCATTTTGTGCATTTTGACATTCTTTTTCGGGGGGGGGGGGGCGGGGGGAAACATCATTATTTTAAGAAAAGTATTTTTGAGGAGATTTCCCCCCTTTCCCCCTCCATATGTACGCCAAATGTGCATAAATTATATATCGTCTGAATCTGTGATTCATTCTGCGTACAACGGTATATCTTTCATATCTCTAGGGCATTTAGTTTCTGAGCTATAGTCATTTCAAGGTACCGCTGCATTTTGAAGCTTCAATCAGTGGCGTGCCGACCATTCCTTTTGGGGCTATAACTCAAGTTACATTGGTCATATGATAATGATGCAAATATTTTTGTGTTCCTTACATGTCAGCGATCATTTCCATTTGCATGTCGACACTGTCATGTACTTTTATCTTGGGGGAAGGGTGGGGGAACCAAATTTTTTTTTCCGAAATTTTGGAATTTTGAGAGTTAGCCCTCTCCCCCCCCCCCCCGCCACATATATGCCGAATTTGCATAAATTTCATATAGTCTGAATCTCTGGTTCATTCCGCGTACAACGGTATATCACTCATCTCTCTAGGGCAATTAGTCTCCGATCTACACTCATTTAATTGAAACTCTGCATTTTGCTCAAAATCGGCTCGGGATTGAGAGGCTTACTTGTGAAAATGGCCTTGGGACTCAAAAGGTTAAATACAACTTTATACACAGGGTTTTAACGAAACTTGATCTACAGTCTAGATTTCTGCAAGAGATGTAACAGAAAATCATAGGAATGTGAACATGATTTGGTTTTCACACAGTCAAATGCATAGTATATTATGAGCTAATAATATATTCCAGTGGTTCTCAAATTGTGCGCCGTGGCAGCCAGTGCGCAGCGAAATATTCCAATATGTATTGGATACTGCTATGAATGTTCCAAATATGGAGTGGTGTAACGTTATAGTATGTCCGTATGACCGGCGTTCCCAGATTTAAAATTTCAAAAATACGTAAATGCTGTGAATATAAAGTAAAATGTGACTAATTTCATATATGTTTGACCTTCATGGCATTATAATAGCTACTTTTCGCGATCCGCTTGCAACGCTCCACTAACAACACTCGTTCTAGCATTTTCTTTCAATGCCTTTCCTTGCTGGACGCTGAGCAGGTTTGGCGTAAAGGACTCTATATTCCTTGCTGCTTTCTTGAGAGAATTCTGGAGAGAAAGCTTGGATCTCTACAGCACGTGCATAAATGCTCTCTCGTACACCAGCGTACGGAGCAGAGGTCTACCGTGATTGGTTCATGTGACCCTTCCTGCCTTCTGAAGCAGACAACAGCGGTAGAATTCCTACCCAGTTCTTCGCGCTCATGCCACTCGTGCTATGTGATGTTACAATACTCAATATTGACTGACGTAACTTTACCAAACTCAAATGTACCACTTCTTAATGGCCACTGCATTGTATAATTTATCGTACAAAGAGCGATGTGCATTAAAAACTAACGGCGATGTGCATTAAAAACTAAAAGATCAACACAGGTTTTGTCAAATAAGATGGTGAAGTCCTCATGGTAGAAGTTCAGCCTGTGGCTGCTCTACCACTTAACCTGCAAAACTTTTTTTTTTTTATTATTATTATTATATCGTTAGTATTTAACTGCTTAATATTGTGTCAATGGAAATGTTTAGAATTCATTAGAAAACTCTTAACCCATCGAATGGTCTCTGGACAAAATTATTTTAAAATGTTTATCAACATTCTCAAGATGTAATAAACAGTGGTCTGAATTACTAATCGGCACAGTTACGTCAGTTGAGTGTACGATAGTTGGATCATCCACCCAGCCACCTCCGTAGAGTGTTTTGCATATCGTGCCAAGATGACAGAGGTCCCTGGTTCGAATCCCGGCGTGAGCATGGGTGTTCTTTGTGAGTGTCCCTTCTTCAATATCATCACTTATATTCGTATTCGCGATTAACCAAAAGTGGTAGAAAAGCTAAGTAAAATAAACCAAATCAATCAGTAGTTTGATCATCCACAACAATGACGTCTACTGTTGTGCAGAGGGGCTTGTGATTCACGTAGTCTTTTAATGACTTGCATCATGCAGAAAGGTATAAAAAAAGGTATAAAAGAAGAAGAGTTCAAAACATTTGTGGCATAGTGAGGCATCTAATTTTCTAGCTAAAACATGCATGGATGATGTTTTATTGAAAACCCAGCTGACTTCAGGTAAATAAACAATACCTGTGGTGACTAATACCATAAGTAAATTATTAAGCAAGAAAGGGCCGACCCTTCCTTTGGACTTGGCGTTCCCACCTGAAATGCCCATGCTACGCCACTGCAAATATGTGCTTCTTTAGTACTTTTCACATATAAAACGTTTCTGAATTTGAAATACGTGTATATTTTTTAACTTGAGGCAAGCAACCTACCCACACTAACTGAGCATTGCAAGTGTTAGACAGGCCTACATTCTGACTTGGCACCACAAAATAATCTTGAAACACTAAGAACACCGTGAACCAAAAAAGTTTGGGAACCTCTGATATACACGTACTTAAGAATCTATCGTCGTCGTGAAAACGACAGATGATAATCATGTAAAAGAATGTTGTGTTACCATCAACTCCGGATATTTTTTTTCTCCTCGTAGACACTTGCTACATTCCCAAACACATTTCGCTCTCCTATTTATAGGGCACGTATTTACAAATTTTCCCTCAATTTTTCCCTAATCAAAATGGTTATACGTCAAAACATCGACGCAAAAACATCGATAACAAAAACATCGCCTACATTTCATCGACAGTACAAAACATCGACAGTACAAAACATCGACAGCACAAAACATCGACGGCAAAAACATCGACACCAAAAACATCGACGTCAAAAACATCGACGCCAAAAACATCGACGCCAAAAACATCGACACCAAAAACATCGACGGCAAAAACATCGACACCAAAAACATCGACGACAAAAACATCGACACCAAAAACATCGACGGCAAAAACATCGACGCCAAAAACATCGACGCCAAAAACATCGACGCCAAAAACATCGACGCCAAAAATATCGACACCAAAAACATCGACGGCAAAAACATCGCTATTTTTTGTCATTAAAACCCTTAATTTATAATGCAGTCATGTTTTATTATTATAGAAGGAAGGCGGAAAGTAGGAGGAGCAGAGTAGAAAGACTGGGGCGAGTAACAGGGTGGAAAGTAGAGTGGTGCTAAAACTCCAACTTGCCCAGGTGAAATTTATATCTTGATTCGTTCCATGAATTGGATTTAGTGTTGTGATAATAGCATCATGAAGCTACAGCTCTTCTTGCTTTCAACCAAACATGCCTACATTGGTCGATCTTGTTTTTAGATTTCTAATCAGCCATGGTTGTTGCGCAAGAGCGGTATTTTCATTGATTCGATAATTTCGCGCTGCACGCGCACCTTCTGACATCAAAACAATATCATTATTAGCACTTGATTCTTGCCCCAAAGCACAAACAATGGAATCGTAAACAATGAGAAGTGTCATGTTTCCTTCTGCTTTCTAGCAAGCTGCTTTTAACTTCGTAGACGGGGTAGTTGTATGCTCGTTATATTGTGGACGTGGAAGAAATGTTCCTTGATGATGATGATCGTACGAACCGACTGAGGGCCCTTTGCTTTACCTCCCCCGCAGACCTTCACGCAGCGGTATCTGCAGACCCCTTGTGACAGCCACTGGACAGAAGCCATCAAAACATCGTCTCTCCCAAACATCAGGGTTTATCCGCAACTGATATCAATTCTGCCAGTCTCACCAGAAGGGTTTCTAGAATTTTTGTCACAAATGTAGTTTGTGCAGGAAGTGTTTTTAACAAACGACGTGTTTTATTTTTAAAAATACACAGCCTTACATGAACTTAAGAAAATAAGGAGAATAATTTAAGGAATTCCGTCCTTTGCAATGTATTTAGCTGTAATTTTTTGCTACTAGTTTGTGTTAGACATAAATACACAGGTTGTCGCCATACACGTAGGCGGATCTAGAACTTGTTTCTGGGAATGGCACGGAATATAGAATATATATATACACACGTATATCCTGGCCTAGGCATGTGCATTCTTTGCGAGTGCCCATCAATTTCATTATATCTCTCATCCTCATCGTCACGATTAGCCAAATGTGGCAGAAAAGTGAAACTAATTAACAAAAATAATATATACCTATTAGGGCTGAGACTATACCGATGTCGTTGTATCAGTATCGGCTGATAACAATAGTATCGACATCGGAAAGTATCCGCTGGATTCAGTGGAGGCGATTGGGTTCCAAAACCGTGGGGCAAGGTGCCAAAACTGGGCGGGGGGGGGGGGGGGGGGCAAGACAGTATATTTCCCTTTGTAGATAAGGTTCAGCATAGTGCGGGAGCAAAAGTGGCAAAAAATGGCTTGGCAACTGCTTCCCCTCGCCCTCCCCCCTAATCGCCGCCACTGGCTGGATGTTACTTTCAGATACTGGCCGATACTTTTCCTGCATTTTGAGAGTTGGCGTGTCCATAAAAATACCGCGCGACAATTTCACAGAGTCTAAGTTTCTTGGGTGTTCAGCAAAATTTAAGTTTCCATTGATTTTGTGCCAATATTGAGTGAGAAAACTATATTTTGTGATTCCTTAACACATATATTTATATACTGGTACAATTTTTTAATAGTTGGATGTATATGGTGGTTGTGGGGTTGTTCTTTTGTTGAAGGTTCAAACGGTGACGAAGAATATGTGCATACAGCTAAGTGTGTATAATTCCCCTATAAATCGAATCGCTATTTTTAGAATAGGTCTAACAGGTGAGAAAATATTTTTTTATAAGCAGGAGGACGTTCAACATCTAAAGAACCTTTAAGCTTCATTTCTGTTTGTTAGTTAGTTCCTCATTCGAGTACCGACAATATTAGTGTTAGCAATGTTCTCTCATGCGTGTCATAATTATACAGTGCCTTTCACGGCCGAGGTGGCCGTGGAGCGACGGAAAGTGCGCCGGGAAGTAGAAACACGTCTTCCGGCAAACTGGGTGCAACATCCGCGTAACTGGAACCGCTAGCTATGTACTTAAATATGCTCGTACAATTGCATCGACAGTTACAATTAAAAGGAACACGTACCGTGTTACAAAAGGTGTTTGAAATGATGTCCTCCTGCACCCACATATTTATAGGAAATTTTCACTAACACGTATCAGTTCCTCTTTCGAAATTGCTTCAATTTATTTCTTCATATTTTATTTCAATTCTTCTGATGTATGGCTTCCGGTATAAAAGCTTGGTAGCTCGCCACGATGACGTTAGAAATATGTCTGTTTCTTGTGCAAGGCGCCGGAGAGATTTCCGAGGAGTATGTTTCAATCGTGTTCCAACGTCGTCAAGTTTATCCTCAGTAAGCACATGCCGTTTTACCTTAACAAGAGCAGACCCTATTTTCCAAAATTTGTTCTCAAGTAACAGAACAGTGTCTCTGTGTGAAACAGGAACATCTGGGAATTCTGCTCCGAAACGCATTCTAACTTCCCTACAAGAATTCGTAATGACGTAAGAGTCGTATATAAAAATTCGTTGTTTAAAATTTTACGGATAGCGTGGTATTATTAGACTGCAGAAAAAAACTGGCAATACGTAAACTAAAACAAAACAATCTAAAACACTTGTTAACAATTTAACACTTCACAAACACGTGCAAACTGGACAAGAACTGTCTGGATACTGAAGCACTGACGTGTCTAATGCCAAGGTCAGCGTACAGCTGTGGGTTTAAATGCCGGTAGATGTGCTCTTACTTTCCGATACGCTAGCCGCCGTCCAACGGCCACCTCGGCCGTGAAAGGCACCGTATACATATATCCTTTTCGCTAAAAATTCCGAGAGAGAGAAATACGACGTTATGAAATCAAGGAGTTAACAAACTATGAATTAGAAATATTAAAATTAAGCTCCACACCCAGGTAGTCTGGCAATAAGACTGCTGCCTTGTAACCAAGTGTACCTGTGTTCGATCCCTGGTGGGGGTACATTTCATTAAGTGGCTCGAATTCCACTATAAAATACTGCAATTTGTGCAAAAGTCAGCACGCTTGGGCAATTTAATGCTCTTCGGAGTCTTAGGAGTATGCCTACATTCCCCAAGCGTGCTGATTTTTGCACCGTATTGCAGTATTTAGTTGGTTGGATGTATATTAACCTCATTTCTGAGGTTAGAGAATAATTTGTGCACTATCATAGTAGCCCATTTCGATTCCAGCATGTGAAAGCAGAAGAGCTACATGTGAAGAGAATATTAAAATTATGATTTATGAATTTATAAATTAAAGGAAAGCCTTACTAAGGACAGTAAGTGATGTGTTAATTGGATTTGGCCGTTTCAATTCAGAAAGTTCCGAATTTATGAACTATGGAAAGTTACAATCTTCCGCCGCTCACTACTGTTGTGATATGGAAGGGAATTAGAAATAAGAACCCTCCAGCAACTGCCTGCAATGGTTGAAACGTTCAAAATTGCCTTTAACGAACTTTATAAGTTTAGTGTTATTCATCAACAGTTAAATGCAGTGGAGGCGATTGGTTCCAAAACTTGGGGGGGGGGGGGGGGGGGGCAAGCAAGAACAATTTAACAATTTACTTTCTCTTCGTACATACGGTTTAGCATAATGCGAGGGCAAAGGCGGCAAAAAGTGTGGGGGGCATCTGCACCCCCATGCCAACCTAATCGCCGCTACTGCACTAATCGAGAATCAAAAAGTTTTCCATCCCATAAAAATATTATCCAGGACTATTTTGTTAAATAACTGTTACATTTGAGGGAATAAATACAGCACTCAACTTCTAGTTACCAATCCCATTACGAAGGTAACCCATGATTTGCTGCAAAGTAGAAAAATGTTCTTTCACATTTAACCAGTGGCGGAGATTATGGGGGTGTGGGAGAGGGCAGTTGCATACATTTTGCCACATTTTCTCTCGCACTATGCTAAACCTTATGTACCAAGGGAAAGTAAACTGTCCTTGTCCCCCCCCCCCCCCCCCCCCAGTTTTGAAAACCAATCGCCGCCACATTTAGACATCATTTTGCCACGTATTATATATTTTTTGTTTGACGAGAATTTCTCTATCCAAGTTCATGGGCGTAACTTGGAATCTAACTTTAGGGGGTCACAATCGAACTTGCCGCTTAACTTTTTTTGGAGAGGATTAAAAAGTTTTCTAGGCCATAAAAATAGCGTCCAAGATTATTTTTATTTTGTGAAACAACTGTCACATTTGTGAAATCATAAAAATTGCTCCTCTGGCCCGCAGAGGTCAATAAAAGTACCATCAACTTGTAAATTTTAATAAACCTAAAAATTTTAGACGCTCAATGGCCCCCTTGCTTCCGCCATTCTCATTTGCAAAAGCAGTCCTCTTCTATTGCCTTTACTTCAGTTACTTTTGTGTTTGAGACTATTTCCTGATGTCAAATATTTACGGAAAGAATTTATGACTGTCGTAGCATTCGCACAGCAAGCCCATCTTGTTACAGGTAGGATCTTTAAAGGAATAAGTTTCTATCCTGCATCTTTTAAGATGCTTTCGAAGATAATATGCCTTGTTGGACTACTTTGAATTAAGCTATATATGTATTGCATTATTAAAAAAAAGATCACATTGTTTAAATTATATGTGACTTTAAATTAATCTCTCAGGTTCAGATTCAAAACAACTACTCATAATTTATTAATTTCCAAGTATGAGCCATTTATTCGCCAGCCATATTAAGCTACACAGCTCACAACTTACAGCTAACGTATAAAGTATGAGTGAGTGTAATTACAAGAAATTTCCTAGAAAACGGAGTGGAATAGTTGAATTATATAAAAAGTAATACAAGCAACTCCCTCCCCCGTAGTTGCTTGGACATGTATCGGCTTAAAAATAGGTAACATTCTTTTAGAGTATAATATTATAACTGCAAAAAGATTATATTGCATTTCTAAGTAAAGGATTAGGGGCGAGACAGTCGGCCACCCTTGCCTCCCTGTGCACACGTCTATGAAAATGAAGCTTAAAGGTTCGTTAGGTGTTGAACGTCCTCCTACTTATAAAAGAAATATTTTCACAGCTTTTAGACCTATTCCTAAAAATAGTGATTTAATTTTTGTAGCAACTTTGGTGAATTATGATTGGCCAAACGGAAGTCTTTTAATGGAAAATATTAAGTGAGAAAACTTCTAGTTCTTCCAATTTTTGGTCGAAATGCGTCTAACCTACTATAATAATCTTGGGGAGAAGAGAGCCAGAGATGTTTTGCGGGGCATCAGTCCCCTAGCCCGCCTGGAAAGCCGTTCCTGATAAGGTGGACATAAGGGAAGAAGAGCAAATATTCTAAGGGAAACTAACTCACTAGATTGACAGTTTGATTCAGATGGTCATTCATACCCATCACTGTAACATTTGTAAGAGTGCAGTGCAAAATTTAAAAATACTTTCAATCACCAGTTACTTTATTTGCAAAAGAAACTAATTTTTCCAATTGTCTCTGCAATAAACGCAGTGTTACCCTGTAATCAATGGGTCCCGGGTTCGATACCCAGTGAAAGCACATGGTGGTTCAGATCCTATTTTAAACTGTGGGTCCAGTCCCGATTAACTTCTCTGTGCATAAAGAGGACTTAAGCGGTTATTATTATTATTATTTTATGGGTGCACATGTAACATTGAAATTTTCGGTATTTGGAATAGCCTATTATTTATTTTGTACTGTATATTTACTTTTTTTAAAACTGAAACATGCATTTCGTAGTTTTATACAATCTCAATTGTTTGCAAATATATTTATAACAAAAAACAATATATATTTAATCGTAATAATTGAGGATTTGGCGTTTTAGACCTTTAATTTAACATATATTAAGAGCCCGGTCTCTGGCACCGCGAGCGATCAACAAGGTAATTTTTCTCGTGTGACCCACGAAGGGTTAATCGGAACTGAACCTATAGTTTAAAGAATCCATACCACTATGCAACTATCCTTAACCGGGGATCGAACTTCGGACCCCTTGATTCAAATACAACAGTGGTACCGATACACAGTGACGGCGCTTCGTGGTGCTGCACCCAGGGAAAATGTCTGGAGGGGAAGGGGGCAAGACAATATTGCAAGGGGGCAGTTATATTACTTGCACACGTGCATGAACCGAAAGAAAGTCACTACGGAAAAGTCAAGTTGTATTTGGTCCTTTCGGTCTCCTGTGTCTAATAAAGAAGGAATAACAATAGTCGGTGGGCTTTTCATCTTTCACACGAAGGAGCCTTCCTTTCCCTTTCCCCCGACCACAAACGCTGCCGGCGAGAAGTCATAAATGGTTACCAGAAACTAAAGAATCACGTTCACTGCGCAAACTCATTGTTTGTAATTTTATCAATAATAATAATAATAATAATAATAATAATAACGTCATTATTGAGAGGGCGTGTTTCGACCCCGCGGGCCATTCTTACAACAATGACCATTGTACATTGGTAGCACGGTAGCACTGTAAGTTGGCAACTTGAGTTCGATCATTACGCATTGTTCGTTTCACTGAAACACTTTATAATTTAGGGTAGCCATCTCAAAATATTCGGGATTAGATTTGAATTCCTTAGTGTGGAAAACTTTGTCAAAAAATGATTTTCCCGTCGATGTTTTGGGCTGTCGATGTTTTTGATGTCGATGTTTTTACCATCGATGTTTTTCCCGTCGATGTTTTTCCCGTCGATGTTTTTGGCGTCGATGATTTTGGCGTCGATGTTTTTGGCGTCGATGTTTTTGGTGTCGATGTTTTTGGTGTCGATGTTTTTGGTGTCGATGTTTTTGGTGTCGATGTTTTTGCCGGCGATGTTTTTACCGTCGATGTTTTTGCCATCGACGATTTTACCGTCGACGTTTTTGCCGTCGATGTTTTTGCCGTCGATGTTTTTACCGTCGATGTTTTTGCCGTCGATGTTTTTGGTGTCGATGTTTTTGCCGTCGATGTTTTTGCCGTCGATGTTTTTGCCGTCGATGTTTTTGCCGTCGATGTTTTTGCCGTCGATGTTTTTGGTGTCGATGTTTTTGCCGTCGATGTTTTTGGCGTCGATGTTTTTGCCGTCGATGTTTTTGTCTTCGATGTTTTTGCCGTCGATGTTTTTGGTGTCGATGTTTTTGCCGTCGATGTTTTTACCGTCGATGTTTTTGCTGTCGATGTTTTTGTCGTCGATGTTTTTACCGTCGATGTTTTTGGCGTCGATGTTTTTGTCGTCGATGTTTTTACCGTCGATGTTTTTGGAGTCGATGTTTTTGGAGTCGATGTTTTTGGAGTCGATGTTTTTGCTGTCGATGTTTTGTACTGTCGATGTTTTGTGGTGTCGATGTTTTGTACTGTCGATGTTTTGTACCGTCGATGTTTTGTTGGCGATGTTTTGTCGGCGATGATTTGACGCTACACCAATCAAAATAGAACCCAATATTGATTAAACAGTATTGTGAGTGATGTAAAACAACGTTTGGTGTGAAAAAATTATGTTGCGCCGAAAGCCGTACAGTAGCATTTCTCATCCCTCGTAACTTTACATATCTTTAAATGATCAGTTGATCACTCTTAACGAACTAACAAGAAATAGTCCATGAACATAAGAATAAATGCCGACAACTCTCTCTGATGTCTAAACCATAACGAACTAAAGAAAAGGTCACCCGATTCCCCTTGCATCGAGAGAAGTTGATTTCTCCGCCCCTAGCCTCAAGACACTAATATGTCCTTTGAACAGAAAAAAATGAAAACAAAAATGAGAGAAGTTACTTTCAATATATACTTTTGGCAAATGCCTTCGATTGACAATGGATGCAAACAAAACGATTCTTTCATGTTTCCTGATGCTGAAATATACCTGCCCGAATGGCAGGAACTTGAAATTCCATGAATTATGCCTGACACACATGCAGCTTTCCGAATGGCCAATGACCATTTTGTCTGCAAGGATCCTCAAAGAGGGATTAGTCCACAAAGACTGAAGAAAATCTTGAATAGGCACATGCCACTCCTTGGCTAATGTGAGCCATGTGGAAGAATGCCTAATGCGGACACACGTGTTGTCTTGGCCCAAAGGGGATGCACTTGGTCTTGCATCTGGAGAAATCCTTAAGTCCAATTCTTGTACGTATGTCAGGTGGTAGGTTGAGGGGAGGGGTTCCTGACCCCTCCCGCTCAACAGTTATGCCTATGATTGTACATACACAGGTTGTTCCAACAGTGTAATTATGGTCTGAAGAATTTCCTACATTTTGAGAATCACACAGTTCTCAATAAGAAAACATGTTTTTTTAGTTTGGAGACAGTTTGGAGAAACAGCAAACCACACTGAAAAATGACTTTCCTGAGAAGTATACTTGAAACCAAACACACAGGGTGGCATAAAGAATGTCCTACAATTTGTTTTATGCTCAACTCACACATTTGTGACCCTCCCTACTCATTACAGCTCCTTGAATCAAGTTGCTCATATTTCTCCAGCACTTTTGAGTGTACGAATAAGAAAGATGTGATGTCATTTCATTGAGACCATTTGCTTCAAATTCTTTTGACCTTTTTTTTTAAAGGGGCTTGTCATATACCAAACGTATGATCTTCATCCCTCGCCAGCTCAGCCATATGTCACCCAAGACAAAATTCATTATTTGAATCTTTGCTGAATTTTCTTAACACAATCTCTATTTTCTTTGAATGATTTGACTTGAAGTTCTACATCATGTAACAACATGCATTACTTTCTGCTTATAGTGATCTGAAAACTATGCCAAAATTGAAGTGTTTCATAAATATAATTAAATGATTAATACTGTTAAAAACAACTGTATTTATTACACAAAATATAGATATTAATCCAGTCAAGGAAAAGAAGAAACTGAACAGAACAAGGTAACAGAAAACGTTAACATCGAAATGACCAACAACTTCTCCTACCTAGGTACAAACCTGAATGATAAAAATGAAGAAATAGTAGAAATACAAGCATGTATTCAAACAGCAAATAAGGCCTACTTCTCGATATTACCTTTAATCAGATGTAGAGATGTCGGTTGGAGAGCTCGAGTGATGCTATACAATACTCTCATTCGTAGTATTGTAATATATGGATGTCAAGCATGGACTTTTACGGAACAAGCTGCAAACAAACTTTATTCATTTGAGCGTAAAATCCTATGAAGGATCTTTGGCCCTATTCAATCACAGGGAGTGTGGAGAATTAGATATAATGACGAAATTTACAAACTTTTATAAGGAAGTACCTCTCTCCATATACGTAAGAATAAAAAGACTAAACTGGGCTAGCCATGTAGCTAGAATGGATGAGCAACAGATCCCGAAGAAGATGCTAGGAGGAAACATGGGAGACAGTGTTGCCACAATCTCAGGGGACAATTTCACTTTTCGGACCACTTTTTCCCTTCACCTATAATAATAATAAAAAATGGCAGCAGCACCAGTAGCAGTAATTATTATTATTATTATTATTATTATTATTATTATTATTAATAGTGGTGGTAATAGTAATAGCAGTTGTAATAGTATTTCAGTTGCTCTATGTTTGAATGAATAAAAAACGTTCAACTTTTGACACGTCAGCTTCATTGCTTCCTGGCCAGATGTCAGGTTGAAATCGTGAAAAGGAATCCATGAAATCGTTAATGTTCATCGTTACTATTATCCGAAGATGCAGAAAAGCAACGTACAATAAACTTAACAAAAATATAAATAGATTCAAAGGACCAGCAATAAGAAAGAACAGAAAATAAATAAATAAATAATGTGGATATGCAAATGTAAACAAAACTGCAATATTGTCAAGTCAGATGTCTTAAAATTTCCCTTAAATTGTGTTTTTTCCATCGAAATTTCCTTTTGCCTTTTGGCTAAAAATTCGGTAAGAATTTCCCTGCAAAAGGGAAATTTCCCTTCATGTGGCAACACTGATGGGAGGAAGAAGACCTGCAGGAAGACCAAGGATCAGATGGGAGGAGAGTATCCAGAAGGATGCAGACTCCAACCTTCACATCAGAAACTGGAGAAGAGCAGCCCAAGACAGGATGTTCTGAAGGAGGAAAGTTGGGAAGGCCATGTCCCGAAAACAAGCCGAAACACCATAGATAACAGGTTACAAACAACAATTAAACTGCACCCCATATTATTTCAGTACACTATCAGTCATTAAAAACTTATCAAATTGTGGCTTAAATTGTTTTAGCAAACCTCACAACAATTTGAACTTACTGTTGTGTTGGGTAGATAAGAAAGTAAAATTTCGCTACTCGAGTTGTCAATACCATAAAAATGAACAAGAACTAATGTCTACAAACAAAGCTCTTAAAAACATTTCCAAAACTTTCAAACTCATCTGGGGTCTTCGTCAGAGACTGGGAGAGGACTAAATGCACATGGTCTTTGTACATTTGTATGTTGTGCATATGCCATTTTATTTTGTAAAATCTTGTGAGCACAAGTGTAAGTTCAATACTGAAAACTAATAGAGTAAATTTTAAAGTGTTTTTTTATTCTTGCTGCACCATATCGTACAGATTCCCCAGAACTTTCTCAAGCTTACACTACAAAGTTATAGTACATACACTGCCTTACACAACTAGTCACTCTACTCTAAAGAATATTACCTGAACAAAATGTCATAGCAGGAATAAAAGTCACTTTAATAGTAACATTTACTGTATTATTTTGTGACATGCAATAGTGGGTAATGGTTATGCAAACTTTTAAGAAGAAATCTGGTGTAAGTTCAAACTCAACAAAAAATCTTAAGAGATTTTAGTTACGTCGAACTGTTAGCGAAAAATGCAGGTTAGACCAGTACCCGAACCTGGGTCTCTGGCATTCCGTGCCATTGCTCTACCACTGAGCTACCAAGCCGGCCTGGCTTCGCTTGATTTCTCGCTTATGCAACAGAACCCGTTGCAGTAGCACTGGCACACACGATTCCACACAGGTAAAACAGTAGAAGTGAAAAATTAAGTGAAGCCGGACCGGCTCGGTAGCTCAGTGGTAGAGCAATGGCACGGAATGCCAGAGACCCGGGTTCGAGTCATGGTCGAGCCTGCATTTTTCGCTAACAGTTCTACGTAGTACATCTCCTGTGTGTGCCTAATTTAATGGAGATTTTAGTTGTTCTGCTGTAAATTGCAATTAAAATATTTAACAGTTGCTGATGTAAAATTCTAATCTACGTTCAGTAATTGTTTATTTAAAATTATAATAGGCATGTGTTGTACTGATGCTCTTCGCACTACTATTCTCCTATGGAGCTCATTCTCAACTAATCTGAGCCATTGAATACAAAGAACATATGGAGAGAAACTTCTTATCAAGAACAAAATAAAACACACTGGGAACAAATTACCATGCTTTTGGTAACAGCCGAGGTTGCAAAGTGGTCCTCAGCACACAGGACAACACAACACACAATACCCTGGCTGTAGGCCGAGGCACCAGAGCCTCTAGCCTGCAGAATTACCATGGCTAGTTCCCAGTCATTTTGGCAAAAATTTCCCTACTTGATCACGTTTGAAAATACATTTTGAAATTATTTCCAGACTATTTTTTTGTGGAGTTTCAGGATAGTTCAATTGAATCTAGCTAACATTGTTTGAAAGAAATTAAATAAGAATATTTGACATTAAAAGACTGGTTCAAGAAAAAAGTCAAATTTGTTTTCCCCCAGAAATCACTAGACATTTCAGTAGTTTTCCAGTCTTGGATGTATTTTCAAAATTCTAATTTCCTTTCACTCAAAGTTTGATTTTTTTACTCTCCCAGGTTGTTCAGGTCAAGAGGAAGCCTACCATGTAATTTGTAACTTGAAACGTAATGTATTAAAAAGATACACAGAATTAAGTCCACAGTTTGAATAATAAAAATTGCATTTCAATTAACTATAAACGTGTCCTCAAGGTAAACTCTATGGTTCCTTCAAAATCTTGCCAACAAATCCTCAACTGGACATAAATGTTTTATTGTGTTTGTTTTCTCGTCTACTTCATCTAATCACTCATTCTCATTATGATGATTTAGATTTACGGAATGATGTAGGACAGTGGCGTTAAATAACCAAAATACGAATAAAAGTATAGTCTTCAAACTCTCATCCTTACATTTGAAAATGCAATGCTCAAAAGATGTCTTATTAAATTATCAAGATTACAATGCTAAAATGTACTAATTTAAATGTAATAAATAGTGTTACCATTCTCAAACTTTTATCGGTGACATTCTCTTCCTTCCCATACACAGCCTCCTGAATGCTATTCAACCAGGAATAGAGCTCGGAAAACTGATTGAGGAATTCGTTGAAACTCCACATGTAGGCAGCAGTCGCATCTTCTTCATCCCAGGCAAGCTCTCCACTGGCTTCCTGCAATCAAAATAGAATAAATGGAACATCTGTGATCACTTGACACTGGATTTTTATGTAATATCAAAGTACAAAATATGTACATAAATATGTAATAATAATGGATCAAATATGTACCTGAATATGTATTATCAAAAGGATATGTAGCTAAATATGTAGTATCAAGAATATGTAACATTAATAATAATCTTCAAAAAATTGTTAATTGTATAAGAATTTCAAATTCAAATTTAAAATCAAGATATCTTATCTTGCAATACTGGTCTCTCTGTCAGATGGTTTGTTCTGCAAAGGACACTAACAAAGTAAACAGCGGTCTTTTCCTTCCTCTATAAAAAATAAAAGCTAAACTGTGAAAAGTTGCAATTTTTCAAGTCTGTGGAGAAAATTCATGTTCAAGGAATTCCTGGTGGGCACGACTTACACCACATTCCACCATTTCATGCAGCAGCTGCATCCAGTTTAGGCTAGTACTAACTTGTTTTAGCTAAACAAGCTTTCACCACATCATGTGACTTCTTCGGGAGTTAGGACAAGAATAGTCAAAGTGAACATATGAAGGTAAGTTTTGTTAAAAAAAAAGTTTAAAACAAACAATACACAGTTCCCTGTCGCCAGTCTAAGACTCTGCCTGCATTTCTTACCTTCTTTTAAATCTTTTTTAATCCAACTTAACATCACATGTTTTAAACTTTGACTATTCTTGTCTTAACTACTAAACATCTCACTACTGTGGCATCTGTGCTTCACAGACATCATCATAATTCGCTGTCTAAGCCTCTCAATTTCTCCTCGACTTCCACCACTCCTCTCTTTCCACGGCATTCCAATCTTCTCCTAACACTCTCCACTATCTGCTCTTTCCACCCCCATCTTGGTCTCCCCCTTGGCCTTATTCCCACTCCTTGTGCATGGTAAGCTCTTTCTGCATCCATCCTCTTCATGTGTCCGAACCATCTTATCTGTGCCTGATCTATGCTGTCCTGAAGCTTCACCACACTGTCTGTCGGATCTCCTCATTCCTTATTCTATCCCTTCTAGTCTTCCCCAATATACTCCTATACTTCACAGACAAATGAAGTCAAACAATTTACTACAGTTTTAAAGTGTCACATGTATTAACACATTTTCGTTCTGTTTTTCATGTATTCAGGCTGTCATCATACTATTCTTCTTTTACGTTTGTTTGATTGCTTGTTTGTTTCTTTAAGGCAGACACCACAAAGTACCTCATAATTCTATGAAATCAGTTCATTACAAGTATTTTAATCCAATCGGATGGCTAAACCCATACAGTTTGATGTGTGAATTTCACACACGTAATTTTGGAATGTACACTAGCAATGAATCTTCAGTTGACCTAAAGTTAACTGTTGCCTTCTTGTGTGTGTTAATAAAATTTTATCGGTGTATATATCATGAACGATGTACTTGGTACACAACTACAAGTGGAACCCATAATTGTATTTTGTGGCTTATTATTTTAGCTGACAGGCAAAAAGAAAGTGAAGAAGGGAAAGAAAGGAAGATAAAACTTGCCACTGAAACAGATTGGAATCATTATGTAGCCCATTAAACAAAGGCCAGCCTTGAATGGTAGCAAATACAGAATAAAAATCAAGGCACCACAAAAGACAATAATTTCCATTGAAACACATTAATCTGGTTAATTTCTCACATGTGAATCATAAACAAAAGAAACAAATAAAACCAGCCAGGATTCACTTCACCACTATCGGAAACCATTCTTGTAAATCGTCACTAATAACACATTTTCATTTCGGCATGGTTCAAATTGACTATTGACAGAACTTCACTTCTCCACTGGCATGTAACAACTAAGAGGAGTAGAGCAGTTAAAAATTACTGTTTATTTCTGAATTCTGATGTCATGAAACTCAAATCAAAGTAAGCTGCTGTGAATCACATATTCTTACCTATTGTCAGAAACTTGCTGCTCACCACGAGCCACAGTTGATGTCACAAATGCTTTGAAATCAAAACTGCAAGCAGCATGGCAGTGACAACAGAAGACACGCAAACGTCCAACAATTTTTCTCTATTGGAAGAAAAGTTTCTCGTCTTTGCACTTGCTACTGAGTCTGTTGTATTTCCTTACTTTGAAATTGAAGACTGAAACAATTATTTACAAATAACATTTTGTTACTAATCTTGAAGTTAAGCAGTTGTCTATACACTAAAAAAAAGAGGATATTTTCAAATTTTCCTAAAAACACACCAGGACCATTTTTAGGACCCAAAAAAGAGAACTTGTCCCAGTAAAATAGGATGTCTGGTAACCCTAAACGACTTGCGTCGCTGCACCGGTTACAGCGAGCCCACATGTGTCTCTCACTCAGGGTGCACTCCCCCAACCCAAATAGTGGAGTCGCCTGTTGCTACATCACTTCAACTCACCGCTCAGGAGAAGTGAAGTGTACAGGTTCATGTTTGATTGATCAAATTAAAATTTTTGCATGTGTCGGCACATATGGACATTTTGCACCCTCCTAAAGTACAGTAAAACCTCGTTAATCTGGACCCCGATAAGCTGGACTTTGCTTAACCACTTGCCTGACACATTATTTTCCCAAAAATAGCCCCTATTTTACAAATTTTTTTTATTGTGTGTTTGTAATGTCCCGATATCGTCAATTAAGAAACAGTAATGAAATTTCATTTTTGGGGTTAAATAAGGTCACAAAACTTTTAAAAAAACCTCCATAATTATTAACCCGAGTTAACTCGTACATACATGGAAAGTACTACAAATGTTTGAAAATAGGATATAAACTGTCGAAAATAAAATCACCTCACATTTTAATGCTGTCCCAATTTACAGACTATCACATATACTGTCTCCCTTCAAATGCTACCCACAGTGTGATAAACCCGAAAGCATGGGCTAACACAGAGTGCAACATTGCAATCTGGGCAATAGTATCTTGACTCGCGACGAATCTTCTTTCCTCTCGCATCCCGAACTCTGCAACACACGGCGCACTGTTTCGTTGGGTTTTGCTTCTTATCCGTGGAGGGAAGGTATTCAGGGAAGTGTCGTCCAGACAGGCGGTGGGGTGTTGGGATGGTGCTAGGTCTGCCACTTGATGGAAGCATACCATCTGAATGGTACTGCTTGATAATGTCACTCACAATTTCCATTCGGAACTGGAGGTGCGATTTTGTTCCACCTGTCTTGGTGTAAACCACGTATGAATTCCAGAGACAGATCCAACAGATGAAAGAAAATCTTCTTATAATACTTTTTGCCACGCTTCCTTGGTGTGGCGTACGAAGCAAGATGCTGATCAACACGATCAACACCACCCATTTTGTCATTGTAATAGACAACCAGTCGTGGTTTCATTTTTTCTTCGTGACGTTGTGTTACATTTACCATTTGAATAGAATGGATGGTTGACAACAATGTCACATCCTTCTTATCTTTCCATTTCATGACTGTCACTTTGCCGCGTTGCAACCCTACTACTTCACCTTTCTTCAATTTGGCTGTTCTGAGAGCCTGTGGTAGATCTTTCCTACTGCATTTCAGTGTTCCAAATACATCAGTCTTTTTAGAAATCAACAGATCTGCAAGTTGTGGTGAGTTATAATAATTGTCCATTGTCAAACAATACCCCTTTCCCAACAAATCATGTACCAAAGCCATCACGACTTGCGAAGATTTTGGAAGGCGACTGTACTCACCGCCTACTGTTGTACCCTTACCAGTGTACGTTATAAAGTTCCACACGTACCCACTTTTGGATTCACAGAGCATATAGAATTTGACTCCAAATCTTGCCCTTTTCAAAGGAATATACTGCACCCAACCCAATCTACCCTTGTACATTAGCAGACTTTCATCAATGGTAATCGATTTTTCCGG
The DNA here is from genome assembly GCF_977018435.1 of Lepisma saccharinum. NCBI lineage: Eukaryota > Metazoa > Arthropoda > Insecta > Zygentoma > Lepismatidae > Lepisma > Lepisma saccharinum. Next base: position 5,883,742 of record NC_139235.1, read on the forward strand.
TGTGACCATTGCTTGAAACTTCTGTGTCATGTGTTCCACCACGGGCCATATTTTATTTAATTTTGGATGGGGATGAACAGCAGCGTCATATATCTCATTATCGTAAAAATGCAAATACATTTTTATTTCCAAAAAACGACGATAACGCATTGTTTTCAGAAAGAATGGGGTTATCAACAGGGGATTTTTGGACCAATAGTGCTGTAAATCTGGCTTCTTACAGATGCTTTGCATTATAACTAGTGCTAGAAAAACTCGTATTTCATTAGACGTCACAAGAAATGGTTTTTGACCAGCAGGACGTTGTTGTGAGGTATACTTATTTGTTTCAGTTGTAATTAGATCTATCAGATCTCATCAAAAAACTGCTCCCATATCTGTAACTCACTTGTATCTGCACTAACGTTGCAGTGTACAGCTGCCTGACCAGTAAACGGAAATGGAGGAGGGGCAAGGGGTGGGTTGTGAGGGTCAACTTTACACCACACTCGTGCGTCACTTACACTACCGCAACTATCTGTATCTGTATCAGTCTCGTCAGTACACACACTGTCCACAGATGTATCACTTCCACTCATGTCCATTTCCTCCACCCCCTCTATACTGTTGTCTGTTAGCTCGTCGTCTCATCTTGTCGTTCTTCGCAGGATGCAAACACTAAAACATGAACGGAATGTATTCACAACACAAAGACGCCCAGTACGTTTTGGCGCGAGACTCTCAAAACGACCACAATTACCACTGGAAAGGCGACAAGTATGTAGTGTCACAGGAATCCAATAGATGGCAGCAGTACCTCGACAAGCTATCTACACCTTCCAACTAGTGGCCAAAATGGGAATTAACACTTATTTAAGCTCAAACGAGATTGTTCGGGTAGGCAGAAAAGTGCACTGCAGTTGTACGATTTTAACGAGATAACTCGGGTATATAATATGTAAAGCAAAAACAAATTCCGAGTTAACTCGGGTTAATCAGGCAAGTGGTTAATCCGGACAGCCAAAAGAGAAAGCAAAGTTTTAAATGTTTCTAGAAGTCAACAATCGCATTCGTCATATTGTTCTAAAGGACTCCCCTTGCATTAAGCCTTACATTTTACTGTACTGTATAGTGTATTTAGGCCTACACCCTTTAAATACACCATAATAAATGTGTTTTTTTCTTCTATAAACTGAGTTTTAATGCACTTTCTACTGCTCTTTTAAGTTATTTCAGTTAATCCAGACTTTCGTTAAACCGGTCAACTTATCCCCTCCATTAGTACATGAGGAAAAAGCACTTTATCTAAAAATCCTTACTTGAAAGTTTAAAAAAAGGAATGCAAAGAATCCCTTGAAAAATATTAAAAGTGCAAGTTGTAAACAAAGGATAACAATGACACAATAAAAACGTAAGGATGGTCTTCCTCAGAAACAGTGTTAATAGCCAGCACTTCTCAAAAAGCGAACAGATTTTTAGATTATTCACTAGTGGCTAACCACTTGCATAATTAGCATTTTTCCAGATTGATAGATACAACAAGAACTGCATAAATGGCTCATTTTCATGGCAAAATTTTAAAGGAAGTACATTACCTACACTTATTTAGAAACAAAATATACTTACTTGTGTGAATTTTGTGAAAAGGGTGTTGTAAAGAGGAGAAATATAATAACAAGACAATAACAATTTTGCACCAGAGGAAGCGAAAAATCAAGTGAAACAAGAACACGCTCGGTAGCTAAGTTAGTAGAGCAATGGCACTCCATGCCAGAGGGCCAGGTTCAAGTCTTAGTAGAACCTGTATTCGTTACTTAAATTTATACATAGTACCTCCTCTTCTGTGTGACAAATTATACACATATTAACAAAAGCTGAAGTAATTACAAAAAGGCTTACTTTACAACTTTCAATGAGGTTGTTGTCCATTAAATAGTTGTAGTTTGGTTGTAAAGCAGCCCAAAACTCATCTTTGTTTTCCTCTCTCCCCCATGACCGACGCCAGTTTTCTTGTTCTGCATTTCTCCTGAAAAATTATTAAATTATTTGTTTACTGTTACTATTGTTGACTACAGCTTACCAAAATATAAATTGTTGAGTACAGCCCACACACAATTTTAAAAATTAAGAATCAGCATGTCTAAGCAGTTCATCAAAAGGCACAGAAAAGGAAAAAAATTAATCCCAATTAGAGAATATACAAAAAATATTATTTGATGAAAACATTTCACATATTTTCATCAAAATATGAAAAAGGACACAAAAGAGCGAGTTTTTGAAACAAGCATATGTGATAGAACGTTCTATTCATGTAATTTGCACCAGTATAGTGTGAAAAGTGGATTTTGCGATTAAATAAAAGCTATTTTAATTTTCCGATGTAATTCTTGAATATTTTAAAGCAAAACTCTGGAAAACTAGAAATCGATTCTTTTTAAATAATTTTATTTTTTTGCCAAAACTATTTCTTTCATTATACCAGGTTATCCATTTGGGTATGGATAAAATAAAACATTAATAGAAACGTAAATGTGATAGTAGGAAAATTTTCGTGTTGGTGTTTTCGTGCATGAAACATGGGAGTTTTGCTGTAGCATGTTGGCAACAATGAAGTTTGAACTGATTCGTTATTGTTAAAATTTGTTCATATTGTTCAATTGTTAATAAAAAGTACAAGAAGACTGTAAGAAAGGCATATTACAGAGATGGGATGTTCTTGTCGGTTTGGAATGCACAGAAACCCACAGACATTTATGATTTGAAACTCAAAATCACACAGGCTTTTGACAGGATCACCCCAGAGATGTTACACCAGACGTGGAATAAATTGAATCACCGTTATGAGTTGTGCAGAGTTTGCAATGGAAGCCATGTACAAAACTGTTAGTTGTGTAAAAAAATAAAAACTCCCACCTTTCAGTCTTTTGCATACAATATTTCAGGTAATTACATTTGACCAAAAAAATTTCACATCCATTTTATTTTATCCATACCGAAACGGATCACCCTGTATTTATCACATTTTTAATATAGACGTTTACATAAAATTTAAAACTTGTTATGTACTATATAAATTCAAACACTTTTCAAGAAATCTGTCCTACACTGCCATATTTTAAAACAAAGTTCAATGAACGGACATGAGTAAAAGGTAACAACTTTAGAAAAAGAAGTTTAACATACGAAATCTGATTCTAACTGTTCACTTATAAGTAAATGTTTCTGCAGTACTGTTATAAATAAACTTGACTGTACGGCATCGACATATTTTCTATACATATCGTTGATTGAGAATGCAAATGTTCTGTCTCCGAATTCTAAACAAATCAAGATATTTTGGCTGTGGTCTATTTAGAATGCAATTCTTTCATCTCTGCTACCGCCTGATACCTACATACAACCAGTATTGATATATTGAGTCTTCTTGGACCATGTACAGAATTTGGAAGCAGTTACGAGAATGTAAACTCCAACAACCAATGAAACATTACGACAATTTCCTCAACCAACTACAAGTGCCAACCAAATATGATATAAACCACGTATCTAACCTCAGTCACTTGTGGGAGCTGCTTAGCAATAATAGGTGTCTTCGGTTCTTACTTTTATTGTTAACAGACAAAACTTTTCGATAATAGTAGAATCAAAGTAGTTGATTGATTTCCCAAAATATGAATTATTTATTTTAGTTTGCTACCAAATGAGAAATTTACAATGAAATTATTTCAGCTTCATCTAGTTTCCAGAATGCAGTGTTCTATCTGGTAGACAAGCTAGTGTTGCATGCAGATGTTCTATTTAAAATTTAAATTATTAATTACAGCATAAGTACCTAATGAAACAACTTCTTATTTTTAGAGGGCCTACAATATATCAGCCTTTGCAATGTTACAAACTTTCAGCACAATGGTGACAAAGGTTGAATAAATATATGCAAATTAATTAGTGGAGTTCAAGTATCTGTATTTTATTTTTTGTTATACAATCCCTTATTCTTAAAATAGGAATTTTGAAAAAAGTGCTAATATATTTAAAAGCTATGTTTCTCAGTTTTAAGTTAACTAGGTTAATAGGAATTATCTTTTTCCTGGCGACATGATTCGAACAAGTGTTCTGGGGTTACCAGTCAGGTTAAGTCTATGTTGGATTCCAACATTTCGAGCGTATACATTGCTCTCATCACCAGGGAATACAGAAATGGAGCCCAGTGTAGGGTTAAATATATGACTATTATGGCGGAGTTTGGATTCTGTCTTCTTATTGGCTCACTCTGGATCCTGTTGTTCTTATTGGCTGCAACTTTGTTTTTACAGAGGAGCGAATTCCAGGCATGACTGAGCCGGAATCCCACGTCCCTGTTGAGATTGGTACTTTCCTGTTATATGGCTATGGCTCCATTTACTCGTCGGTCCCAGTAACCAGCACATTTGGCTATTATTTTGATGTCAGCAAATAAAACCCTGCGTCCCTCTGTTATCCTGTGTTCTGCAAGCCCTGACTTTTCAGGTTGAAACAATCTGATGTTGCGCTGATGTTTAATGGTGCGTCCTGTTTGGCCTATCTATGGTGTCCCACACTCGCAAGAAATATGGTATACTCCTGGAATCCGTAGCTCCAGATTATCCTTGACTGAGCGGAGAAGAGCCTTGATCTTGAGTGGCGGTCTGTGGATGTTCTTTATTCAGTGTCTTGTGAGAATTCTACATAATTTCCCAGAGGTGCACCCAACAAAAGGTAAAACTAGGTTAATTTAACTGTTGAAGTAATGAAACACGTTAGTGGCTTTTTCAGTTTTTGCATTGATGACATATGAAACAAATGACATTGCGAGGATGGAACAGGTGTCAGTTGTCCGATACTTGTATTGCAGGCAGATAAAAGAATTCAATCATTAGATGCAGGTTCGCTCTTTGCACACATCTAAATCAAAGAATTTATTTACAAGAACTCCATATATGCCTGTCTATATTCTGACATTGAGCTCAATTGCAAAACATTAACTAATGTATTTACTAACATTCTAACAATGATGGACTTCTGAGCCTTTTTGTAATTGCAGCTAATACAATGGCCATCTGATGAACACTGGATGTTATTTATTACTGTCTTCATTCATTTCCTTTCACAGGACGTCAAAGTTTATTTACCCTACTGGAAACTTCTACTGTTTTCAGTAGACAAATTCTACTGTGTACTGTGAAATGTACTGAAATCCTATTGTAGATCTACTGTACAGCTACTGTGCTCTACAGTAGGACTACTGTACTGAAAAATAATACATAATACTTGCTACTATATATTATAAAATCATTTATTGACTCTAAGAATAGACAAATTAAATCTTGACACCATATTTTCAGTGATTTTGAAGTGAATTAGAAAAACAGTAAATGCACTGAATTTCTACTGTTTTTCTAATGAATACTACTGAAGTCAGAGATATCTTAATGAATAAGTTAATATAATTATTTCCTAAGAAATAACTCAACCTTAAAACAGCTAGTAGTTTGAATACATGATCATATCAGTTGATTTTCTATTTTCAGCATGAAATTTCCATGATTATTATCATATCTGTGTAATGCAATTGCAGAAAGGATCCATCTTTTGATCAATGTAGTCAACAGTGTTTGCTTCTTTTGGAAGCATTGAGGGTCAGGTCTTCGTTTAAACTATTGTTTTGCAGTTTTCGTGTGAATATAGGAAGAACAATATGTCAACTTATGTATAAAAGAGTATGTTTTTCAGTGTTAACCACAATGAAGCTACACACTTAAAAACGTGTTCACTTTATTTGATTTATTTGTTCTGTGAACGTATTCCAAAGCAGCAAGTTCCACATGCTTTACCATACATTTATTTTAGTTGTTTATACAATTTTTCCATTGCATTTTCAGTTGTATAGATAAGAAAATTTTTATTACTGACAAGAGTACTGTTTTCAGACAACAATATACTGAACACAATAAAAGTTATTAGTTGTACAATTATATTACTGAAAACATTAAGAGTACAGTTAAACTAGCCTACTTAAGATAGAAGAACCAGTTGGACTACCAAAAACAATAGAAAACAACAACAGTACAGTTCAGCTACTGAAAACAGTAGATGTATTTTAAAACACCCATTGATCTTCTGAAAACAGTAGACAGAATTTTCAGTAGGGTATTGCTTTGAAGTACACAGGATTCATTCATTCACTCAGGAAGTGAGTTGGAGTTACAGCGAGAACCATACGTTTACTGAATTTTGCAATTCCTCCTTTTCCCAAACCTTCTTCCACCAGTTTCCATTGATTTTTTTCCAATTTTCAGTAGCATATCGAGTATTGCAAGAGTCACTTTGCAATTTTTCCAAAGCTACAGCTATATTCTTCAGGTTCTGTAACATTTCTTCAGTACAACACTTAATGTGTGTATCCATAACATTTGATTTTATGGTTTGGTCAATAAAAAATGTAGGCCTAACTCTTGGCATTGAAAAGAAATTATTTCTTATGAAGTGGATGGAATGTAGAAAAATAAAATTAAGAGATTTTTTGTTTGTTGGGTGACTTGATTGATTGATTTACTTTATTTTACTTCGCATTTTGTGCCACTTTTAGCTAATTTGTGAAGATGGGGATGAGTGATGATATAATGAAATTGATGAATAGACACTCACAAACATCCATCCCCAGGCTGGGATTCGAACCCGGGACCCTTGGTATCATAGCACGATGTGCTAACCACTCCATCACGGGGGCCGGCTTGGGTGACTTGAGTCGCAGCATTAAATTTGAATTGTTGTTAAATTGGATTCCAGGCAGGAGACCCGGGTTCAATTCCTAGCATGGGCGATTTCAGGTTGGAATTTTTCAAGCGATCTCCATGCATAAGCAGCTCTGGGGCTCACCCAGCCTCAATGGGTACCTGGGGGGTTGAGCCAGCCAGAGTGCAGGACTGATCAGATCATCTCCACTACAGCCGATATCAAGAATGTGTAGATCCCTACATCTTCATCCCCTATGTGCCCTCATGGTGCAGTGCAATGCACATGAGATAACATTACTTTTCATTAAACTGGATTTACATCGGTGCAAACATCATTTAAAATTTATTAAAACTTTTCATCTGGAACAATTTCAAAATGTATAGCATAGTCCTTAGTTACAGCATGGAAAGTAAATAAAAGTATTTTACAAATGTCTAATATCTGTGTTGTAAAACCTACTTTTTTAAACAATAACTTGAAATGGTGCATATATAATATAAGGTACTCCAATAAGAATTACCAGTTTTCTGCTAATATGTAGTTACATAAATGTTACTCTCTCTCCACATTTCAACAAAATAATGAAACTACGACTACCTGCTGTATTGGTATATTTTTTAATACTTAACATGTTGGGTAATGTACAATAACAACATAAATTTCGAGTTTTCACAGAAAAACTTTTTTTGAAAATCATAAAAAAAAAATCATGATTTAATCACTGATTAAATCATTTTCAAACCTGGTCTGCTCCGATTAGATATTTGACCAATTTGAAAGTTCAACCTGGTATAGGTCTGCCTGCATAATGACTTGCAATGAAGATGGAATTACGGTATTAAGATGGACGTGGAGGAACTTGGTGAGGATGGTCAAGGGTGGAATGTTTAGTTAAGTCATACTAAATTTTAATTACCTGGGTTTCTTGGTTAGACTGTTGTAAGGTCTCTCAGCTCGTATCCTCGCTTGCTCAGGGGTCTCTAGGCCACTGCCAGAGGGCTGCAGCGAGGACAGCGAGAAACTGGTTTTCATGGCTGATATTTCATACCCTGAAATTAATAATCTCATTAACATAAATCATAAAACACAAACATGTTATGGGAACAGTGCAAACATTCTGCTATAAATGCAGCCATATTACTTTATTCATAAAATGCTATTTTTTTTAACAAAAAAGGAGGAATTATTTTACTTCCCAAACTGTTGAATGCTGTTATCTATTTTAACATCTTCCTAGCATCTCTAATATAAATCAATACATGGCAATAATAACTTATATAATTAAATAACTCAATGAAATTTAATTAATGATATTGTCACAGTTCTAAATTCAGAACCACCAGCAGCTTTTTTTTTAAAAAAAAAAATGACGATTACAATAATAAAGAGAACATGCATAATTTTGTAGAAAACGTTAAGTCAAACCACAAAATTCATTATACACGTTATGCAAACATAAGAACAGTTGTCACCAGTGGCAGATCCAGAGAGGGACAGGGACACGTCCCCCCCCCCCAAATGCTCGAGCAAATTATACTCGTAATATGTAATGTACAAAATTAATAAAAAAACATTCTTATTAATTATGGGTACACTTTTGAAAAGTGGTGCCCCCTGTGCATCGTTCAAAGTTGGTGCCCCCTGTGCATCGTTCAAAGTTGGTGCCCCCTGTGCATCGTTCAAAGTTGGTGCCCCCTGTGCATCGTTCAAAGTTGGTGCCCCCTGTGCATCGTTCAAAGTTGGTGCCCCCTGTGCATCGTTCAAAGTTGGTGCCCCCTGTGCATCGTTCAAAGTTGGTGCCCCCTGTGCATCGTTCAAAGTTGGTGCCCACGTGCATCGTTCAAAGTTGGTGCCCACGTGCATCGTTCAAAGTTGGTGCCCACGTGCATCGTTCAAAGTTGGTGCCCACGTGCATCGTTCAAAGTTCGTGCCCACGTGCATCGTTCAAAGTTGGTGCCCACGTGCATCGTTCAAAGTTTGTGGCCACGTGCATCGTTCAAAGTTTGTGGCCACGTGCATCGTTGAAAGTTTGTGGCCACGTGCATCGTTGAAAGTTGGTGCCCACGTGCATCGTTGAAAGTTGGTGCCCACGTGCATCGTTGAAAGTTGGTGCCCACGTGCATCGTTGAAAGTTGGTGTCCCCGGACATCGTTGAAAGTTGGTGTCCCCGGACATCGTTGAAAGTTGGTGTCCCCGGACATCGTTGAAAGTTGGTGTCCCCGGACATCGTTGAAAGTTGGTGTCCCCGGACATCGTTGAAAGTTGGTGTCCCCGGTCATCGTTGAAAGTTGGTGTCCCCGGACATCGTTGAAAGTTGTGTCCCCGGTCATCGTTGAAAGTTGGTGTCCCCGGACATCGTTGAAAGTTGGTGTCCCCGGACATCGTTGAAAGTTGGTGTCCCCGGTCATCGTTGAAAGTTGGTGTCCCCGGACATCGTTGAAAGTTGGTGTCCCCGGACATCGTTGAAAGTTGGTGTCCCCGGACATCGTTGAAAGTTGATGCCCACGCATGGACGTCCGCAGGATTTTTTCCATGGAGGGGTAAGGAAGGTGTTGTTTTCCAGGGGGGGGGGCAAACAAGGCAAATTTTCCTCAATAATAGTGTTGTTCCCTCAAAAAACATTGCTTAAATTTGAAATTATCATATTCATGCAATAATTAACACATATTATTGTGGCTGTAATGAAATTATATGTGAAAAATATATAATATTTGGTTGACTTTCATTTTCCAGGGGGGCACGCCCACGCTCCCCCCCCCTTGCATCCCCTTCCGGACGCCCACGTGCATCGTTGAAAGTTGGTGCCTCTCGAACATCGACTATGTTTCTTTCATAAATCGTTTGTAAAGTTTCTCCCTGTTCTTTGTTCCGTCATGAAAGAATCAAAGGGTGTAAAAGAAGGTTTAAAGCGTATTATCCTACCCAACACTATATGCAGGTGGTGCGATCAGAACTAAGCTCCCACTTATTCAACTTATTTCTCCAATCTGCGAAAAATCAAGACCTACCTTTGGTCTATAATGGGTAATGAACGATTGAATGGTTTGGCTCTCCCGAACATCCATAAAGACAAATGCCAAGTGAAACCAGAGGAGGTTATTGGCATATTTGCAAGGAAACATTCACGAAAACTACAGCTACAGTATGTGTAGGGTGAGGTAAATGTCTTTAGGAAGTTCCAATTATTTGACGATTGAAAAGTTAACTGGTGTCCAAATTACTAGCAGCTCTATCATGTATCATGCATGTTACAGAAAAGGACTCAGGTGCTACATTAAACTAATTACAAAGCAAAAAAGAATTAAGAAATGAAGTAAAACAGACTGCTTATAATATGAAAATACTTCTGTAACTTGTGCGTTTCTGTGTTCGCGAGGAATACGCTATTCTTAATATATTGCTTTTTTTAACAGTGTAATTTTTAAATATATTTGTTCTTAATAACTTGGCCGCATGTACAGATGACTGGAATGGAATTGGTACTTACAGAAATATTAAAGTATAAAAGACTTGTTTCACCATGGTAAACTTTAATTTAAAGTAGTACTGTAATCTTCATTAGTATTTATGTGTACACTTTTGGAAATTGGTGCCCCCCCCCAAAAAAAAACTGAATCCTGGATCCGCCCCTGGTTGTCACGAACATGAAATCTGTCACTTTCAACCGGCTAAAACAAATCTTGATTCGAGATGGAAGGAGGAAGGATAATCTTTTCAAAATGGCCTACCAAATGGTTATTATACAGGGGGTTATGACAAAGTTATGACCTGGTTGGTAGAGCTACGAAGTGTTCTTTCTTTTTCTACATGTTTATTTTGCTAGATTAATTTCGGTGACTACTGTCGCCATCTACATCGAAACATGATTGGCACAAAAATCAAGGAAATACAAGCAGTTCTGCATTTTAATCACGAGCTAAATATTGATAATGGACAACCACACCGCATTTGACTCCCACTACTTGAGCAAATAAAACCAAGTAGTGGCAGAGACGACGAGCGCACCTAGCGGCCATCGACGAAACAGCGAGGACGCAAAGCCCGCCAAACGGATAACTGCAAGTTTCAGTTACGGAACAGCGCCGAACTTAAGCCTCGGCTGGATGTTTCTCTCAACAGCTGAAAACTGCTTCTCGTTCTGTTGACAAAATCTCCTAACATATGCCTCCAATTTCGGTGATACTCTGCAAAGCTTTTCTAGAAGGATACACGAAGGGATGTATTGAATAAAAAATCGAATTGGGATTCTAGTTTAGCGTACAAAAAATTGGAAATGCAGCATTAATTGGATGTGAAAGCAGCTTTAAATGGGGCGTTTGAAGAATTTTAAACCATCTTACGGTTTAGGTTCAACATTGTGCATCTTAGTGTCGTGAATTTAGATAGATAATTCCAAGCGTTTGCACAATATCTTCAACAGAAATTACATAATTTTATTACAAAAAATACAAGTATTTAGTTCCCACGCCTTCTAGAAGTTCGAGGATTTTCCGCTTATGGCGCTGCTGTCGCTTATGGGCAAGCAACCCTCTGAATGTGTATTCTCCCATCTGCGGCACCGGTCATGTGCCGCTCGGAGCGGAGGAAGGGGGGGGAGGGTTAAACACCGCAATTTGCAAACTTATCTTGCTTTGACATCTGGTTTATGTTTTGTCCGCGCAAAGACCTTGGAAACTCAGGGAAGTGCATTCATTCCTTCAGTGGGTGGCTACGTTCAAAATACAAGACAGACAGTCTTGCAAGTCGAGGAAGTGAATCGCCATCACTTAGTTTACACAAATTACGTCGGTTTACAAGTCTGATCCAAAACAAGAAAGCCAGTTACTTCGTTGACTTACTCTGTGATGCTCTCCGATTTTTTTTACATATCTAGGTTATGCATCATAATGGGAATTGAAGAAAATGTAGGATGGAAGAGAGTGGTTCAGAGATTCCCATTTTCGCATTTTGACTTTTTTTTACCTAATACAATTATATTACTTATACTAAATCTTTTGCGGCGCGGTGAGACCCAAGAACTGATTTATTTTAATTTATTGAAGCTCAAAGTAAATAATAGAATAAAAATTTAAATTAACATTCATCATATTATTATTATTATGATCATCATGCGTATTATTATTATTATTATGAAACGTATAAAGCGCAAAATTTAATAGGACGACAATGCTCTGTCTGAGTTTGGTGTGAAGTAACAACATTTTAATAAATTTATTTCCAAACCATGAATTTCATCTGAAATTAATGCTCCCCGATCACATAGTGGTAACGTCATCACCTTGTAATCAAGAGTTCCCAGGTTAGGGTCCCACTTTAAACTGTAGGTCCAATCCCAATTAGCCTATCTGTGCATAACATAGGACTTAATACAAAAATTATGTAATATTATGTAAAAATTGACAATTTTGACTGACGTGTCGGCGTTAAATGAACCTAAAAATTAAAATACAAATTATACAAAAATAACAGAAAATTTACGAAGGGGAAAATTAAAGTTACTGGTTTGAAGATGTAGAGGCTGGGGAAAATGAGACAGGAGACACTTTCCTGGAATCCCCTTCAATTTGAACAGTGACTTGACATTGGTAACATTAACTAAGGAAGCATTCATTCATTAACTGACATTCGAGCCTATTGGACTTATGACTTTGCGGTGCATCACAGTCAGAAATCTGGTGAAATCTTAATATTTAGTTTCAAGTGGGATCCAAACCACTCCTTCGGGAGCGGCGTTCCTTCAACGGCTATTGAACCCGGGGCCCTCTGATTACAAGTAGGCCCTCCTTGGTAATGGTGCATAATATTTGAATACAATTGAATTGTATTCCTTTTCCAGCAGTTTAGCGAGTAAAATTTTAAAATTTCGTTTACACTCGAAACTAGGGCGACTTTTTTTTTCGCCTCATTTGAGCTGGAATGAGACTTGGGAGAGTCTAGAACTTGTAATACAGAAAACTCAATTTTATTTATAACTCTTTTATCTCTCTCTGTGTGTAAAACCATAGTATCTTTTTCACGATTAGGTCTTGTTCCATTTTCCCTCCTGCGTTCTTTGCTCTCTCTCCCTGGCTCTTCAGATATAGAGCATCCTTCATTTCTTGCCCTTCTCTTTCTCTCTCTCATTCCACTTGCTCGTTCTCTATTTCGTTTTCTACCTTTTGTTTCTGTTTCTCATTCTCTCTTTCTATAGATTTCTCTGTATGCCTCTCTTTTTGTTTCTCTTCCTTCCTTTATCTCTTTATCGTTCTGTACTGTTTCTTTTCTTTGTTCCTATTCTCACTCCATCGTGAGAAATGTTTATCTTCATTTCTCTCAATCCACCCCTCCCTCTGTTATTATAGTATGTTTTGGTTGGTTTTCCACTTCCTTTTCTTCTCTTTCAGTCTGTTTTGCCTCTTTATTTCCACTGGAGGCACATGGAACAGTGGTTCGGATCCCACTTTAAACTGTAGGTCCACTCCCGATTAGCCTTTCTGTGCATAAAGTTGACATAAAACCACAAATCAATCAATCAATCTTTATTTTCACTTTCATTCTCTATCCTTTGGTTTTTAAGCATCACGCTCCAGCCTGCTTTAGCCTTCCCCCGCCCCTAGAAGTGTCGTCCTCCACTGGTACCTATTTATTTGAGAATGAGTGAACCCCAGAGCCGTTTTATGCAGAGAGAAGGCCGCAAAAATCCGACCTTACAAAACACGCCCAGGAATCTAATCTTAGTCTCCTGCAGGCCAGTGAGACGCCCAGCCGACTTTACAAAGGGAAAACTTCCCTGTTATTGTCCTTCAATACTTTCTTTTTTTCAAATCAACTTTAATCTCTATTTTCTCATTCGAAAAAGAATAGTTTCGGAGAATTAGAGATTAGAAAAAGGAATTCACCTTGGCTTTTCTGTCACTTTTGAGGCGAGGACTATTTAGGGGAGGGAGATCCAGAGGGCACTGGCATGCATACGCAGAGGGGGTGCTGAAGGATCTACAGCCCCCCCCGAAATTTTTAGAAAATAAAATATTCAAATGAAGGTAGTAATAAAGTCGAAAAAACTCAAAATGGCCCCCAATAACAATTTTTGTGTTTGAATTACTTTTAAAACGAAGGTTTAAAATTTTGAGCTCATACCAAATGAAAATAAAACACCAACACTGAAATTGATTTACGGCAATGTATTCTATCATTTAACCAAATATTTAATCTCCCTCTGTTCAGTAAAGGTTAGATTCATGGCACGGAACCCGCATTCACATTCAGTTGTAGATATTGGTACAATTTCAATTGAATTCACATAATACTTGAGTGAGGTGAAAATGTGTTTTGGCTGACATGACATGTTTCCATAAAACACACGTTCTTAATCATCTAAATGCCATGTGTGTGCATGTAATAGGACTATATTAAAAAATAAACCTGTCTTCAAAGCGGCCATTCATACTGTGCAACGAAGATTGAAAACAATGCTTTCATACGTATGGTTTTCCTAGATCGGGGACCACCTCGACTTATTTTTATAAAACACAACAAAATACTACAGATCTCAACAAGCTCTCGAAGAAGATTAAATGACCAAGCAACTCAACATACGTCAGATACACCGCCCAGTTTTAGTGTTCGATACAAGAATACTTGTGAATCACCAGAAGTCTGAAAAAATACCGAATACATGGCATTTAAAAGAGACAGTCAGGGGTGCCAATTTAAAAAAAAAAACACTGGGTGGGCTCAAAAATTTGAATTCACAAATCACATAAATTATTGGGTGGACTCGGGTCCCACAGACCCGTATAAATTGGTGTCACTGTACACAGTCACCATAAATTGCATAACGAGATTTTTTTGTATGTAGCTATGGTGTGGTAAACTTAAATGAATCCAAATGGAAAACCATAAGTACGATATAGTTTACAAGTGGGTTCAAAATAATGATCCCAGGTTGAGATGTGTCACTCATAACTAGAAATTTGATGTTTCAAAACAAGACGGGGGGCAGAGGCGTGGCGTGCATGTAGCCGCTGTTACCGCAGGTAACACCAAAATATAAAGAATTGAAGAACCTGTCTTAAAATATTATTACGTACATAAACTGCTAATATTGTCGTAAAGTAAACATTGCAGACTGACATTTTTTCTGACACCGGCAAAAGCGAAGAGGAGGACTGATCCGGTACCCTCCTCAGGCAACATGAGGAAAGGGCCCTGAGCCCACCCAAGGAAGACTTTCCGTCGCGGCAAAGACTGTTACGGCGGGAGGAGGAGGCGGGTTATTGCCATGACTGTTTAGCCGCCGCAGTTGCCGGTGATCCTTACCGGATACAGATCAGTGTTGCCATATTCAATTGACAGAAAAGAGCTAAGTCGCCTAATCGGGTCTATCTTACTCTGAAGGTGTCCAGTCACACTGGGGAACGATGGCGCAGTGGTAGCGTTGCAGCCTTATAATCAAGGGATTCCGGGTTCGATACCCGGTGGAGGCACAAGTGGTTCGGATCCAAATTTTAAACTGTCCCGATTAGCATTACTGTGCATGAAGTGGACTTAAATTGCCAAATCAAAATTTTAAAAAATCAAATCACACTGGGGGAAAAGCAAACTACCAAGTGATATTTTGTATTTACTCTAAATATCAGCAATTACGAAAGTCCTCTTTGTCCTTCTTCGACATCATGGGCGAGAAGGAGAGGAGAGGGATGGGTATGATCAAGGGGTCCGCTGTCCTTCTAAAAATGTCAACCTAAAATTCTATATTTCATACATATAATATCATTTCGGTTACAGAAATTTCTGATAATTGTTGAAAGGTCCAATTGAGATTGACATACGTTGTCGCAGGAATTAAATAATTTCGGATTGAAGCAATGTTCTTGAGATGGTAGAACTGTTTTTTGGTGAAAACATTACTTACAAGCATAATTTCCCGATTGTTATCTTAGCACGCTCTGAAGTGTCAGGTGTCCCAGGTTCGAATCCTCAGCAAGAAATGGTTATTCAATGTTCGTTGTTATTATTTTACTTACATAATTATAAAAATTAATAATTACATACACAAATAAATAATAATTTTATTTCAATAATTCACCATGCATCCTCATCGTCACGATTATCCTATAAAGCGAAAGCCTTAAAGGTAGCAAAGGACGTAAAATATACGAAATAGTAGTGGTGTCAGAAATGAGATTTCAGTGGATTTAGCGAAACATGGGAGTGGGAGTAGTTAGGAAACAGATGAAGACTACATCACTCTACATACGTCTTATTTGAAACGAAATGTTTCGCGATTTGGGCAAATCTGGTTTCAAATGAAAAAGGGGAAGGGGCAAGAAGGGTGCTTCACGTGTTACAAAAGTAAACAACGGTTTGTGGGAGGGACTGTGCAGTGCGAGTTTTGTGAGTGGTGTCTTTCGTCTTTATGTTGTTTTCGGGCATTGTCAATTAATTAATGGAGCTTGCTTCGAGTTCCGAGGTGCGGGTTCATCCTATCTGAACAGTGTGTGTAATCGTGCGATAGAAGATATTTTGAAGCAATCTTCCGGTTCGTTCTTTTGCAGAAAAAATCGAAATTGTGGTGAAAGGGAGGCCAAAGCCTATTTTGAACGATTTAAAAACCAAATCGTCTGCTGGATATGACCGACATTTCAATGTTTCGTGGTATAACGACTATCCATGGTTATGTGGATGTGCGCAGTTGTCGAAACTCTTTTTTTGGTCATGTACTCAATTTTCGGGTGAAAAAAAAAACGTGTGGAATTCAGGTGTGGATAACATGGACCATGACCATGACGCACCCAAAAATTCAAATTCAAATGAAAGACTTCACTTTATGACAGCATCATAGAACTTTTTTGATTTGATTTGATTGATTTTGCTTTCCTTGTGCCACTTTTGGCTAATTTGCGAAGATGGGGATGAGTGATGATATGATGAAATTGATGAATTGCAGACGTACCAGATTAATATTATATGAACTACTTGGAAGACATTGGGGGGGGGGGCATGAGGTGGGGAGGCGCCCAAGTCTCCCTTAAATGTCCTACTGATAACCGGTAACACTTTTAAAAATCCCACGCCACGCCACTGACGGGGGAAAATCCTTCCTATTGTCCCTTCAAATGTCACCCTGCATTAAAATTATTAGAAATTCGCTACTTTCAAATGACAAAACTCTGATTTTCCGTTTTTTAT